>NW_016690181.1:14167328-14510278 GCF_001604755.1 Lepidothrix coronata | reverse complement strand
TTTTTTTTTTTTTTTTTTTTTTTTTTTTTTTTTTTTTTGCATGGCCAAATGATTCACACCTTTAAGCTTTTGAAATTTTCCTCCCTGGACATGACTACTGGAAAATAAAAAAACCCCATGTTCTAGATAACACCTGACTTGTTGACACCTTATTTGCATTTAAGAGACCCATACACCTAAATACTTCATAATGAAGACATACCCACTGATTTGAAAAGAAAGAGGATTCTGCTCCAGTTAACTGCTTGATAAAGCAGTTACATGGATGTAGAACCTTTGACTGCAGCCAAGCACTTTTTGTCACCTTCCATAAACCTAAAAAGCTCTTTCTTCATCAACTACCCTTTTAATAAATAAATGTGAAACAGGAATGTTGTGAATACTGGAAACAATATTCTCAAAAGGAAGTCTTATTACCTAGACCCCCAGGTAGTGCTTTCACCACATGCTTGAGCTGTGCTATTTCCAGTGCTTCCCACAGCATGCTGTCAGTGCATTTCTTCTCAGGGTCCAAGTTAAACCTACAGTCATGGGTAATTCAACAACATCAGTCAATAGAAACTTCTGCAATGGATTTCTTCTTTTAGTGTGCTTAGAAACAAATCTGCAGATAATCAGAATCATATGCTAAAGATCTGTGCCTGACTCTGATCAATCATTGCCGTAAATCCACTGAATTTTCCAGACTTAGTTAACATTTACACCAGTGTGATTAAGAAGAAAATTTGACACTTTCAGTTGAGCAGAAAGGAAAAAGCTTCCTGTTTTGCAGATATCTTTATGGTTTTATAATTTATTTTGTTCTGAATAAACTAAAGAAATTCTCATGTTTTACTGGAAAAACCTGTGACTATAGTCAAGTCTAAATTAACACTAATTTTTTAACAAAGGGCAAAAATCTACCCTCTCTCCTTTTAAATCCAGTGTCTCTTTGTTTTTCACTCCTACAGAAACCTTAACAGAATTATCAAGCTTCATACTGGGTTATGAAATGCAAGTCTTCAGTGCAAATGAGAAAATCTTGCATTTATGAATAGATGAACATTATTTTAGCTTGCTGTGGCCCAGAAATGATAGCAACAAATGTGAATCTCATATTACATTAGTATATAGAATGATAATAAAAGATTCAATGGTGCATAACACTCTATTTTTATGTTTTACTCCTGCTGTATGTGTTGTGAATGACAGATGCTGGCCTAAATAAATTTTTTAATAGGTTAATTAGCACAACAAAGGTATACAATCACATCATCTTCTTGATGAGAATGAATTGTGCTCTATTCAGGCATGTTCAGGAGATAACCATGAGATCTGTATTAGCATGGAGTCAGCAAACCACAGAAGCCTGTATCATTTTCAGTGAACTCTAATAACTTATGTAGAAACTACAACTGCAGGTGATATAACTGTGCACTGAGGATTGTACTGTTCTTTTCCCTAGGTAAATGCCATGGACACAGGGAAGGATATTTGTTGGAAACTGGAATTTTTGCCACTGTTTCTACTGTGACCTCTTCTCAGAGAAGTAGGAAGAGAACGAAAAAAAAAAAAAGGAACTAAGGTGTTTGGTGTCACAGATGAGAGACCAGCTCAAAGAGTAGAGAAGGATAGAGGCTCAAGGATAAAACAGACCAGTCTCCCAGTACTTCTCATATTCTATTGCTTTCCCTCTGTCTACATCATTTGGTAGTCTGCATTTTTTCCATCTCCTATTTTAAGACAGATAGATCAAAACAGGGTGAGTGAAAAGCACGGACAGAAGGCAGTGATCCTCCCTACTCCAACTGAGGAGACTGGAATTGAACAGCTGGGCATAAAAGTCATTATATAGTATAATTAGAATATATAATTCATATTATATGACATATAAGCAATTACATATTGCTTTATTTATTGATGGCGCTTAATACTTACCGGATTGTTCCACTGAATAAAATAGGATCTTGGAGAATGATTGACAGCCTGGATCTTAACGTCTGTAAGGGGAGCTTAGCAATATCTATACCATCAATGATAATCCTTCCTATTCAAAAGAAAATGGACAGTCTGTTTAATGTGCCACACAGCTGCTGGCAAAGACACGGCTCACTTCCAGGCTGAAATGCAGTACAGCAGGAACAGGCCTTGTATCAAATATCCCCTTCACTAACAAAACACGCTTTGGCTAAGCAGCAAACACAACTGCCCGAAGACTAAGCCTCAGCTGGAAAGAACACGGAGTATACCTGTAGTATCTTATGAATGATTAGACACACTGCTTAATTGCTTGACCAATATAAACATTTATCTAACAACAAGGTCAGACTTTACTTCAATCAGGCACTAATTACTAGGGGCAACAAGCGTTTCAGAAAGCCAAATTACTGTTGAGCACTGTGAAATTTTATCTCCAAGTACAACTGTCTGGCTCCGCGTAAGGGCTCTGTGGGTGATGTGGCTGGGAAACTGGCTAACATCTTTTTGAGATGCACTCTGTGAGGCACATGGACATGGCACACAGAGCAGGAAATATGGCAGGAAATTCCAGGGCAGCAGGCCAAACTGCAACCCCCAGTTGCTGACTTTTCTGGGCCCAGCAGATCCCATCTGTGCCTTGGATCTTTCTTTGTGCTTGGACACCTTTCCCTTTTATGCTTTCCTTCCACTGTTGTGATTTAACAGCACAAAAGGCTGTCATCTGTCACTCTTGGACTTTTTCTTCTGTCAAGTAGAAATTTTTATTGATCCAGCTTAGGAATGGCACAGCTGTTAGGTGACAGATGACATTGGATTTAAACAGGGCCAGAAAGTCTGTCCTGCAGATTCAAAAACCACACTTCGGAGCTGCTGATGTTAATAAGAAGACTACCAAAGCACCTTCAGGTACTAAGCTTGACTGATACACAAAAGTGTAATCTTACCCTCAAAAGTGTCAACCATTCTGAAAAATGCAAGAGAGAAGGAGGATTTTCCACTGCCTGTTCGGCCGCAGATCCCAATCTGTGACACAGAAAGCAGATGAACATCAGGCAAGAGGAAATGGATAATGTCTGTACTTGACACTTCAGAGGAGTGGGTGGAGGAGCTGTTCTGATCCACGTGATCCTCTCGTCATCCTGACAGGTCAGTCAAACTGAACTGGCTATAAGAGAATCACTACATTTGCTTTTTGTCTTCAGAGGTCTGAGCATTTAAGGATAAATCGAGGCCAGTCCTATATACGGGAACAATAGGAGAGCAGTAATGATGGAGATAAAGGCAAGGGAGGCACATGAGAAAGATGAAAAGTAGGTCTAGCGCAGTAAGAACTCACTGTCACTTTTTCTGGCACAGTTTGCTGATGGCAGAGCACTGGGATACTGAGCGAGGGATGTATGCTTAAACATACCAAGCTAACAATCCCCCAGACCCCTTTTCAGTGCACTACACTCTTTGAGAGAAAAAAAAACACTGTAATTCAGTCATCAAAACATTCTGTGGTATGTTTTTTAACTCTGATTTATGTGATGAGCCAGTCTAAAGAGCTTCTCAGAATCACTGCAGTTCTTTACCTTTTGTCCAGGTGAGATGTGGGCATTGACGTGCTTTAGCACTGGCTTTAAGTTGCTGTCATATCGGACACTGAGGTTCTGGATTTGGATTTCCCCTCTGTCTGGCCAGTTCTGGGGAATCTGTGAGGAAGCTGTACCAGGAGCACAGTGGCAGGGGGAGGGAAAAAAAATAATTAAAAAATCAACCCTCTTGTGATAAATTAATTGGTCCATTAAGTGATTTACCACAATTTCCATGTTAATACACTACAAAATCATTAAAATTTCAGTAAGCTCATTCTGCATGCTGCACAAAACTGCACTTACAAAGGAGCCCTTCGTAATTTTCAGCTTCTGTTTTGAGAAGGCCATTGATTCTTTTCACTGCACCCAGCTGGATCTCCATGTCAGCCAGGTTACGAACCATCCAATTCAGATAGTTAGACACCTGATGTAAAGCAAATACACAACTAAATTCCAGATTTTTAGTAGTTTGCATCATTTGACCAGCATGCAGTTTATATTCCTACACAGGAATGCCTTAATAAGTGGAAAGTTGTGAACAAACTGTATGGTGCACATCAACAGGGAGGCAACAACGACTAAAGGTTAAATTTCCTAACTGCAGTGCACAGATACTTTGGTACTATGGAGATCTATCTACACCCACAGAAAAGAGGGGGCAAACAATTAAGACAGGTGAGAAGACATCATTTTGGTAACATAAGGTTTGACAATCTCGAATGATGTGCCAGGGCATAATTACAATTGATGCACCGAAAATGTATTCTTCACAATGCAAGACAACATAAAAATTATGAAGCAACTTGGCCATGTTTTGTTGACATATTTGAACTAACACCTTTATGTGCATTTTATCTAAAAACTGAAGGAAACATACACTCAAATATGTCAAGCATTAAATGTGAACTGATGTAAGCACATGGTTTCAGTGATGTTACAGTACCCACTAGAGATGTACAGACACCTTCAATCTTCCTGTTCATCTTTGTGCCCTGAAGAATTACAAAAAAATGTTTGGGAGAGACAGAAAGGGTCCCGAGATTCTTACCATAAGAGCATAGGTTAGTCCCAAGCCTACAAGTCCTGAAGTGAGTTTATTATACAGGCAACTGGTAATAGAAGTGACAGCTGCTATGAGTACCACACATGCTCCAATGTACTCCTGAAGGAATATGAATAAGCTCCATCACTATAAGTCTACAAAGGATCAAAACATTCTCATAACTTTGCATATCAAATAACAAAGCCATTGCATATTTTGAAATACAGGTCAAAACCCCCATGTAACTCCATACAGACCCTGCCTAGGAAACCATTCTTACTGCCTTTAGTGGGGCCATGCTGTGTGAAAATGCTATTGTAACAATACTCCTAATGTTCTTCTGGAGGAGTCAACACAGATATCTTAAGCATGTAATGGAGGTGGTTGAAACCTTGCAGCTGATGTTACCTGGGATAGGAGGGAAATGTTCACGTGATCCCATCTGTGAGCAGATCCTCTCTCTGTGGCCGATGATGAACCGCTGGTAGGCTCAGCTGCTGCTGCTGAATTGCTACCATCCATATTTGTTCAAACAAGCTGTTCTTGCACAGCATGTACCTGTTAGTTGGACTGTGTCCACCCATAATGGGCTTTTGCTGCTTCAAGTTAAATCACTGGTGATTTGACTTCCCACAGACAGTTCTCTGAGTAAAATCGGGCAACAGACTAGAGAACAAACTCTGTAGGAGGGAAACTGTCACTTGTCTATGTTTGTACTGTTTAGTGATATGGGCATTGATCAGAATTAGGGACTTTGGGTGGTCTAGGCCTGAACATATAATAGGATAATAACACTTTATTTAAGTCATACTCAATACCTGAACTTAAGTAGCAACAGGTGCCAGATAAAATGGCATGAAAGTTGAATTAACATACATTTATTACATATAAATGGAGTCCATGTTACCAGAACAGCAGAACTACATCTGCATCTAAAAATCTGATACCACCATCCACAACATAAAATTCCTTGATTTGTGTCTTGGAGAATTATTTTTAATAAACCGTTTCTCATGCCAGGCCACTTAACTGAGCAGGAAACAGGCCACAGAATATCTCTGGCATTCTTCAGATGACCCCAAAAGAGGCACAAACCTATCTACAACCTTCTGCTCATTCAGAGAGCTTCCAAGATGTTGAAATATTCCTAGGGAGCCATAAGGCAGGGACCTGCTGACATTGACTGATATGGTTCCTTCCACAATGGCATCCTGGCTGGCGGCACTGCTCAACTAGCTCTGATCGCTCTTCACACTCAGAGGAGCCAATGTGACCTATAAAAACTATTCTTGTCTTGGAAAAACAGCTGCAAGCTATGGGGAAAATTCATACTCCATTCAGGTTCCAGAATGGGTTTGGCACATGCTCATTACAGTCAGAGAGACACAGAGGGCAAAGGTATAGCTTTGAAACCCCGATGAGGCTGTTGGATGCCTCAACAGATTCCTTGGAACAAAGTCAAAGATTCATTGTGTACACTCAATAATTAATGTACTTGCCATGCGAACTTCCAGCCAGCGATTGGCAGCTGTAAGGAAAAGGGAAGCAATGTTGTTGGAATCTGTGTATTCGAGAAGTTTTTGTCGAAATTTGGCTTCATACCTAAAAAAAGAAATAAAAAAAAGGAAAGAAAATAAAAGACAGGAAAGGAGAAGAATGAAGAAAGAAAAGAGAAAGAAAAGAGAAAGAAAAGAGAAAGAAAAGAGAAAGAAAAGAGAAAGAAAAGAGAAAGAAAAGAGAAAGAAAAGAGAAAGAANGAAAGAAAAGAGAAAGAAAAGAGAAAGAAAAGAGAAAGAAAAGAGAAAGAAAAGAGAAAGAAAAGAGAAAGAAAAGAGAAAGAAAAGAGAAAGAATAAATGAGTCAGGCCTTGGAGTCTTGGAAAAATGAAGAATACAGTTCAGTTTCTGGGGTATATGCTTATGGGCATCTTGACACAGGGTCTAAATCAGAATATCCATAGTTCAGACTGACATAATCTGTAGACTCATATTTGACCCAGGCAAACTGTATTTGTGCGGTATCTTAATGAGTAAATAAATGTTATTGCATTGATGAAACTCTATGGGATTTCAAGATCCCACTGGACATTTTCTGAATGTATTTTATTACATGGTAATTGTGAGAGACAAAAATCTAAAATTAAAAAAAAATTAAAATAGTTATGAGAGAAATAATACTCATGAAAAAAAGTATTAATGCTGCAGAATGCAGTTTCTCTTCTCACTTAATCATATAAACTCAAGTTTTAAAATTTATATTACTGCAGTGCCTAGGAATTGTAACAATTTGTAAGTATAAACTCAAAGTACCTGCAGTCATAGAGCTCCCATATTAGACAAATATGTTTGTCCTTATCATTAAACAAGTGGAGCACTTCGGAAAACAGAAGTCCGACCACATGGTGCAACAAAAAGTAACAGGCTGCAAAAAACCCTTCCTCTTCCCTCAAGGAATTAGCCACACTACACAAAGCAGGATTAATGGCAAATAGGTCTGTTTACAGTTTCTTAAAGTGGATCTGCACCCACTCATCCATTTACCTGGGCATATTTATTTTTATATGTGTAAATTCATGTGATGTTAATGATAAAGTGTCTCAACAATTATGGCTTATAGTAAACAAGTCTGGCACAAGATTCTTTTCCAGGGTAGTAACAGAAGTTTGAAGGCCTGAAGATTTAGTTTGCTTGCTTTTTTCTTCCCTTTACTACATTAGCAAGTTTAACAAACTTCTCATGTTTCCCTATGAAACTTTATCCCATTTATATCCTTTAGCTATTATGGCTGCAACAAGCAGGTCTCCTTATACTGATATGAAAAAAATAGGACAATGTCTAAGTATGAAGTACATGGCTTGGAGAAGCTTTCAAATTTGTTCACTGCAGAGTACTTTAATCCTTCTTCTGAGTACAGTATAATAAACTTATGACTTTACATAAATCATTTATGATTTTGAGGAAAAGAAATATGTGCCTCTTAGTGGAAATAGCTTAGCTGTTCACAACTTAGCCATGTGCCAAGACATAAGAGACATGTCTGCTGTGTGCAATGGAGAAGCATAGAATGGCCTGGGTTAGAAGGGACCTTAAAGATCATCTAATTTCAACTCCTCTGCCATGGGCAATGAGACCTTTCACTAGAACAAGTTCCTCAGAGCTCCAACCTGGCCTTGAAGACTTCTGGGCAATCTGTTCCAGTACCTCACCACCCTCACAGTAAAGAATTTTTTTCCTAATATCTAATATAAACCTACTCTCAGATTGAAATGATTCCCCTTTGTCCTGTCATTCCATGCCCTCATAAATGGTCTCTCTCTGTCTTTCTTATAGTTTCCTTCAAGTACTGGAAGGCTGCAATGAGGTCACCCCAAAGTTGCCTCTTTTCCAGGCTGAAAAAACACAATTCTCTCATAGGAGAGATGCTCCATCCCTCTAATCAACTTAGTGACCCTTCTCTGGACTTATTCCAAGAGGTAGATGACTATCCTATGCTGGGGACCCCAGAGCTGGATGCAGTACTCCAGGTAGGATTCAGTACTCCAGGTGATTTTGCCCCTCTACTCACCAGAATGGAGTAGAGAGGCAGAGTCACCTCTCTCAACGTGGCCAGGCTGCTTTGGATGCAGCCCAGGATCTGGGCTGGCTCCGAGCATGTCGGTGTGTTTGCACAGCCTAGAATGGCTGTTCCTGAAAGCAGGCATTTGTGTCACCGTGTCAGAGCTGCTAAAGCCTTGTCTCTCCTCAGGGCTCATTACCCTCAGTGCCCTACCATGCAGAAGTGGCTGTGCTGCTTCTGGAACCAATTCAGTCACACTTAACTTTCATATGTCAATACCATGAAGAACTACATGATACAGATACACTCAGAAGATGTTAGCTACACATCATGAGTCAGTCATGCACATCCATGTGGAATGAGGATCCCAACAAAGTTACCGCTGTTGCTGGAGCACTGCAGAGATACCAGAATTTCTCTTCAGAAAGTGTCCCCAGATTACCAGGCCTCTCAGAAAACAGACCAGTCTTTGCAGAAGCCTTCACATTTAAATTTTATTGCTTATTTAGCACCAACACGATCTGAAGTGTCAGACAGCAAACTAAATCAGGCCAGGGCATCTGCTGAAGGTGCATTTGTAGGCGCAGCAGTAGCTGTCCTTCTGATCTCCCTCTGGACTTTTTTTGTATTTCTTTCCTTATGCATTTTGACTAAATCCAGGACAGAGAGTTACCAAGGGTAAGGACACTTTGGGAACAACTGGCACCTCGTAACAGAATGACTAGATTCCTGAATTAGTGTTATTTTTAGGTATGCTCACGCTAGCAAGTCTAAACTCCACTCCTGCTAATATGTTAGGCAGCTGAAAAGCTACACAGTCCTAAAAATAGCTGGGTTACCAGCTGATGCAGGAGGCTGGCAGGCAGATGGAATACAAAACTTACTGAAGGCACATGGCTGGCTGGGTCAGAGACACATCAGTTACTGCAAGATTTAAGAAAAAGGAGGCACCAAACACAATTCTTTGACAGAGGAATTAATTCCAAAGTGACAGGAAGAATCAAGAGGGTATGTTCTGAAAGACTGAAAATATTAGCTAGATGGCAATAAATATTATTTTCTCTATCAACAACAGGAAATATACAGCCATAATACCCTAAAGATCCTCTTGATCAAGTAGAAGAATATATGGATAAATGAGAAAAGCAACAATTAAAAGAGAAATTGATTTTCCTGAAAATTTAACATAGACATAACTGCAAACTTGAGGACACTGTTGGCACTTAATGGATTAAATATTCAATAACAGTAATTAATAATGGAAAACATTATGCTTTTCTACCACTCTCAGGGAAGCTACCTTCAGTCAATCTTAAACTGGTTGTTCTTTCATTGAGTTATTTATGTCCTATTTAAAACAGTTTAAGAAGAAGTTAACTTTGTGCATTACTTTTATTGTAAAATTAAAATTACAGGTTAGGAGAAATAAGCACTACTGTTTCAAAGATAGAAAGGTAACAGTAATAATTAACTGAAAAAACACACAGACATTATCTAGATGAGATGGGTGCAGAAAACAGTTGACTGTGTTTGAGTCAACTGGGAGAAGACAAGAATAGCACTAGTGCAGGGAAAGCATCTGGTAAGCTCAGCAGCAGTTCTATTGGTACCTCTGAAGTATCAGCATGACTTCCAATTTTGTAACACAGATACACAACCCAGGCACATTATCAGGTATTCCTGAGCTGTTCTCCTCTGAGCTTATGTGGACGGAAAAATGAACCAAAGGAGGCAAAGAAACACTTTGTCTCCGGTTTTTATATTTACAAAATCAGTATAAACACACACATTTTCAGCTAGCAACCTGAAAAATAATGTGGGGTGCTGCTGTATCCTCTGAAGTCAAGCACATACACAGTTTATCTTACCAGGACATCAACCCATACACAGATTGCTCTGGCATAACAAGTTGGTGCGTATTAGTTATGTCATGGAAATTGTCCAAGCTCATAGTCTGCCACAGCACATGCTGTGGTAATTGCAAGTTAATTTAGCTTCTTAAATCACATTTGATCATAAGTCTTTTTTCAGACTGCATAAAAGTGTCTGGACAGTAGCCACAGGGCAAATGACACATATTAACTTGTTTTTCTACAGTAACCCCTTCAAATGCAAAATACTTAAAGTTCTTCAATGCTTTAGTGTAGCCCTTACCCATGTTTTGGAGACTCTGGATTTTCCAGGTGATCCCAGTAACAATTACTTATAACTGCCCAATTGCAGAACAGCATCAGAGATAAATATTCAAACGTGAGGTTGTGTATGTTTCTTAAAAAACTGTACCTGAAGGCTCGGATGGTGGTAAGACCTTCAACAGTCTCTGAAAAATGGGAGAGCAATGGTAGCTGAGTGCTGTCATCCAGCTGCTGCAGGTCCCTGGAGAGGGTTATGAAAAGAATTTCGTAAAAAGTCAGTTTTATTGTGCAGTTATTCTCTTGAACCAGGCCCAGGGAGTGAAAAGGAACATCATCACAATAATCATAAACATAAAGTTTAGATAAATTGCAAAAAGCAGTGCCACATGTCCCCAAGCAGGGAATGAAGTCCCTGGGAAGATTTTTCTTTTAACATTGAACTAGCTGGAGTTATGAATGGCCCTTTTCCCTTCACTGCCTTCCTTCCTTTCTCCTATATTCCTGTTTGTTATAGTCCATTGTTTATTGATTTAAACACCATTCTGGCTCTATGCTGAATATAAATTTGATGGGATTCTGCAAATAAGACCTTGAGTTAAGCAGAAGGCAAAATGCATCCCAAGATCACAGCATAACTCCTCACTGAGCTAACAGCATAACTCAAACACTCAACAGAGTAAATGAGAGCACATTAGGTTTCACTTCTCCATGTCATATTTAGTCATCATATCAGTAAAAGCACACGTAGGGTGAAATTCTATTTAGTCTCAATTTCTTCCAGCAGGAAGTAAATTGGTTACAGACTCCCTCTCAATCTGTGCATACATGAAGGAATATGCATATTTTTGCATTGCTGCAAATGTTTCTTGAGTGTCACGAGGGGAAAGCTGTTTGACCTTAGAAGGAGAAAAGTCACAGATATGGTTATAATTTTTCATCTTGTTAAAAACTACAAGGCACTCAGAACAGGAGAGGTTGCTCGTGCATGTTGGATTCTTAATGGTCAGCTGTACCACCATGGTTATACTGCATTCTGCAGCCTCTCCCTGGCTTTACAGATTTCCACTTTCACCTGGACAGGCAGATAGCAGCTTCCCAGTTCTGTTACCACATTTTCTTGGACGTGCCCAGATTACAGCCCTTGGGGACAACAGAATCCAACTGGGTTTTTGTCTCCTGCAAACTCCAAAAAACTTACATCATGCACTCTGCTCATGCCTCCCAGAAGTTCTGGGAGAGCTCGAGCTCTTGAAGAGCTGCCAACAAAGACACTTGTAAAATGACACTACAGTGGATTTGTCCCACTTTCAGACAGGAACATGGCTTTGACACGACCAGATTTAATAACGAAGTCTCTCTGCACTGTAATTCTGCAATGCACTACTCATGCACTGCAGATGTTTCTATTGCCAGAACTATATTGGTTTATGTTCTTACCGTGAGGCGACTCGGAAGTACTTCTGGATGAAGTAGCACATGATTGCAAGGGGAACCAGGGCAATGAGGAACATGGGTGTGACGTACGAGATGACAGCAAGGGCAGATACACACAGCAAAGTGGAACGACTCAAGCACTCCAGGGTAGCTGGAATGTGCTGGATAAAGAAAAACCGCACAGAAACTTCCATAACATACCAAGTTTAAACCATCATTATTTCATTTTCCTCTCTCCCACTTGCACAAGAAATAAAATTTTTGAGGATTTGAAGCACTAAGCATACAGGTCTGCTCATGAATTTACTGCTGGGTTTTGGGAACATCTGAAGGGATTTCTGTGGGGCTGCTCCACATGTCTGTATTGTGGAGCACAATCCTCATGTCAGACAATTACAGATGGATGCAAGAGATGATTTTAGCAGCTGCATCAATCCTATGAACTGGCAGTGCAGTCTGGAGTAAATAATGATAATGTGAATTTCAATAATTTCTATTTTAGGCAATAACATTTGCCTTTTTCTCATGTCATTTGCTCATATTGTGAAATGAATGTGTTTACCCACTTTCAAAAAAGAGTAGATACTCTTTAATTTGGGGATATCACTATGAATCTAATTTCGCTTCCCCTTTCCATACAGGGCATCTTAATAAAATAAATGGTTTTTCAATGTGAATTTAAGACGAGGAACTCATTCAGAACTGAGAAAATCATGATGCAAATTGATATAGTCAAAAATATAGTTAATCAGTGAGCTTTATCTAATTAAGTCTATAATAAATGAAAATCCAGTCTTTCAGATTGAGAAACACAGGATAACTCGGGAGCTTGAATATATTTATTCAGTACCTGGTCAATGGTATTGCAGTCAGCTGAAAACCTGTTCAATATACTTCCCAGAGGTGTTGTTTCAAAAAACCTAAATTGCAACAAGGAACAGCAAAGATTGCAATACTGATATTAGAACTGGTTTAGTTTACTTTTTTGTCTTACTTAAGCTTGGTACTATATCACAGAAACAAACAAATAGATTGACAGTCACAGTAAAATTCTTTATTCTTCCCAGTAACCATGGCTTTCCTATAGAATAGCAGTCTGGAATATACAACCACAAGCATCAACCCAACTACCTAGAACCTACAAGAAACCTACAACTGCAAGCACACCCTCAGCTCCCTCTACTGCCTAAGGTATGCACATCATATGATTACACTTGAAAAAATCCTTTCAGATTTTGGTTTGAGGCTCCTTCAATTCATGAAAAATGCAAAACAAGTTAAATTGGAGTGCTTTGCATTTTTATGGGAATGGAAATGCATAACTAAGAACAACTGCTGGAATAATATATTAAAAGGCATTTGGATATGCAAAATGCAAACTACATTATTGCTCTGTAATTTTTTACTGTTCCATAACTCAGGCTGAACTTGAAGTCTAATTCTATTCTAGGGGGAAAAAAAATAAAGTGAGGTTTTCCATGTATGTTATTTCTCTGTGATTTCTGGGTCAAATACAGTTAGCACAGAAATAAGATGGTATTTTTCCTAATGTCCAGTAAGAGCTGCACGTTTGAATCAAGCTGCAACTTTCCTGTCATGCACAGGAAAGAAAGCTTCTGGAGGCAACAAAGGCCTTCACTGTTATCTGTGCATCCCAGTGTCCTCTAATGATGCTGGTAATGACACTTGTCTAGACTCATTACCTTTCATTGACTTGCACAGTTGCTGCCTGACAGTAAATATTTCCAGTGATTAAGATGATAATGCAGGCTATGAATTTACTGTACAACATATTGATCAATAATTGTGTTTTCTCCCTAATTCAAACAGCAAAGAGAAATTAAACATTCGAGGAAGTAAATCTCTGAAGTCACAGTCAGGCAGGAGAGGCATTTGTCTCCATATCCAGGTACTCAAGCAGCCTGGGTACCATTTTCAACAGCTACTCAGGAGTTTGATACCTGTTGATTTTCAATGACATGTTAAAAAAACGTGATGCACATTTACTTCTGAATAAAACTTGTACTTAGAAGACTGTCTTGAAGTAAAGAAGACAAAATCACTACAATACAATTTGTATAACAATCAGAGAAATACCTCATTGGAGCCAAAATAATTTTATTTAGTAAAGCAGAGTGTAGCTTTTTGGTGACTTTCAAACCAGTCCACTCCACTGCTATTGATGTGACAAGACATAATACGATGCCAAGGCAGCAGAGAATGCTGAAAACTTTAGAATACGGAGAATGGTCGAAATCCTAAGAAGCAAAGAGTAACACAATTATTCACTTTAAATTAGGTTTAAAATTTATTGTAAACACACAAGCACAAGACTGAAAAAACATAAGGAGTAAATTCTTTTTTCCTCCCTAAATTAAACTGTCCATGATTTTTACTCATCTTAACTCACAATTTTTTATACTTTGGAGAGTGAAGTGTTTGCATCAAAATAAGAGATTAATCAGAAAATTAAAATCACAGAATACTACAAAAAGCCCTGCTTGCAGTGAAAATGCAACAGTACAGGAAAAATAAAAAAGACCTATGATATCAAAATTACTTTAGAGACCAGGGTTTAGGTGTATCAGCTACGTGATAAAAATACAACAAATCTAGCAGAATGAGAACAACACACCAAACTTAACTGTTAGTTTGACTGCACTGTGTACCCAAAAACATATTGAGCTTCAAAATACTCTGGAGCGGCTCTTTTACTAGAAATATAGTGCACCACATACAACTCCTGGAGAGGAGGTTGACCGTGGGAGAACTCCAACAGTTAGATCATAAGAGAAAGGTGAACAAGGCATTGCATACCGTGCAGACAGAGCAGTTTTTCATCTCTGGTTCCAGCTTGTTAGTGATGACAGCCTCGGTCCAGAGTGCCAGGCAGTAGTCGATGGCCACCATCACCGTGTGCTTCAGCAGTTGGGACAGGACCAGCAGCGGCAGGAGGAGGATTCCTGCTGCACTGAGGTACTTGCCACAGGCTCTCCAGGGCATCTTTGCTCTCTGGTGCAGCACAGAAGACAAGTTGTCTTCATCATCACTTTCTGTTACTTCTTCTGCAACGTGCAAGAAAAAAGTACAGCCACGCTGACTTATTCGTGCACAAGTGGCAAGTGGCAGCTACAAACCAGGTCTTACAATACAGGATAAAGAGTGGCTTTAAGGTGAAAGTACCTGCTCAGGCATGCATGTTTTAACCTGCTAAAGTTTTTAGTAATGCATGCTAAGAAGCTACAAAAAAACCTCAGCACTTGGTGATCAATTTCTTGAATTATGTTTTTGCAATTTGAAAGTAGTGACTTCAATATTATTCTTCGTTCATTATTAAATCATATTCACATATAAGAAAAAACCTCAAGTTTGGAGGAAGTTATGACTTGTGAATGCCTGCAATCACTGTAGTCCAGAGGTAAAAGCAATGGAAACATCACTCTTACAAATCATGACCCATATGGAAAATGATTTGTTCTCCTGCCAGTTTGAATGATGTTAATTCATTCTAATATAATTTAACTGTGAAACAGTAATGTACTATCCATTGGTTCAAAGGGTGCCCTTTACCTTCATCCTCTTCATCATCTTTCAGCAGTGCTTCACGGGAATACATAGTCCTCCGCAGATTTGTTCTTTCCAAAACAGGGTTTTCCTCAACAGTGGTTTCCTAAAAAAGAGACAGTTCATGTATTTTCAACTAGACAAAAAAAAAAAAATTACTAGCTGTGATAAAATTGTTTCCATTCAGTAAAAAATACAAGTGAAATTCTCACAGCAGGCAACCGTAAGTGAAGGATTTGCTACATCTGTGTAAAACCGAAGGACATAAATTAAATATCTAACATGAATTTCAGGTTGTCAGTCCCAACTCCTTTGGAATCTCAACTTTGACAATTATTCCTGACTTAATAAGAACCAAGATTAATATCTCATTCTTCCTGTGTTATAGGATGAAAGGCAAAACATCATGATATAGGCACATCTGAAAAGCTTCTACCCAGTGCAATGAGTAAATTCAGGCATATAAAAACAATTGCCAGTATGAGCAATGCTTTTCCTAAAATGACCCTATTTAATATTCCTTAGACAAGAATATTTTGATAGGGCTCCCTATTAAAAATGGATTAGAACAGAATCAAGGAAGTATGAGGTGTCCAGATGAAGGAATTTATCTTAACAGATAAATAATAATGCTAATACTAATAGGACATTCATATTAAGTTAGATACCACACACAGCATGTCAACCTTGCTAAAGCTTTCAACTATTAAGAAAAAAAAAAAAGACACATTTTCTTGTATATATTGATTGCCCTTCCCATCAAAAACCTTTTCCAGCTCTTGGTCTTGTCGATTCATTAATGTCTTCCAGTGTTCAAAAAGCTCAGTCTCTGATTTCTGAATGTCCTTGAGTGTTCCTTCTCTCTGGATGTAACCATCTTTCATTGCAATTATCTAAAAAGTTAGAAACACAAGTGGTGAGATAAATAGCCAGGTGTGCCTATTCATTTTAAAGTTAGGTTGCTGTGTCTTGACAGGATTTTCTCTTTTCTTAAATAAATAATATTTTTGCAAACGAATCTGTCTTCTAAAAGGACAGTGACATTATCTCTTGACTCTACCCTTCACTGAAGGTGCTGCAAAAAAACAGAACTCTCATTTTCAGAAAAGAAGGCTGCTTTTAAGAAAGAAGAATGGGATCTCTGTCAGCAGACAGGGGGGCATATTACTCTTCCTAAATACAAGTCATTAGCAAGATAAGATTTTAGAGTTCTCCTACCTCCTAAAAGGAAAAAAGCTTTTAGGAGCACACTGTGTGCAGTATGTTTTGACCTCATTCAGGCAATTAGACATGAGCATGCTGGCTCCCTCTGTTTGATACCACGGACTGATAAGGAAGAGCTAGGGAATTTGAATCCGTAAAGCTTTAAAAGCATAAATTGTCGACACAGTTTGAAAGGAATTATATATGCAAGACAAAGTCTGAAGAGAATGGTTTCCAGGTTTGCATCAGTGTAATTACATTATATTCATAGTGTAACTACCTTCACTTTAGATCTGACAAGGAGAATTGGAAAATGAGGCGTGCAGATTGCAAACCCACATGACATCATTAAAAAATAGTTAATGCAGTAGTTATTTTCCTCTCTCCCTGGAAGCTCAGAAATTTCCATGGGTAGGGTGTGGGGAAATAATCTTTTCTGCTTATTGCTAAGAATTTACACCAGAGTAAAGGTAAAAATGGAGCAAACAAGGATTTTTTTTGTGGTCAGTGCATTCAGGAAACCTGTAATTGGATTGGACCTTGAATTCTTCTGAGGGTTTTGCTACAAAGATTTAGGAGGCCATCACATATACTTCAAACAATATTTTTATTTAAAATTCCTTAATAGAACAAATATTCTCTCTTCAACCCATTGGCTAAGGCTTAATGACACCTGCACTTAGGAATAAAACCTGAACTATTTGATAATATTTTTATCTTTAAATGATAAAGTTAATAAAAATCCTTTCTGTCCTACAGGCTGCTTGGAACAGTATATATCACAAAATATTACTGAAACACATGTAGAAGATAATAAAAATGAAGTAAGTTTCATACACTTCCCAGAACACCAACACCTAGAAATGGGTCTGACATACGCAAAGAAAATGAAAATGATTTTACTGACACAAGGCCATAACGGAGTATATTTTTAGAAAATGCAAATATTTAACAATAAAAAAGAAGAAGTTAAGATGGACTTCATAGGGAGGGGAAGAAGGCAGAAAATTACTGTATCCTGAGAGACACTAACCAGAAAACCAGACCTGTGTTGAGAACTCAAAGGTGTACAACTGAGGGACAAGGTCACAGCAGACACCATAAAGGACAAATGCTGCCCACCAAAAACATGGCCAGAACAAGATTAATGTCTCTCTGCAACTTTATACCAAGCCAATATGAAGCACAGGCAGCAGCTGAAATACGATTATTTCTTGAGACAAGTAAACTGCTGCTGTAGTCTGTGCAAGCTGCAGAACAGAGAGAAGTCCTGCTAGGAGGTATAACTGCAGTCATCAATCACCAGGGGCAAGGAGACCTGGGATGCTGTAGCTGGATAACCATAGAAGAACTAAGTGCAAGGCCAGCGCGTATCAATGAAATAATAATAATAAAAAAAAACAATCTGAAAACCCAAACTTCCTTCTTCATCTTTGACATTTCCAATTACAAACCTTTATTTTTTTTTCTTGTAAACTACAGGATATAACAAAGAAACCTAACAAAACAATCAAACATTACATATTTCTTAAAATCTTACCAATATACAAAGGGTAAAGATGTTCTTGATACATTATATATTAGTACTAACCACAAGGAAACATTGGTATTTTCCTTATATTTCCATGTACCTCAATATCCATAAATGCACCTTTTTCTGTGACAGTACAAATTCCTAGTAACATCCCAGCAAAGTCAAATGTGTTACTCAAACGTTTCATTGTTTTGGGATTAAAAAAAATGAGCAAAATTTTTCAATAGGGTTTGGATACTCAATATTATTTTAAATCCAGCCTGCTTTCACAAGTGTTTTAAGTAGCAGCTCTATGAAAATCCAACCTGTTTAGGTGTTCTAAGATGGGAATCTCAAAATTATGGCACCCCTAACTCACTGGCCTATTTACAAAAGATCTTTATTATATATCTTCTCATTAACTATGAAAGCATTATTTGTAGCAAGACATGTTTGTGCCACATTCTTGCCTCCTCAGAAAAAATGGGAAGAGCTTTCTTACCCAGTCAGCATGGGGCAAGTACTGCAGCTTGTGAGTCACCAGCACAATGGTCCGCTTGTCTTCCCGCAGCATTTTCAGGATCCCTTCTTGCATGAGATGATCACTCAGGTGGATATCCAGGGCAGAAAATGGATCATCCTGTCGTCAAGATAAGGGGTCAGCTTCTAGAGCCACAGCTTCAGGGATTTAAGGAAACTGATAGATTTCAATACCAGTAAAACTAATTAGATCAATACAGACACAAAAAAGATGATCTAAATTGTGCCAAGGAATGGTTTTCTTAAATTACATAACACCAAACCTTGAACTGTCTTTTTGCAGTGAGCACTCAGACACATGGTAATGCCATGACTTTGTAAAGGCTTTCTGGGACCTGGTCCTGCCCCCAGATGTGTTCATGGCCCACATTACAGCAGCACACGGCATCTGTCAGGCTCGAGACAATGCCCCAGTGTGGGTCTGTGGCAGGTATTGCATAACTGCTCCAGGGCCAGGGCCAACGAACACATTTTCATTTCCTTTGTACATAATTGCCTCTAGATTTTTTTTTTTTAAATTCATAAATCAATAATTTATTGACATTATTTATTAACAATGAATCACAAAAAAAAAATCACAAAAAGGAGCAATGTTTATCATTTTGATGCCTCAGCTCAGATGTTTGATTTATGACCCAGATTACCTTACTGAATCAATGAATTATAGGCAATTCATTTAGTCATAAGCTAATCTGTACCATCTTTTGGGGAACTTGTTTACCTAATCCTATTTACATGGAATTACAAACTTTGTGATTTGATCTGATATTTCTGCTTCCAATAGTGATACTGGCCATAGGATTTACTTACTATTATTATTTCATGCTAATATATTACACTAAACACAGGCTTTCTTGAAAATCAAATTTTGGGTTTTTTTTCTCCAAGGGTTTGTTGATAAAGTAGGGTTGAATTTTAATTAATTCTGCTTTCTGGGTGACATCACTGCCACCAGTTAGTTAGGGAGAGGTATAAAGAAAGAGGTGAGTGCTTTAGAAAATCCCCTTAAATTTTTATTCCCTTAAATTTAGCAACAGTTTCTATCGTGACTGTATTAGACACTTTAGTATTGTTGCTTTCATGCATCTACAAACCCAAATATACCCAAAATCGACAGTAAGATAAATATGACCACTGAAATCTTAATAAATAAGAGCATCATAACATAAAGCACCTAAATAGTGCTTTTGAAACACAGTAACTTCTAACTGTGATGCTCGATTTACTCTCAAAAATGTATGTGCAACTGTGTGTCCACTGAGCTCACTGAGCAAGAACGTGTGTTGTCAGCTCTGCTGCTGCACTCTTCTGATCTAGCACAGCCCTAAACACCATTCTGAGCCCAGGGTCTGTGCACAGCCACCTCCAATGTGATGCTGCACCTCTGGGGACTGGCACTGCCAGCTCACAGAACACAAGACTGCACGGTGAAGTCAGGTGAGGTTGCTCATTAAGGCAGCACTCACTACATATATGCTTACAATGATACATTGATAACAAGAGACCTGAAAAGATTCAGTTCATGCTACAGGACTAGTCTGATACAGCCTAACAAATAAATGTAACAGTGAATGAACGTAATTAAGAATAAAATATGCAATGAATCATCACACGACCTTTTCTCACATCTGCAATTATCACAAGAAGTTTAACAAATATTACATTCATGCTTGTGAGAGAGAAGTTTCATGAGCATTTGTTCACAAAATCAGTCTTAAAAGAACTGACAATTTGCTAATAACATAAAGGATTCCTGATTATTTTCTTTAAATATTAGGAACTGGAAAAAAGTTTATCTGTAGGTGGTTTTAAATTATCAAACCATATGAGAACCTGCTACTATTAGGAGGTTATTGAGTGTCCTTCACAAAAGGACAAAAGGGGCAAAATGGAGTTACAACCTGACTGGATCTGCTGATTTGCAGCACCTAGCCTAACAGCTCTCTACTCTCCTGCACTCTGATCATTGCCTGGAAATACCCTACACATGAAGCAAGCACATCATGGTCAGCTTAATTACAGGGAAAGGTCTAAGTAACCTCCCAGACTTTTAGGGATGACCTCTAATGTGCACATCTTTTCTAATCCCATGTGACTCATGTCTCACTGTCATAAGAGCTGGATTGAAACCTCCTAGAAAATTGAGCTAGAGAAGGAAGTCCTAAATTGAAAAGCCATCAAGCTCACTACTTGTGAGTATGTAGGATGCATCTGTTTTCCCACCTATGAAGCTGTTAGAGCCTGCTCTCACTCCTTTTTCCATAGCACGGCTGTTGGAGCTGGTTCAGGATATACAACGTGCAGTTCAGGGTGGAAAACCAGCTTAGTTTGTTGCAGAAAGGAAACACCCCAGACACAAGACAACATTAATTTTAGACCTGAGACAGCTTGGGAATTTTATGAATACAGTTAAAATTATTAAATTTCCAAAGATAAAAAAAAGGGTCAAAAAGAATTTTCAATATACTGAGAGGGGAAGCATCAGCATTTCAATTTGTAATACCTACCTATCTGTCTGTCTGCAGTGTTTACAAAATGCTTCTTACCTGCAGGCTAGCTAACAACAGATATAAAATAAACAGTGCACATTTGGCTTGGCTCAGTGAAACACAGTGCTCAGTGTGTGACCCCTGAAGTACTCTAAATGCTTGCATCTCGTGCCTCTGCATGGAGCATAAACATAAGGGCACCTACTCACCAGGAACACAACATTTGTCTGCTGGTAAAGTGCTCTTGCCACGCTGATACGTTGGCGCTGCCCTCCAGACAGATTAATACCCTGGAGATAAGCAGGAGAAAAACAATCAGACAGTTAAAAAAGCATCAACTTAATATTCATATTCTGATTGGAGTACCCATAGCAGACTCTCTGGGCAAAGAAACCCAGAGTAATTTTTCAAAAGCGTGGGGCTGCAATCCAGCTGGGAATACAGGACACAAACTGTTAGGGAAGCCAGAGCATTCCGTAAGGGGCTGTGCTCCATACAGAGGGACATGAAATGTTTAACGGTTGTGGTGACACAATGCTGTAGGTGGCACAGATATTCTGCAGGCAGCCTAAACTACACCTCTGCTGAAAAGTTAGCCTTGTGAGTCTGGCTGTGTCCTGGGCTTATTTTTTCCAGTTTACTATATGTTGTAATGCTAAATCAGCTTCATTATATACTATAATCAGTAACAGCTAGGTGGGAGGTCAGACGATGCTGACATGGACATTACGGACATATCCTGGTTGCTATTGTACTTCTTTTGGCCTTCAGTCCCCTGCTACCACCTTGCTTTAAGTTATTTATGTTTCCTGTGATCCACCTGTAGTTTCACAACCACCTTAAACTCTCCTAAGCCAGCACTGCTGCCAAAAGATGCTATCCCACCTTCTCCTTCCCCTCTCGAAAACATTTGTTTGGCTACACAATGAGCTTGGTTTGGAACTACTCCATTTAAAATTAACATGGTAGCCAGTGCAGAGACTAAGCATGGAAATGTATCCTTAATTTATCTGTGTGGAGGTGGTTTGTGTGTTGGGGCGGAGTGGCAGTTGGGTTCTTTTATTTGTTTGTGCCAGTGCCAGTATGTGCTAGAGTAAATTATTTACAAATTTGTTACTTCTGTTTCCTTTCCTGTCACTCCTTAAGTCTTCCCTGATGTGATAAAGCTTAATTTGCTGCTGATTAAACACCTGCCCTTTGGTAAATGAAGGGGCTCTAAAAAAATCTATGTACTACTTATTTTTATGTTACTCCTAAAGAAACCAAAAAATGCCCTGTAAAGTCAGGATATCTGCAATAGCAGCTGCAGAATAGTCAAACATTCTGATAGCACCACATTTAAATCATTGCACCTCACATAAATGACAGTGTTTCCATGTTTACTGAGCAATGAGCTTTCAGACTAATGACCCAAACATACACTTAACTAAAAGATTATCTTTGTTGCCAAATAACCCATAAGATTTTAAGAACACCACAAAATAATAAAACCCCCTCTATATATTTAAAACAAAAATAGAAGCCTGTAGCTGTTTACTGACCCTCTCTCCAATCTGGGTTTGGTCTCCATGAGGGAGAATGTCAATATCAGGCTGGAGGGAACAAGCATCAATTACTGCTTTGTACCTGCGGAAACAAAAAAAGGCAATGCAAAATCCACACAGATACTGCTAAAGAAGCACATTTCCTACCTGCAGAGGAACAAAAATTAACCAGCTGGAAAAATCACACGGTGGAAAACATATTTGTTACCCACTAATTGTTCTAATGGGATCTCTTTCAATCACAGGTAAGTAAATAATATCTCAGCTAAGAAAAAGGATCTTAGGTCAGCTTCCCAATTAAAAATGTTAAATAGTTAAACCCTGGAAACACAAACACAACTTCTTCCAAGGCATATTGCTATTCTTTACCATTTAATTTTTTTCATGCTCAGGGCCTTTGTTTCTTGTTTCAATATCAAAGGATGACAGAAAAAAACGTGTGTAGGATGTGAATACATAGTCAACCACTTCTTTTAAGGATGGGGGGGATGGAATATCAGCAATTGACTCCTAAATATTTTAGGATGTTTGGTGGGCATTTATACCGAGTAAAAAGGCAGCCCATTAACCCTTTACAAACAACATTCCCACTCCCAAATACCTAATGTCCTCCTAGGTGAGTTAAACTAGCCAATTAGGTGTGGGAATACTGCATGCTAGACAAACATGGTTTTTGGAAATGAAAACATTTGTACACTTAAGTTCAAGTGAGACATTCAGGAAAAACATGGTCAAAGGGGGATTGTCATATTCAGGCAGGTGCAGTAGATTGTTACTAGAGAGAGACAGGGACCATGCTTGACCCACACAACCTCTATATTTAAGGAAAAGGGGAGTAAAACACAAAACAGGGCTGGAACCTGTTACCTCTGTTTGTTAAAAGAGCTTTCAAACGTGATATTCTCTTCCACTGTGGCATTGAGCAACCAAGGCTTCTGGGATGCATATGCTACTGAGCCTCTTTTCCTGGAAAAAACCAACCAAACAAAAAGTTGTTCCCAGCTTATCAGTGCAGTAGGTGTTTTTGGAAACCATTTTCTTGTAAAGGAAGAAACTGGTAATTACTCTTCAAAAATGCTGGCTTTCATTTCTTTTCTTTAAGTCAATCAATAGCTTTCCCATTACAGAAATATATAAGATGTTAACTTTCCAACAGAACACTGAAATTGTTCACCCAACTGAATTTCACTTTGTTCCCTCTTTTTCTGCTGTGAAGTGGGTTTTGGAGAGGCTAGCTCAGTAAAGCTGCCTCTTGAACAGTGTGGATTGCAGGAAGGAAATTACAAAAGACTGAATCCCAGCTGTTTGGATAAATTAATTAAAAAAAATATGGACAGCAGATCACTAGTTAAGCAATACTTTTCAGGGGGGACATTCTAAAAAGATATTTTTAAAGTGTTTGAAAACAACCCAAACTTGACACGTGCACAAATACAGTTCCCTCCACCCTAAACACATCTATTTTCCCCATTCTAATCAGAGACCTAGAATAACAAACTAAATGGGTGAAATATTTCTATGCCTATAAAGAAAAGAAAACAGAACACAGATAAAAAATATTTCCTAAATTTCCCTGCATGGAATTGCCCTCAATATATATCATCAGAAAGGGACAACTTACCAGGTATAATCAACAGGATCTCACCATGCACATATTATTTCACAGGAGTTATTATTATTCCTATTTAAACATAAAAATATCTGCCTACTAGTGAAGTAGCAGTGCTTTTGTTGGCCGTGGTGCAGTAAGCACCTCAGTAAGACAGAGCTGGGAGAAAGGCAACATCTTTTGTTAGAGCAACTGATACTGTTGGAAAAAGCATTGGCATATCACCATTTTTCCAGAAAAAGGCCAAAAGGGGGGATCATACGCCTATAAGCGTATCTGTTTCCTTTCTAGCTACATCAGCTAATCCAATAAGGAGATAGGATCTCTCACTCAAATGTGGCCTTTGTCTGCTAGACAGCCATTACAGCAGCCTCCTTCTAGTCAGACCTGAAAGCAGTTGAAACCACGAGCTGCCAAAATAGACTTTATTTTTCTTTATCAGTTAAGGTCACTTGCCCTGCTCATTTTTGCAGGCTTTTACCAAGCTTGTTTTGAAAGTCATGATAGCATCCAATGATCCAATTTTCGTTGACGACCTGGAAGGACACACAATTCCACTACTCTGCTAACATGCTTCCAAGTCCAAATTTCTGATGGTTCATTAGAATTTAATGGTGTTTTATGAATTTTCTTTACTGGAAAATGAAACAGATATAACAAAACACAAGAAAAAAAAGACAGAAAAAATTCCCTAGGCAGTACAGCCTGCAGTGGCAAAATCTAATGCAAAGAGCATTCAGTTCTGCCTCAAGAGGGAAGCATTTTTTCAATTACTATGAAATTTTCATACCAATAATTGAGAAAAAATTGCTCTGAGCATTCCAAGATGAAGATTTATTCCCCTCCTCTCCTTTTCATTGCTTGAAACTGTGCCTTTGCAGCTCTTAATTCTCAATGCCATCAAAAAGTTACTTCTAATTTAGTTTTTGAAAAATAGTAGCCAAGTTTTGAGAAAAAGTCTTTTACAACTTGTTTGAGTGAACATACAGGCATTGCCCAGTATGATGTACTCCATGCTGAGAACCAGCACAATGCCTGGGAATACCACTCATACTTGGAATATATTCTGCTTGTAGGACATCAGAGAGAATTGATTATTGCAAGGAACTCGGGAACAAGCAATGAGCTTGGCAAAATTGATTATGGACTTAGAATTTAGTGAGTTCCTCCAAATTAATCCTAACTGCGAACTGACACTACGAGGACATATCAGAGCAGATCATATTTTGACATAAGCAAAAAGTTTGCAAGTGCTTGACCACATGTGAAATCTATAGCATGTCTACAGTGCTGCTTACAGGCAAGAGGCAATCAAAAACAACTGTTGCTGCAACTGTGAGAGACATGTGGCAAAAAATCCAGAGAATAAAATATTCTGAAATGAAGTGTGCAAGACTTGGTCTGAAAGTCTGCCTTGAACCTACCTAAGGTTTCCCACTTATAGGACCAAATGCAAATAAATGGCTTAGCAGGTAAAGACTTACGAGGGATTTATTCTGCAAGTGGAAGCAACTGCTTCCTACCCCCAGAGCGCATAAACAACTATGTGTTTTCATCAATGAAGTATATTTTTTCCCCTCTGGCAACACAACAGACTAGCCACAGCCTCTTCATAATCACAGAGAGGCAGACAGAAAAATTCAGCCTTACAATAAATAGAGAAAGCCTTCCCTAAGGTCCCTGGAAATTATGAGCTTTGGCCAATATAGAATTAAGCCTGTTCATTAATCATAAATCATATTAATTCATCAATCAGAAACAACATCCACTGCTTTACTGTGCAGGTGACCAAGCACTGAACAGGTTGCCCAGAGAGGTTGTGGAATCTCCCTCACTGGAGATATTCAAGAACCATTTGGATGCAGTCCAGTGCCACATGCTCTGGGATGATCCTGCTTGAGCAGGGAGGTGGGACCAGATGATTGTGGTCCCTTCCAATCTTACCCATTCCGGGATTCTGTGGTTCTGTGAAGATTGTTTGCTTAAAGTTCTTAATCTATCTCCACGTTTCATTTTATTAAGTCCAGTAGGGTCAGTACACCTTCAAGATCACTGAAAATTCAACTAGTTAAGGGACATTCATACACAAATCTCAGTACCTTAATAAATATAGCAAGTCTGATTTTAAAAAGGAAACAGATGCACTTAAAATGCAATGGAGTTATGATTATACTGGTAGAGGAAATAATACATTGCAAAGCCTTTCCTGTGTGTTTTGGGATTGCTGACCATAGTTTTGTTTTGCTTATTTTGCACAGTTCATTAATTTCTAATATAAGTCAACAACTCAAATTCATGAGTTCTCCAGGTATGAGAGAAATGTGTACTGTTCTGTCCTGTATTATCACTGTGTGCACAAAAAATATGCTTCTCTTATTTTCAGCCTGATAGTATTGGAGCATTCTGGTATTGCCAGTCCTGAGCATTCAGGAGTATATTTTTTTTACCATTATTAAATTGCAAGGGTCACTTCTTTGTTTTTATTTTAAATCTTGCAGTAGCTGCATACAGAGACATCCTGCTTGTCTTCTAAGGAGGAATAACTCATTAAGTGCAGAGGTTTCTGAACAATGTTCACACAGAGTCACAGAATGGCTGAAGTTGGAAAGGCCCCCTGAAGGCTCCCATTAGTTTTTAAAATGTTGTACCTGAATTCCGTGTCAACAGGAGATTCTTTCTCTGGGCTGCAGAAAACAAATACAAGGTGGTTTTTTTTTAAAAAAAGAAATTTTTTTAGACAGTGCAAATAACATCACAAAGTACTATCACTATGCTATAATTAAAAATCCAGCAAAATGACTGCATAACAGAAATAAAAGTCTCTTTACGCTAAAATTCTGTGCTGCATGATATTGACCTAAAATGTATGGTTACAGCTTCTGTTTTGAGAAGTGCTAAACAACCTTGTAGAATGCCTTCAACACCTATGAGCAAATCCTCAAGACCTCACAAGAGTGGCTCAAAATGCTCTCTCTTTTCAGAACACCAGAGGTGTTCTACAGGATGTTAGAGCAACAAAACCACCTGAGATAGTCTTATGTCACTTAACCAACCAGGACTAGTAGAACATAGGATAATGTAGGTAATTGCTTCATACAGTCTAACATTCTTTCCTACTTTTTAATATGCCATACTGTGGTGCATGTTATCTCATCCTTTGCTGTCCATTCCCACAACAGTTTCAAACGTGAATGTCTAATTCTGATTGTATTTCTCTTGTATCTTAATGTATCTTTAACTTGGCCCAGAAATTTCAGTCTCTCATACAGACAGAACTGTGAGACTTCCAAGTATCCTTTACCATGAGGGCTTAGTCATTAGGTACATGAAACTCTCTCTTATACTACACATAGATGGCAGCAGAAGTTTTGCAGGACTCAGTCTGACAACCAGGTAACAAGTCTGTGAAACAAGGTAAATGGAAGAGAAGACGCTGATAAATTTAAAGAAAAGGCAGTGGAACAGTTGGTGAATCACAGAACTGAGAAAACATTCTGGTCAGTAGAAGTCACACAGTTTAGCCTAAGTCAAGAAAAAATCACATTTTTTCTCTGCTGATTTCAGTAACAAAAGTTCTCACTGACGCCAGCAGGGACAGGATTGTCACTTGTACAAGGTTTACCATTCTGGAGATGCCACACTAGAATGACAACCCAGTGAGAAAGCTCTGTTCTTAGTTGATTTGATAGATATTCCCAGAATCCAAGCTGAGCTATGTTAATCAGGTACAAATAATTTCCATGCAAGGATCCCATGCCAACAGATGGACTAATCTGCTACTCTCCAGACTTCTCAGTCTGTGTGTGCCTGAAGAATGCCAGGTGAGAAAATAAACTTATGACAGGATGTAAAAACTGCAGGGTAATGGGGAGAATTTGCTTTAGTAAATGAAAATACTATTTTTTAAAGTGTAGCATTAGGGAATAGTCTGATTCAGGCTTCAAGTGAAGGATTTTCAAAGACATACAGGAAAGTTACGACATGATTTTCAAACTCTCCAAACGGCAATGGAGATAATGCTTTCATAATGGAAATCTAGCTCTTATTTTCGTAACTTGCATAGGTGGTTTCAAAAATTGTATCCTAAGACAATTAATGCAGTTGAAGTTTCATTGATTTTCAGAATTCTGACTCTGAAAATCTTAACCATAGATTTTTGAAGCCTCTGGTTCCTTCTACTGCAACCGATTTAGTAGGAAGACCGATAGTCGCACACGATACCGTACCTGAAATCTTCCCCCGTCTCACTGTCAGAAGTGCAGCTGCATCACAAATAGAAAGCAAAGACTGTTTACTTAAGTGAGCACAGGCAATCTGCCCCAGAAAGAAAAACTATTAAATTCCACTTAGTGCACAGGCTGCAAACATTACTTATCACAGAGCTGCAGTGCAGCATCTGTTCCTTCTACACAAACTGACTTAATTTTAGCAGGTAAAAAAAAAAATTGGTGACTTTTTTTTCCTTATAAGCATTAATTTGACTTCACAAATAAAATCACTTCTACCCTGTCCTGAAGGTGCTAGTAGATCTGAGAAGTCCTGCTGTGACAAGAATGAAGTTCCATTTAAAAAACTAATTTTCTCGGAAAACACAATGATAATTCATGATACTGGGGTTTTTTCCATGACAGTAACTGCATCTTTGCAGCCTATAATGGGTTAGTGTGAACCCCAAATCCCACCTTCAGTTGACTTGCAACATACTGCTTTCTGTGTCACATCCTTGGGGGGATGTGCCAGTGTAAGTGTGGGCAAGTCTGAGGGACAGACAGGCTTTGTTTTTGCTATTTTTGAACGTGTACAAAGATGTTCACAGAGCTGTTTTGACAGGATGACTGGCCATACGCATTAATGATGCTAAATTCAGTTCCAATGAAAAGAGTGAAAAATCTGTGTCAAATGGTATAAACAAAATCAAGGAGGAACAAAGTCTTTCATGCTTTAAAGAGGACAGTCTCATTAACTTTATGCCAACACAATTTGCTTATAAATATCCAGGAGAGAAAACTATACCTGCAGCTTTAAAGGCTGGTTTGAGACACTTCCATAAAGTTTTGCATAATAAGCAATGACCATTATATAAATTGAATTTACTGTATAATTTGAGAGCAGCAGCCAGCCACTAGTACTTTTATTCCAAAGGTCAGTGTACCAAAAAAAGCTTTTCCACAGTTGCCTTGCAGTTCACTCATCTTTAGTGACTGTGTGAACTCAGTGGCACCTTCTCCAAAAACCCTGTTGCATATCTATCTGTCTATCTATATCAACACATTCTTTACAGGAACTATCGATAGGCTGAAATACCAAATATCTTTTCCAGCCCATTTCATGCACAACACAAGGGCCTTGAACCACAAACATCAGTTCCTGTTTCACCTTGAAGAGGACCATTCTGAATTATGCTGGGGAATACGTTGGTAACTTATAACATGTACTATTTGTGCATGACAGCAACTCCCTCTCCACTGTGCCCCTTTTCCTACACCAGCCTGTGAGGCAGAAAGCTGTGAGCTCATATAATCCATCACCGTAGCTCCAGTAGCAAAGCTCAGCCAGGGTTCCTCATGGTGACCACAGTTTACCTGTGCTTGTGGCAGGTGTGCCACATTGCACCAGTTTCTGCTCAGAAACCAGGGCCAAGCACCACGCTCACAAGGCACCAGTGATTCTCAGTAACAGGAGGTGCAGCAGAGCACAGTAACATCCCGAATTTCTCTGCTCAGGTCTTTTGCTATACAGCCAGAGGTGCCACTATGTTTGTATCCAAGCATTGGTATATGAATTCCCTGATCTGTGTTTCAGTTTGGTAGCTGGAAAAAAAAATTATTCTCCATTTGGAGTTTTAACTCAACCTTTTCAAACCTCTTTTCCCCACTTTGTTTTATCTGCCCTTTACCCCTTTTCCTGCAAACTCCTACCAATTAAGGATGCCTTGATCTCCAGTGTTGAAATACCAAAGTAACCTATGTTTGATAATGAGGTCTAGATCTAATTTTTCAAGGCATATAGATGTCTAACGATGCAAACATGAGCCTATTGAGATTTTCAAGCCTCCCAATTTAAATTAAGTACCTTGATGTTTTTGAAAACTCCAGTAAACATTTTTTAAAAATCAATGCATTTTTTAGGCATCAAAATAACTTGAAAAACTTTGTGATTTGATAAAAACAGTCAACTCCACATTGAGAAGAAAACCTACTATTAACAACCTTAAAACTATCACTTCCTTCACATTATAAGGACTAGAGATTCAGATGCGAGTATATATATGTCCTGTTTAAAAACAAATGACGTAATTTTGATTGAGCAAACAATTTCTCTTTTAGGTCAATTTTTTGGTATTATTTACTCCAACAGGACTTGAAATGGGACTATTCAAAGTGAGATACTGCCCAGAAGAAATTAGCATGGCATATACTATAATTATTTACTCAATAACCAGCCAAATCAATACCATTTACTACCTGTTCAGAATATAAAATAATGATTTCTCTATTTTTGATAATCTCTAACCATTTTATACAATATTTATATTGAGGTGCTCTCAGCCTGCTTTGGATAAGAGGCATCAATCTGAGCTGGATCTTCTGAAGACATGCCTTAATACAAACAACAAAAAATCACAAATGAGCCATGGCTTACTTCTGATTATCCCACTCCTAGCCCAGAAATAAATCATATTACTTTTTAAGGTTTTGAAACAAATAATTTTTATAAGAAGCAAGCAAAGATGATTTGCAGTTAATCGTGTTTTATTCATAGAGCATGGAGGCACAGAGGGGGGAAATTACTTGTGCAAGGTTATCCATTAGACCAAGGGAAAGGACAGGAATAGAATCCAGATTTCCTGAGCAGTCAGAGACATGCCAGCAGGATATGCTCTTCGTCTTCACAGCTTTGACCTTGGAGGAGGGGAAGGGGAAGGAAATTTGAAGGAGCTAATTCAGGTCTATTCTGTAACATGAATGAAGCATTCCCCATGAAAGAGCTGTGACAAGGAACTTACTGATTTCAGTGACACATTTCATTGCCTGAGCTAAGGCTATGAGTCTGGTGATTACTTGATAAGACTACTCTCCTTGAACCTGTGATAATGTTGTATGTTCCTGGTCAGGCATTAGTATTTTCTTATCAAATTAAGGGAGCTTTCATCTGATAGCTTTACAACACAGGTGTGCAGCCCACAATGACTGCATCTATCACTCTGAATAGACCAGGGCACATGGCAGCAGCTCTGAAAGATGAGACAAAACATAATCTGTCCCAGTGCAGCCAGCACTTACAGTGCTCAGATTGTTTCAGCCACAAGTCCCTTTACACATATCTGACAGATAGCAAAGCAAATGTGATAACAACTGAATTTCACCTTGTGATACTTTGGCACATACAGAAGACATGAAAACCAGTTCTGACCTTTGCATTGTTGTGAAGCACATATTTCTAAACAAGTGCTATTTAAAAACACAGTCTGATCAGAGCCATCATGTCATCTGTTTTAGTTTAGCATCAGACATTCAAATTACACTTCTTAATCATGTTATGTCATCTGTAAAAAATTACAGGCTTGCTGAAATGAAATTAGTTCACCTAATAAGGCTGCAGGGATTCTGCGTGGTTGCCCACCATACTCTGATTTTCTCTTGGGGAAGTTATGTTCTAACGGATAGATCACGACATTCTGGAACTTTGGCTTCTGTTCTTTTCTCCCTCACCAGCTGAAAGGGTCACCTTCCTATATTATATTTTCCACACCTGCAAAATAGAGAACTTTCCTTCCTTGTTACTATTAAAGCATGTGCAATTCTGAGTAGTATGACTGGCTTACACTTGAAGGCTGGATATAAATAGTATCTCTCTACAAATGCTGAAGGAACTTGAGAGAACTATTTCACAGAATCAGTGCAGAACCCACCGGGTAACATGACCCTCTATCCATTAGAGTGCGTGGATTTGACTTACAGTTGCATTGTTGTTCCTTCGTTCCCAATCAGCTGGAAACAAAAGTAATTGTTTCTCTAAGTTCTTCAGCAATTTCTTGAGCTTTGCCTACAAATAATCATATCCCAAAGGGCAAAGTGCAGTCTGTATGGCTAGGAAGTCTAGTACTGTAAAATAAACAGGCCAAAAAATGTTCACACACATTGATCAAACTGTGTACTACAGATGGCAGCAGTTTACCGGAAACCACGTACAGGAGTTGCAATACATCACACCATCTGTCACGTAGCTTGACGGTCAAGAGACCAAGTCCCAACAGAAAAGCTGCTGGAGTTCAGTACCATTTTTCTCCTTCCCTTCATGGCTAGTACAAAAGTCAGACACAAAGCAGAATTTATAACTGGCTATCAGAATACAGGTGCTGTGTCCCCTTGGGAAAGGAGGGAAGGACATGACTGACTCCCTCTTGTCAGATCAGGCAGGATGCTGGGGGAGGACTCTGAGGTCACTGCCACTTAAAAGAGACTCACATGAAGCACATATCTAAGCCAGGGACTATTCCTAGCGAGCCAGTACCTCTTTATAGCTCCATGCAAAGACACAAGCTCAGGCCTGAAAGTACAAATGGCATTCTGTAGCAGCACAACTCTTCAAGCTAAATAATCCTGATTCCAAGTTAGTTTCAATTTCACTCAAGTTATGCTGCTGGAGTGCAGAATGCCCAAGTATGGTTATCCCTTCTTATTAATGGAATAGACAGTTTGTTTTACCCTGGCAGGGGATTCTTTCTGATGTGTTCCCCTACCACTCAGAGTAAGGTTTTTATCTTGACTGTGTATCTAGAAAATCTCTGACTCCACAGTTTCCCAGGATAGATTTCAGGCTTTTTCTGCATTACTACTCAACTCAAAATGAATTTTTAAATTAAATTAGAACTTTAAGTTAAATGGCACTACCTGCTCCAGGATATGTTGCCAGAGATCTTCTGCATCTCACCAAGTATGGCCAGCAAGAGCGATGACTTACCACAGCCCACCTGCCCTACAATCATTGTTAGCTGACCTGTGAGAGAGGAAAGTAGATATAAGATTCTGATTTAACAAATGCCTGTGGAAAACATCTTATTCTGTATATCTGATGTAATTTTGTACCTTGAGGGATTCGGATGTCAATGTTGGACAATGCTGGAGGACCTTCAGGTGTCCAAGTGAAAAATCCATTTGTGACCTATACCAAGATGGAGAGAAATAAGGAACAGAAATCCTGTTCACTTCTTTTTTCAGCATCAGAGACACTTCTGTATTCATTACATTGAGCCTAGGAACAGAGTGAGACTTTGCTCAATACAGGAAATGTCTTCAAGTAACTGATTTTGTAAAGGCCTGTATTCTGCTGGGCAACAACCTCTGAAGTCAAACAAGCACAACTATTAGAAAATTACTGAGACTTCATAAAGGGAAAACAAAAGGTTGCTGTTTAGGGTTTCTCTTGTTTCGTTATTTGTAAGGTAGGTACATATAATAAGTGAAATGATATGCAATTAAATTGCATACATGGTCACAGTCTGCTCTCTGCAGAGCCCTGAATGTCACTCTAGACACAGTGAAGCATATACAGCAATTACACAGTCCAAATTCCAAGCAGATTCGCAGAACTTTCCACCATCCATAGATGTTGCTGCCTACTACAGTATTTTCCTTTGAATTTCTGATATGATTCTCAGATAACTTACTCTTTGCTAGACACAGAAATCTTAATTAAAAAAACTAAAAACAGGAAACAAAGCCTGTTCAGACTTTAAATGGAGATTTCCATGGATACTGTGAAAAACAGGAAAGAGGAGACAATTATAAAAGGTCTGGATTTATACAGGGCCCTCTCCTCTCACTTTTTCAGAGCCACTGAAGCTTCCAAAGCCTTTCAGCTCTACAAGGTACAATAAATTTTGATCTAAGAAGAGTGAAAGGGGACAAATCTATCACACCCTTGAGAAAAACTGATATTCTTATCTTGGGAAACTACTTGAAAAAATGAGCAAAGCAAATGTGGTGTTCCTCCCTCTAGATTCCCAAAGGCAGCCAGAGGATCCTCTCTCAAAAAATGCTCCTTCCTGGGCAACGAGCTGCAGACAGACAGTACCTGCACAAGTGCCCTGACCCAGGGGCCACTGGTGACAATGATGTCAGCAGATGGAGCCAAAGATTATCGCTGGTCCTGGCTTTTGGTTCAAGCCTTATAAATCCTGTCCTTAGAGAGGTTACTGCACTGGCCTCTCCTTTGTGACAAACTCCTCTGTTGCCACTCCAGGATGTCTTTTGATCCAACACCGCCCCCCAAAACCCTCTCTCTCAAATATTTTTCTTTTCTTCCTGGAAATCTATTCAAGATGAATCTGCCACCAAATCAGCATGTATAAAAAACCCCTAAAAGCACTACCAGTTGTCCTACTTAGTCCCATGAAACTGAATTATTCATTCTTTTTTGCTGGAAATGCAAATGTAACAGCAGACTTCCACAATAAACAGCATCATCACCATAACAACCATCAGGATTTTTATTACTTCTGGTCATTTCCACAGCAAATCAAGAGCACCAGTCTTCAAAGTGGCACAAGTAATTTTAATTTTCTCGTCAGAGAAGTTAGGTCTTTGAAAGTTAGTTTTTAACTTTATCTGGAAAGGCTACTAGGAAATGCAAAAGAGGAAGGGCAGATCCATTACAAGATTATTTTAGGAAGGTCCAGAACAAATTATTTTCTATTTTCTTCATACCATTATTGTGTACAGACACTGGAAATGAAAGAAGGAGTCTAGCATACTTAAAAGGCTGGGCCAAATGATCTTCTGAGGTTCCTTTTACTTGGCTGTTCTACATTCTAGTAGATTTTAGTTAATTTAGTTAATAGATTCTAATTAATTTTTGTCATGATAACAGGACTAATGACTTAGACACTTCAAATAGAAAATTGCCGAGTGGAATCTAGAGGAATAATTGCAGCTAATCACAACATAGAGGTCAGTAGTTAATTCTTGAAAAGAAATACAGAGACAAGAAAGGTGGAGGTTAATCTCTGACAAGTGCACAAGTGTCTGACAGTTCACATCAAATGCTGGTTCTTGAATTGAAACTGCCATCAGAATACAAAAGTGACTATTAATGAGCTAATATAAGTGTTATTAGAGTGACCTTCATATCACCTTTACACAAAAATCATCTGCTTCTGTGATATTAATGGGTCTTCTCATGTGAGAGCTGTAATTGTTCCAGTCCTCCCTGGCAGGCCTCTTGCGGTTAACAACTTTGAGTGGCTGTGCAAAATCAGAAAGACAGAAATCAGCAGTAATTGGTGGCAGTATCAGCAAAATGTCCTAAACACAAGCAAACACAGTGTGGATGATACAGTTCAGGTTATTAAAAGAGAGGTTTTGCAACTGCAAGAAAAAATTAGTAGGAAATGGAAAAGTAAAAAATTTATTCTGGGTACAAACTACTCCAGCCGCTTCACGTGCAGTGGAACAGCTTCACTCACCACTGCCTGGTACTTGCTCTGATTATCTGCACTTCTTAGCTCTGAAGATTTATCATGCTCTTCTCCAATTTCTTCACTGGACAGGAACTCACTCAGTTTCTGCACACTGGAAGGGGAAAAATCACATGTCAATGTTGAAAGGAAAATTTTTGTTCACTGCAATGTTTATTATAGACCATCCCTTCTGGCACTTCAATTGCTGTCTGCTGCATAGTTTGTTTTTGTTTTGTTACAGGTGTATGAAAATGTGCAATGGGAAGTTGCCAAGGAAATTTTCAAACCCTGCCCTGTTGTCTATTAACAAGGATGATATTTTAACAGTTTGTGCAGATGCTTCTCAAGTCTTGTCTCTTCTGACACCACCAGAGGCACTACAAAAAGGTTCTTTTAGACATCTGGTGGGACACGGACCAGCACAACAGTGGCTTGTTTCAAAGCCACATGCTGAAGTGGAATCAGTGTCATTTATTTTACTCAAGTGTGGCATCATCAGTTCTACTGAACAGCCTTATGAACACTAAGTCTGATGAAATTTGTACACTGTGAGCTAAATTCAACCAGCTATGATGAAATATGAAGTGCACAAGGTAACGTGATAAAGGAATACACCTTAATAGAACAGTGTTCAACAGATGAGATATAAAAGGAATCCTGACAACCAGCAACAAAGAAGAAGGCATAAAATCTTCACTAGCTGCTTAAGATTTAATTAGTTAAGAGATAATGTGCCTTTATTAAGACATTTAACAGAAGAGGGCATCAATTTTATCTCTGCACCTGACTTTATAAAATGTACGTCTAATCTACTCACAGGGACAGCAAATGAAATTTGTGAAAGAATTAGCTTGAATCACAAACTCAACATCAACAACATCAAAGGAACTCAATTAGCTGGAAATAAGTTAAATATCAGTCTTGAAAAGCGTAAAGTGCCAGAAGGCCTTAGGTTCCTAAAAATAAATTTATGGGCAAGGACTGAAAAAATTGGTTTCAATATTAAGCCTTAGGCTAACTGGGGAGAAAGAGGTTAACAATGCCACTGTAGCATAGTGGTACGTGGCTATCTGCTAGGAAGCCAATATTACAAAATAAAAATACACACCTCCCCCATTTATTTTGCATTCCACTGACAGGGTTTTCTTCTTCAGAAGGAGAATTAGTTTCTTCTAAGTAGCTCATGAAATCCCCCCTGGTGCCAAAATGGTGTCAGACAATGGTTTTACAACACTACCTAAGGCAGACTCACTGCACAGTTAGCACTCGTCCTGCAAGCAGAGATCAAAGTCACCTGGGGACTGCCTAGGAGAGAACTGGTTCTACAGTTTTTCTGTCAACCTGCCTAATTGCTAATGGCAGCTGAAGACTAAGAGCTATACAGTGGAGTGAATTTAGCTAGAGGGGGTACTACAATCTTAGCATCAAAAAGGGGGAGAATAACTATTTGGGACGGGCTAAGAGGAGCAATAATTAATTCAGGCTCATTTTTGGATCAAAATTCCTTGATGGGAAAGTCTATTATCTCAAAGGAAGAGATTAGAAACTCCACCACTAGAGATATTTATAGCAATTTGCACAAAAGTCTGGAAAACAGGGCTAGGAATCTTACCATTTTTGTCCAGCGAACCAGATGTTTAAAAGAACATTTTAAATGTCTGTAAATGGACTGACTGATGGTTTAGATGCTGCCTATATGGAGTTGATATGCAGCTGCACCTATATGCTCTATACAAAAATTACACTGATATTTGAATAATTGCTCTGAAGGTAGAAAGAGCAGATAGAGAAGTCCTCTGTGTATCTGCTCCAGGGTCCAGAGGGGTAGGAAGAGAAGACATACTTGGACCATGCATAATCAAACAAGGCTGTGTCTGTATTAAGCCATTCAAGTGTGTCAAGGTGGCTGTACCCTAAGTGCCAATCCCTCTGCTCAATGCATAATTCTGGAATCACTGTTCCCGTGGCAAGTACTGAAGAAACATAGTATAGCTGTGAGAAAATCCTTCGTTAGAGGCAACAGCTCATATTTCAGGATGCCACACTGTTCTTCAAGGATAAAAAAAATCATGTTCTCTGCAGAGCTCTTGCTGACAGCGCAATTTCATTAGCACTCCAATATCTCCACGGGGAGATTATTTTTAAGCCATGGAACAGACGTATTGATTAAAACATGGTTATTTGCACAGCTGACTGAAAAGGTGGTTTGATATTAAATCCAGGCAAATACATAATGCCACTCTTGCTGCTTAACCTTTGCTGACAGAAAATTTACACTGTACGCTTTGTCCCTGAAGACCTCACATTTAAGAAATACATTAATTGGCTGCTCAGTTTTAATTTTCAGTGGCAGAAACGTTCTACATATTAAAAACCAAACAAACAAATCCCCCCACTTTTCAAAGATATACCAGAACTTCTCACCTCCCTAAAGACTGTCAACTGTTCCTCCTCTTAGAGGCAGACACCCAAGCCCCATAACTTGGAAAGGTTTTGGGAGTCCTACATGGAATAGAAGCTTTAAGTCTGTGTTGCTATTGGAATTCATCACACAGAGGTTCTTATAATGTCAATGACAATCCAGAAGGATGTTTTGCACTTGGGCAAATGTGTAATGATTAAAGATACTGACTGATGAGGTTATTGTTTGATATTATTGTCCCTGATAGCATCTGGCATCAGAGGCTGTAGCCAATATTAAAAGAGCAGGGTTTTTGAAGTGCCTGAGATACAAAGCCAGTAACACCCTCTTACTATCCTTTATATGCTGGTTTCACTGCTGGATCATCTTCTGCGTCTCTTGATCCCTTTCTGTCGCTACAGGAGAAGCTGTTTTCCACACTTGCTAAAACCACTTAGAATATCTTAGCCTAAGTAAAGCTGAAATACAACTTTGCCAAGTTAGGTCACCTTTTCCTGATCTTACTGACCAGTTATTTATTAGCAGGAATTAGCAGGACACAGTTATAGCAAGCAAGTATTAGTCGTGCTCAATTGGTGCAAACTTGACTGTCTGCTTTTCCACATTTACCAAACAAGTTAAGCAAGCACATCTTTGCATGGGTTGAAAATATCTGGCACATGCTTCCAAAGTATTGCTCTGAAGGATGAGGCACTCTATCCAGAGTAGCACCAGCAGCACTATGGAGCAATGCACTCTGGGACACCACCTGGGTGACTGTCACGCAAACAGCCAGGAAAACAAGAATCAAGGCATCTTTGCTAGAGTTTGATTCCTGTCTGGATTACAAATGCAGGGCAGCAGCCTGCTAACAACAAGGTATCTACAGAATAACTCATAATGAACTCCCAGGGAGCAACAACTAATACTTAGTTAATACTAATTGCTTTGGAGTTGTTCCTGCAGCATTGACAGACACAATTAATTTACAAAGAAATCCTTAGACAAGCCAAGATAAACACCCATTACCAATGTGGACCCCCAAATACTTTGCTGGATATAATCTTTGCAGGACAATTTGTCATGACTCTACAGACTACCACAGTGGCTCAAAGCATTTCCTTCCAGCCACTGATGCTCTCAGATTTCACACTCCTTAGGAGAGAGGACACAGATGGGACTTTGCAGTGTCAGGGAATTTTGGAACAGCAAGGGCAATCTCAGCCTCTTGCTGAAGTCCCCTTTCCACCCTCAAAGTAGCACAAAGGCAATTATGCAAGGTCTGGTGTCCAGCATCTGTCCCGTGGTTTAAACAAGCTCTTCAGACATTTAAACAAGCTCTTCAGACATAAGGAGGTCCTAATAAAGCAAGAAGCCCCAACTTGCCTCCCCTATGAGTCAGGTAGAGGTACAATGCACAGGAAAAAGCATTATGAGGTTTTTACAGTAATCTGTTGATACTTAAGTTAAAACTCCCAGTGAAACAGCAGTTCTATGGCTGTTCTACTGGTTGTCGTTTCAGTTTTTAAACGCTCAAATTAACAATTTGTAAGAAAGTAAAAATTCATCAAGTCTGGAGTAGACGTTTAATCATTAACTTGGTCTCACACTTAATAGTGATTTTTAGGGTTTTTTTTTATTTGCTTATTTGTTTCATCTAACTCACCACCAATGGGCAGTCTCTCAGGCAGAGGGGTGGAGGCTTAGCACAACCCAAAAGACACACACTGAAACATGTGCTTCTGTGATTACCTTTTACCTTTCTATGCACTTGATGGATGGAAAATGTTTGGGTGATTTACAGAACTAAATCTTCAGTAAATTTTCACTTCCTTTCTTGTTACCACACATCTGTTACATCCAGTATCAACACAGCTCAACCCATTCTACACAACGAAGCACCAGCTGTGCACCACAAAATATTGGTTGTGACAATTGTGTCAGCACAGAACTTGGCCCACATGCTACAGCCAAGGAAATCAAGCAAGGTAAAAAGTTGGGAAGCAGTTTACAAGAGCAGATAAATAATCATCAGGCTATTTCTAAACTTGAAACTGTAAAAGAGCAAGAGACACATTTTCAAAAATTAGAAAGGTGCTAGCAAAGATATTGATTTTACATTTCTCACCTTACTAATGCTTTGACAGTGGATCTAACCACACTGGAGAGCAGGAACAATGGAGACACCAGAATATGAAACAGGGAGATGGAGGCAAATGCCACCGATGGGAAGAAGTCAGCCTTTCTTGTCAGATGAGCATGGACAACAAATGTCTACAAAGAGAGAGACATCATCGTCAGTGCTTTGCCATAAAGAAGGAAACAAAGACTTCACATTGCCTAAGCATTTCATTTACAGAATCTTAATTTATACTCTACTCTCTTAACATTTTGGGGGAGTGCTGCATATTCCAGGCTGCTTCTGGTCTGAGATGACAAGTGGGCATTTTCCATTCTCTCCAAGAGGAAACACAAATGTGTAGCAGGTTTGCATCCTGTTTTCCTTCTTCCTCATTTCCACATCACTTATACTTGAAAATGCAGTTGTAATTAACATTACTTAGAAAAGTCCATACTTACTATAAGTACAGCTGCAATTGGTATTGCTGCATTCATAAAGACTGTGAAGGAAAACATGTAGGAACATTTAGAAACAATTTCCATTCAGACATGCTAAATGCTAAAATACTACTAGCACTGGTTTACAATGTCATTTTGTATGCTCAAGATAAGAAAAATGCACAAGTATCTACCACATGAGTACATTGTTTTAAAATGCCTACAGTTTATTTTTCTTCATGTCACCAGAGTTGTGGCCCCCTCAGGTTTTGGGATGTAATTCAAAGGATAAGGAAAGATTGGCAACTCTGCACTGTATTGTTGATTTAACTTGGAAGATTTACTTACAATTACTCCTGCCTTGTCAGGCTTGGATACTTTATATTAAAATGTGAACAATGAACCAGTTTCCTCCCTGACCTTGAACAGTGTCTGTCTTCGTGCCCTGGACTCCCTCCTATAGCAACCCATATATTATTCATGCAGCATTCAGAGGTTATTAAACAGATGCATGGGGAGAAGTAAGCAAATACCATTTCTATATAGGGCCCTCTCTTAGATCAGGCAGGAATATGGGTTAAGAGTGCAGTAATAACCACCCATCCTCTGGGAGCTCAAATCAGAACTGGAGCTATGATCTTACCCCACATGTCTGTCCCCTCTTTCACAACCTGAGGATATTATTTAGTCATCATATTATAAGTTTTGACCTTTGCTCACCTGTATTTCATGTAAGTAAACCATAGAGAGAAAGAGTATAGAATTTATGATTAAAATGGAATTCAAAGATCAGTACAGATGTAACAGAAAAGAAAAAAGCTAGCCACTTGTTTTGTGTTTAAACTGTGCCTGTCTTTCCTATCGATGTTTAAACAGTAAAAGCTCTTCCCAATTACTTCACCTGAAGTGAAGTGTCATCATTAGACCCACAAATACCGTTTAGCCATCCTTTGCTGGGCATAAGCCCCTGAAGGACTTTATATACCGTCAGATGTTTCTTTCACCTACATTTAGATTATATTTAATAAATCCTGTAACATACTTATAAACTCTGTACTCATGCTTATACAAAATAGCTTTAATTTATAGCTATTTTATACTTTATAGCTTTATTTTATAGCTTTATTATAACTATTTGTAGTTATTTCATGTAGCTCTAATTCTTTGAGAGAGGGGAGTATTTGAAAATATAGGTATGCTGGTGTGTGTAATTCCAAAATAAAAGCTTAGCCTTTGAAAAACTAATATGTATTAAATCTTAGAAATTAATAGTTTACACCTCACCCTAGGGAAAAAAAATCCTGTATTTTTCTGAGGAAAACGCTCTTTCTGTGTTGGAATACAAAGCAGCTTCAGGTCAGACTCTCATTTCTCCTGATGATGCTACTTCCTGCCCAGTTTTCACACTTTGTATCAGCTTGAGGTGGTTACAGTACAGAAATTTTGAAACAGGGAAATTTGCTGCTTGCAACTATGTCCTTCTGAATTACATCAAATCCTTGCCTTTGAGCCTGCTGAAGTACATGAGCTGGCTTTTAGTAATGAATCTGATGAGAGAATCCAGCAAAGCTTCTGCCTACAGTACAAGATGGTACCTGTCAAATATGAAGCTGGATGGATTAAATATTCTGTAGGGTTGGCAAAGCATGCTGCATTTAAGGCATCTAAGGTACTTGGTGGCTCTCAAGAAGTTGATCTGAATTTTGCTATTATGTGAGATCACATCCAAGGACTTCACTTCAAACTTCTTCTTTCAAGCGAACAAATAAGAGCCACTGGAATTTGGGGGTTGTTTTCCTTTTTTTTTTTTTTTTTCCAGTTATGCTAGTGTTCAGACTAATAAAATATTTTCTAAAATGAATTTATTTTGCAGCAAAGACTTTTTATTTAATTAGATCCATTCAAAAGTACTTTGTTACTGGAAAAAGGCAGACTGAAAACTGGGAAAAATGTTCAGCTGGTCCTGAATATTTTAGGGTAGTAACTAGTGTTATTTTCCTGTGAAAAAGTCTGGAGTTATTTTGTTTCTTACAAATGAAGGAAAAAAAAACATAGAAGTAGGAAAACCACTCCTTTCTTTCTCTTTTTTTCCCTGAATAGTCTGTATTAAATCCTGTAACGCTGCAACACAGCGTTGACTGTGGTGGGTGTCTTTCGTTAAAACATAAGAAGAGCTAATTTCTATTATAGCTTTTTTAGCACACATGAACAATTCCATACACATACAACCTGGATCCAGGCACAGGGGTGAGGCACATGAGATCCAATTTCCATGCAGTCGTGAAATGGAACTTTCTTTTGGTTTAGCCAACATCGCCCTGAAACTTTTAGGTATATTTTCTGTAATCCACTGTAAATCTATTCCTTATGAATAAAATAACTCCAACCATATTCTTTCATTCCTGTTAATAACTAAGTGTACTTAGAAAAGAATTCCAGAGTCTATTCAAAACTGTATGTTGAAAAAGTATATATAAAAATCTCTACTGTGCTTTCTTAGTGTTCTACCAACTTGCCTTCCTCTTGATCACAAAAATATAAAATCTTGGTCCTCTTCTGCCTTTTATTTTTTTTTTCCTTAACATATGTCCATACAATATTAGCTAACATGTTTTGGGCTGATTACGCCTGTCATTCTAATTATGGTAAGAAAAAAGGGAAGGTTCTCCTGTATTTCTGTCCCCTTTTTAGTCTGCTAAACTGCAAGTTTCTAAAGATCAGTGTAATTTCTGCAAAAGTCAGAGGGTGTAAGGAACTCCTAGGCTGAAACAATAAGAACCCTTTATAAACCAAAATTATGTGCACCATCAACATAAAGCTGCACGGCTTTACCCCAAGCTGAGAAGTTATCTTCTGTGTCTTGCAAATACATAAATATCACACATAATACAAAACAAAAATACAATTGAAAACTCACAACATTTAAAGAAGCATCAGTAAATATTTATAATTGTTTTGAATAATACATGTTCTTATTTATGTAATTATTTCTTTACAGAATAGTCAGTACTCTTGGGATGAATATACCTTTTCCTAGTGTTACAAACAATACTGTGAGGATTTAAAATCTAATAAGCCTCCACAGCTCCTTCAGTCCCACAGCTGAACCCATGGCCCTGACTATAAATAGATTTTAATGCCACATGAAGCACTGCAGACAAAGGGAACCCATCTCTGTTGATCTGGGTGCAAGATTGAGTTTCCAGTCTCACAAACTTCAGATAAAATCTGTTTTATGTCAAAACAGAAACCCCTTTCCAAGACCAGAGAGCTTAGGATCCCCAGAGAGAAATTCTGATCTCAGAAGTCAATGAATACCTCAACTTAACGTCAGTTAAATTCAGTGGGATCAGGATCTTTCCCTTAGAGTGCATTACCTACGTGATCATTTGTCAGTGAATAAAGTCAGCTGTCTGTGTCTTAGGTGAAAGAAATCAAATAATACTAACCAGACTGCAAATTATTTTTCTAAGGACTAGTCTTCCTTATTATTCTAGAAGGTATTTGTACAGGTACCTTGTAGCATTTGAAAATTTCTTGCTAAAATTTTCCATTTCATTAATATCTCACAGATTATATGAACAGCATTCTTCAGTGTGACTTTAATAATTATTTCTAAAGTATTACAGTAGAAATTATATAGATGTTGCATATAATATCCTCAAATAGAGAGTTCAATATGCCATAGGTCTTTTTAAAAGCATAATGAAATCTTAAAACAGCTGAAAAATAACAAGAGAAAAGAATCTGCGTACAGAATGGTGAAATTGCCAGGATGCTCATATTTTTTCTTTCCAGGATATAGAAATGGTTTTAAGAATCACTTATTTTAATAAGAAATCCAAATTTTGAGTAAGAAAGTGTAAGTACCATCTGTTGGAGCCTCAGTGCAAAGACAATACCTGTCACAAATTACGATTTGCATGCTCTGTATTGTTCAAAATGCAGGAAAAAAAAAAGAGACAAATGTCAACAAAGGCTTCCTCCTGAATATTGTATTACAGAGGAGAATACTGCTTGTTGAAGGTAGTCTGTGAAACAGTCCCTTGATAGCTTTTCTCCAGAAAAAGTCAATGCTATGAAGCATTGACTTTCTCTTTCAGGCATATTTCCCATACAAGCAAAATTCTACTGAAATAAATGGAGAGTCTGACTAAATGGGAAGTGAGGAGGACAGATCAGAGCCTAAAGCAACAGAAATAATCTCGACAGAGGAATGGTAAACTCATTAGTAGCTAATAATGCAGTAGCACTTAGCTGAGCAGTGGATTAGAATGAAGAGACTTACTGGATATGGAGGTATAAAGGGCAAAAGACTTGAGGCTAGTCATTTCTTTTTGTCTAGTTTCCTCCACACTGCTGTGGAATATGTGTTCCCAAGCATAGAGTTTAAGTAGCTTAATGCCTCGAAGCATCTCATTTGTCTTCTTCAATCTCTCGTTGGAGTACTCCTGCAATATTTACACACACATTTACTTGAAGAGTACAATTAAAACACCTGCTCCCCAAGAATAAGGATGACACAACAATTCTATGCAGCCCCTTGTAATCAGTAAGGTATGTATCACTAGTTCTGTCCATTCAGATGTTCTGTTGCAGTGTTTCACAGAGATGAGCTTCCCTAGAGTTCAAGGGAAAAGAGTGTTGGTTTGCACTCCTAAATCGCATAGTTTGTCCTGAAAATTTTACTCCTCTGTCAGGTTTCTGATCACTTGCAAGGCTGCCCCTCAGGACTTACACCACTGGCTGGATATTCAACTGGGACACTGACAATAACCAGAGGAGACCAGAACACGACAAGCTATGCCTGGGCACTGCTCTGACCAGCCAACATGACATGGAAACAATCAAAACAGTCCGGCCACATTAGCAAGGACTTGTGATCCCATCAGGAACCTTGGCTCCAAGCAGGGACAGCTGGCTCAGGCACAGTCATACACTGGTAAAGTTATACTTCCAGTAAAGTATAACTGGAAGTTACACTGTTTCCATTTTTCAGGCTAGCTCACGCTTTGTACCACGCCACACTGCACAGCACACACATTTCTATGGCAAACAGCACTGCTCCCATCTGCAGGAATTTCTAGGTGACATCAGCTGTCTGCTTGGATGCTGTTGGGATGAATGCTGTCCACATTTCTGGAAGGGCGCATGCTGCTGATGGAAAGGCATTACTGGTCACACAGGAAGGTGCACAAATAACTCTCGTTACCACAAATGATTTGTGGTGGAAGAGATTTCAGCAAGCTCTCTGGCTCCACTACAAGTTCCTATGGCTTCCTTGGCAGTGCAACAGCCGCTGAAAGTGGGAATAAGGTTCAGAGCAGCTGGGCATAGTAATTCCAGTGAATCAAAGTAACTTTCTCGGCAGTGATGCAGGCGATTCAAATTATAGACAAGCCAAATGAGGGATCAAGGAACAGCTCGTGACTTAGCAGACCTCTAAGCTCCCCAGTTCAGGCCCACACTGTGGGAGTCAGGATGGCATAGAGTTAGTTTAAATAAATCCATTTGATAGATTTCCACATCTGGGGTCCAAGTTTGGATGCAGCATTCCTACCTCCTTTGCCTTTGGACAGCTTGCCCTGCACAACTCATTTATTTGTGCACTGCACAAAGCCATCTCAGTCAATGATTACTGACCCTTTACATCTGCAAGTTGTTGACTCTTAAGATTTTTTTTTTCTCTTAGGGAAACATATTTGTTGAAAAATATAACCCCCAAAAACACATTTTTACTGCTTACGCTTATCATGTTTCCACATTCTTGAACTTGATATCCTTGAACATTACAAAATATTTGAGAAGCAGTTCTGGGTCAATGTCCACAGTTAGCTTCGTAATTCCAAACACAGACCAATGCATAATTACCAGAGGTGATATTTATATCACGAAAGAGTTTGAAGGCACTTACCAATGTGCTTCTCTGGGCCTGTGACAGTTTTGTTGCTACAAAGTACTGAACAGGTGCAAGGACTATGATTACCGCTGCTCCAATTAAGGCACTAATTCCAAGAAGGTAGTAGAGCAGAAGAATTCCTACAATTATCTGTTGGGAGAAAAGAAAGTGAGGGAAAGGTCTTGGTTTTACTTTGGGTATGTACCACGAACACCAATTAGAGGGTAACCAGACACCATGTTCAAACCAACAGCCACTGCAGTTACACCCTACCCCAAATGTTGTATGTTCTGCATCGCTGGCACAGCGAGTGTGATCAGTCAGGATCTTCTGTCAGAGGACCAGACACTCAACCAGTGCTCCTCCCCAAATTATGCATTCTGCATATTTCTGTTTCACAGATGCCCCATTATGCCCAGTAGAAGGTTGTACAAGGTTTGTGTATCTTCTGTAATTTAACTCTCACAGCTATTCAAAAGAACTTTATTAAAAAAAAAACAAACAACCTTTTAAAATAAAATTTTATTTAAAAATACTTCCAACTAACACATTGAGGTATTCCCTTTAGAGTCACTATTAAATATTTTTTTCCATTGGTTGGATGACATAACATACATTTTAAAATATTTTATATGTATATATTTACATATATATCATATTTTATTTTAAAATACATATGCACATATATAAATCATATATTTTATTTTTTTCCTTCTCTGATATTGCAGTATTTTTACACCAGAGAAGAAATTACATCTCCCAGTTTAGTAAGAACTCACTAATCTGCAACACTGAGACTTCCACAAGAAGGAATGCCTCTTTGATTACTATCGAAACTAATATGAAATATTATTAAAAAAATAATAACATTAATATTATTTAATAATCATTAATAATAATAAAATATAATATTATCAAAAATAATATTATTAAAAATAAACCGATCTTGCAAATGTTAAGATGACATTATTGCTGACCAGCACATTAAAAACAAAGGAACGTCATAATTACACCACTGAGAACCTCCCCTTCAAATAATCTCTAATGTAAATTGGAAAGGATATGTTTTAAGGATCTACAGTGCCAGACTCACAATGACTATTAAAAAAGGATTAAAGAAACAGCTTAAAAAACAAAGGTTTGTCTTTGGATATGTAAGAACCTAGAGATAAAGCCACAGTCTGGATGGAGAGGGCTACTGTAGGCAGCTCAATAAACACAAACAATACATACAAGCTACCGGTGTTAATTAACACTAATGACTGACTCCCGAACATTCTGCAGCATTGACACTCCATATGTTTAACTGTGCAAGCTGATAAATTAATCAGAAGACATAGTGATAGAAAATTAATTTCATACATAATTTCCCTCAATTAAAAAATAATTGGAAATTTCCTTAAAGTGTTATCTACTACTCTTGCTATGTTTGCACAGTCTCATGACCTTCACAGAAGCACTATCTTCCACCATTTCAAAGCTCAATAGTTATATGCCCATCTATTTCCACACATTTATGGGAATTTGGTGTTTCCATGAAGAAAATGACTCCCTAGTTTCCACATTTCTATGTTGACATTTTCAATAATTTAAGACACAGAGAGAAAATACAGACTTTTTTTTCTCTTAAGAACCCTTTACATCTCTCCAAAACTGAACTAAACTAAAACATGACCATCAAAATGAGCCACAGTACTTACTTAGGAAATATGCAATAGCATGAAAGTAAAATCCTGTTGTATGCACACCTCAAATCTAGTAAGAGGTAAGGTTACATTGCAAATTAAAAATCTTTTAGTGACCAATCTGCTTCTATGTGAAGTCAGGAAATTCATGAGTGTATGAAGCCAAACAAAACACACAAGGATAGCCCTGGCAGAGTTCTCCTCCAAAACACAAAACGGTCTTGGTCTTTACAGATCAAGATATTAATTTCCAATGGCTTCATCATGGATAGACACTCCAGACACTCAAAATACAGGTAATCACTGAACAGTGTGCAGTCACTGCAGAATACTGACTCCCCGCTCTTCTGCTTTCCCTTGTACTGGTTCACTGTCAAGTGACATTATGGGACTGCCTAGTTCTAAAAAGAGAGAATCAGCTTCTCACATAGACAAGGAGAAAGCTATTCCAGCTGGATCTTGAGGGAGTTAGCTGCTAGCTCATGGCTGCTTTTCCACCTGTCATCCTAGCTATTGAGAGGACAGTCTTCACAATAAAAATTCCCTGTTTCCAATAGGCTAAAGTAATCCCATCTTATCTTCTTTATACTGAGGTAATAAGGGCAAACCTTTCAAATATATTCAGCATGTATGGAAAAAAAATATGTGAAGACTTGTATCTGTAAAGTGCTGAAATCTGTAAATCTAATTGAATGTAGTTCTGTATCATATCACAAAGGACAGAGTCAAGAATAAACAGTATACAGACAATATCTGAACTCTGGAGGACAGTATCTGGCAGATAGGAAGGCTCTTATTAATATTCCTGAGAAGGTAAAAATCATATTTAAAAAAAACCCAACCTGTGTAATAGAAGACTTTGCTTCCCTTTCATCAAAATCCCAAAGCTCTTCCCTGCCAGAGATATATATCAGGAGGAAGAAGCTCACCAATAGCTCTGGTTATTTTGTCTTGATTATTTATTGAGGATAGCAAACACTTTCAGCCAAAAACTGCTTTGTGGGCAGTTTTGAAAGAGACAAATATCCTTTTATTACCAGTGTAAGCTATCCCTACCAATGAGTCAGAGATATGAGAATACAGGATTTTTTAATAACCACAATGAATTCAAACAAAGGTGTTTATAAAACGGAGGCGTGGGGAGAAAGCCTTTATAGCGTCTCATTTTGCTCCCAGGGTTTGAGCCAAACCTACTGAGGGCATCTTTCAACTGATTGGCATTCCTGGGCCTCTTCTCATGGATTTCAATAACAATTCAAACAGTAACTTACAGCAATTATAAAGCTCCCATTGACTGCAGTCAGAGCAAAGACGGGGCTCAAATTAGCAAGATTGTATAGAAAACCTGACTTGTTATGAATGGCTACTACAAGATCCACAGCAGATGCTGAAATACTGATTGTTAGATTAAGAGCTACAAAACAATTAAAAATCTGCTTTAAATAATAATAATGGACTGTGTGCAATTTATTATTAGCCATCTCTCAAGCAGTTGTTTTCAGTACCTCATAAAGCAAGGTACTGAATGAATGTTATGGAAAATGGTTCGAAGAAACCTTCGTGACCAATGTGACTCATTGTTTTTGGCAATACATGCACCCTCCACAAAACAGGAGCACGCTCTGGCACTGATCGTCCTCATCTGGTAAGGAACATTGCAGGGGGAATTTTAATGCAAATATAATCATATTTTCACCAGACTGTCAGGAAGTCTTTACGAGTCCGTGACTTCTGGCACATTAGAGTAAAATGTTGTTACAGAATATGCAATAAAACTGGATTACTTCTCAGTTGCACTAAAGTGCTGCCTACACTGAGGTGCCAGAGAGGTCTTATAAAAGAGATGTACATGAAATTGGTACTTTGTACATTGTTTGTTTTACTAACAGACTTACAATGGAGACTAAGCTGAAGGGATAATTGTACCCTAAACATTAACATTAAAGGGGTGGACTCTTCTTAATGCCTCATAGCTCTTTCAGCAATATCATTTTAGCAGCATACAATCACTGGCTTCTTACTGCAGGGTACTTCCAGTAAGTGGAACAAAAATACCCTGGTATCCTAATTATCACTAACAAACTGCCAATATGTAGCCATATTTAATATGATATTTCATATCAGTTTCTTTTCATTATAGTTGTCTTCTCTCTTGCAATTAGACACTACTATTAGGATACATTCATTGATCACCTTTTTTTCCCCACCCACTCTAAAACAATCTGGTTCCCACTGCCTCCCTCCCTCTCATCCCCACCCCCTTTAATTTCAGGGAAGCCATCCTGATGCTAAAAAATAAGTCAAGAGGTTTTTTTTCTGGGTTAGGAAGTTAATCAGGCTGACCATGGCATCAGATGATTTTAAGACTTGCTTTTAAGGAGGATGTGCTTATCTGATCTGTAGCATCTTGACCAAAATCTCTTATTTTTGACAGGAACGACTATAAAATCAACTCAATTCTAATATGTATCTTTATCATCAGAAAGGAATCCAGATCTCCTGATGGCCAGCACTGTAACATCTCACTCTTTGACATTGGTGCAGTTTACATAATTACTGGAATGGCTGGCTTTTCTTCCCCATTCCCAGCTTTTCAATGTAATATTCTTATATGCTTAACATCTTATAGTATCAGAAGCTGACAGACACATGAAGTCCTAAACAACACTGCTAAAGCCATGTTAGAAAGTGACTGGAAACATGATCTGCCAGCTGCAGTCTGTATACAGTCTCAGGAAAACAATTTAGTTTTCAGGCAAGAGCAGGCAATGCAAAATGCAACGATGCTGGGTAGATTACTTGCAGGTTTCTGACTTCCCCACCAGTCAAATCAGCCTCTGTGTGGTGCTGAAACCAGACTGTCTTTGTGACATGAACAGAATGGAGTTTTCATCATGTTTTTGAAACTAAGCTATATTCTAGAAAATACCAAGTGAATTTAAACTCTACTGCCTCTTCCGTTTATATTTACTTCTAGCACTGAAGTAAGCTAAACAAAATACAATGAGTACCTGGAAGAAAGAGGAAAGACTTACAGATTACTATGTTAATTCCAGATGAAACTACGTGCTTTACTGTCAGCTTTCTCAGGAAATTCTTAAATGGAATTGTAGGATGTTTCTACAGTTTTCTTAAAGTATGGCTCTTACAAACTAAGTAATCTGCTCTTCCCCCCTGTTTCACTAAGTGTGAACTCTGAAAAATGCTCCAGGGTTCTACTGAAATTGCTCTGACCTCCTACTACCCCCGTCTACTTATTAGAACAGACTTAATCACATGCCTGTCCAGTGAGATTCACCACTTCACAGACTCAGAGGAATATCACCTCACTAAAAAAAAAAAAACAAACTAGTTTTGATCAGATTTGTTCTTCAGTGCTTCCACAAGCTCATGTGACACAACATACAATCTACTGAGCTGAAACACTGATGAAGGTAAAAATACCATGTTTCCATGTTGGATATCACACACAAACTCCTGTTTCTGTAAGCAAATAGGCTTAAGATTAATTTAAATCAATCATGGAAGTACCCTCTGAGATGGGACTTTGCTTTCCTCATCCTAAAGACTTGATAAGACACAGTTGTATCTCACTGGGTATTACAAAAGGCTACAGGACACAGAACCAGGAATGACAAGGCAATTGGGTGTGACTCAGAACAGTGATCCGTTCCCTGCTATCCACGTGGGAAAGGGGACTGAAGGGACGAGAGTGGTATTTAGAGACAGGAGACCAAAGACACCAGAGAGAATAAAGTAGCAAAACCATTTCATATAATATATGTTATAATAATAAAAAAACCCCAAACTGTGGAATTTGTCATCCAAGAAGCAGCAGTAGTTTTGAGGGACGTCCAAAGGATCATCTCTAAGCAATCACATTTGCGAATAAAGTGTTATTTCTCTTGCTTCTGCTGGGATTCAGAAGACAAATGATTGCAATAACTTCCATTTAACCTCCCTGATGTAATAAATGAATGGACTGCAATCTGCTGCACCCTATAAATTCTTGCTACAAATGCAAAGCATGTTTGGCAGCAGTCAAGATTCTAATACAATCCTCAATACCTAGAGTCCAGTTACAGATGTGAAATCTATTATATGCAATATTTCTAGATGCTAATAGCTTGAAATCTTATTTCCAATTTTTCTTTAACTTCTACCTCTACTTTCATAAAATTCATACACAATGAGTCAGTACAGGCTGACATGCACTAAGAATAAAAGCACATTCAATCACCTTACCTGTACTGGCATAGCCCAAAGGTTAGGGCAGAGGAAAAAGAACCACATCAGCTGATTTGTGTCTATGGCAACCAGGTTACAGATTTGGCCTGCTGTCATCTCCCCCATAGACATGTTAGAAGTGGAAAGCTGCATAATTTTGTTGTATATTTTTGTCTGGAAGAGATATCAAAAAGTGTTAGCATATAGAAATAAAATGAGTTTTCTAGCTCCATCTAAAGCACATGTGCAGCACGTTGAGGGAAAACAACATTTCCAGTAAATTAAATGAAGAACTTTGAGTTTGGCCATTATGATGTAAAATTTTAAACTATTTATTGTTCACCAACACAAAGCACTGTAGCTGCATCATGGTTGTCTAAGTACTCCACCTGTGTATCAATAAGGAATGAAACTTTTACTGCCCAAAATGGCCAAGAACCACATTAGCAACTATGATTTATACCTCCAGCATAGCCATAGAGTGCCCTTGCTGTAACTAGCACTAATAACGTATTATTAGATTCAATATACAATCATCGAGATATTATAAACCACATTATTTTTCTCTGGCAACTGATTTAGGTCCCATCCAGCCCTGAGAACAATGTTCCTGGCTGAGAACATTGCTACATTTTGGCTAGAGAGCTCAGTCCCATTACAAAGTTTAATTCACAGACTACTAATGCCACAGGTACAATTCTGTACTGAATTAAACAGGTGCCTCAGTACAGAATCAGACACCATGTAGGAAAGTAACTTAATACACAATAATGAAAGTGTGCTTTTACCAGCTGGTTTGGTAAAAGGCTACACAGCAACTCTTTGCCATCATGAGACTCAGCTGACAGGAGGCACCTTCATTCAGTGAGTGCCTTCAGATCAAATGACTGTCCATCAAAAAGCATAAAGTCATAAAGGGCACATTGAAGAGGTGCAAGTTTACACAGGAGAGGAAGAGAGATAAAAGATTTAAAGAAAAAAAGTGTGTAAAATTACCGGCACAGTGAGTGCTACTAACACTAATCTACTGCTTAGAGTGATGGATAAAAATTTTCCAATTTCAATAGCCCAATTGGGCCTCTGTGTATCATCCAGTGCAGAGAACAGAAAACTTTTCTTCAAAAAAATTAATTTAGTGCTATTTTCCAACAATTCCCCTTTTACACTTGCTGTGGTTTCAGTGAGTTGCAGCTCTTCTGCTTGATACAAGACATGCAATTTTTTTCCCTATCTTTTGGGTCAAATCTTATTCCTTCAGGATTTTTCTACTTCACTGTAATAATGGAAAACCAATGGATGGAATCCAGAAGCCTGGCAGCCGACAAGTGCTTCCAAGTGTAAGATCAAAAGAGAATTAAACAATTAGGCTGCTATTGAAAGCATCCATCCATCACAGACTCCCCACAGGATCCACGTAGCTCAGTGGATAAATAGTATAACTTATAAGGCTGGCTTTCAGGCTGTCAGAGGGTAGGTTTCAGCCAGTGCATTTGGCAATCACATGTTGTAATCTTACACCAAATTCTCTCATTTCCAGGCACAGAGCTTTGTATGCTACATAAAACTTGAATTTTGTATGCTACAGTGATTACGGACTCCACTTTAGCAATCTTACTCATGTTCCGTAATTACAGATCCTGCAATGGCTGGTAGGTTTTGTGGCATGACCCATGGAATAAGAACTACTCTATACATTGGGAATACAACCTATCCTTTTGTCCAAAGTTTATTAACAAGATATTTTAAAGCTGTATTATTTACAGGGGATGTGATGCTACAAAAAAAATGCCTTTGAGTTGGGTGAGGTGCAGCTCACATCCAAAACTCTTTCAAAATTTACATTCAGTTTTACTATCAGCAAATTTCTGGTTAAAGGTAAGAAGAAATACAACATTAGATATTACAAATAAGTGTTCATATAAAATCATCAAATAAGATGCAGAAAAAACAGAATCCAGGTCTGAGCTAACAATTTTTTAATGGCAATGGTTACATTCAGTACATTTCAGGAGAGAAGCGTTTCAGAATTTAACAACTATAATTATAATTTTTATTTACAAATACATGTATAAGTGTATGGAAAGGTTAATCAGTAATATATTGGGTACCTGTATTGCGCCTCTCAAGTTGATTCCTGTTTCAATAGCAACGTAATATGATGCTTGGAGGAATGTCCTTTGCAATAGAAGTGCAAAAAATAAGAGTACAGCCAAAACATACGCATTGGACAGGAACTCTTGAGATGAAATAAAGAAGACACCAAGAATTTTGGTCTATAAGAAAAAAAAGAAAGTTAGAAATCAGGTGCAATGAAAATTTCATTACCAGCTTTGCATAACTAATAAGCAGAGATAATCCCCATTTATTACTTTGAAAGTGCTCCCAACCTTGCCTGAAACCTCACAGTTTATCAATTCAAGGAAACAGTTCCACAATGTGCCAACTCAGTAAGCTTCATTTAAATGCAGAATGACATTTACAAGATTTCTGATATCCTTCCAAAACTCTAGGACACTGAGTAACTCCATATGGTCATTTGTTAAAAGATCTGGAGTGCCCATCATCACAGAAAAATAGTTAACATCCTTTCAGAGAAATTACTCTCACTATTTTAACGCCTCAGATTTCTGAACACTAAAAACGACCTTCAGACCTTGTCAAAGAAAACTACTGGAACTATGCACATTATTTTGGCCTCCAGCATCTTGTTCAGAACTTCTACTTATGGTCATTACCTTCTAGCAAGTTGTTCATGAGATGACCCAAGTGCATTTTGAAGCATGTCTACAGCTTAATGGGAAAACAGTGCATTTATTCCAGATTATATTTAACAAGCTGACACCCTTAGTGCCACAACTAGTTGAGAGGTTGGCCCACCTCTGGAAGCCTTCTGAAACTAAAATATCTGTGTTCCTCTTTCTCCTCTTGGCTTCTTCTAAACTTTGATTGCTGGCTTGTGCTTCCATTAAAGGCAAAATTAGGAAGAGGTCTCTTTCTGTTCCCTTTCAGAGGGCTTCCTGCCATTTACACTCCTGCTGTATTCCTTGCTCAGCATATTTCTTCTTGCCTACATAGTTTCTTTGCTGTTGAAGTTTTCACACCTGTTATAACACTTAATAAACTATATTTCACAAACTCTCACTGTCTGTACATTTTATTAGATCTGATCTGCACCTTGTCATTAACTTCATAGAAACCCCATATGGCAAGTTCATACAGAGGCTAAATTTAGTTTTTAAAGCTGTTCTTTTGTAAGGTGAGGCTGAGCCAACCGGAAAAGGAACAAACTTCTCCCTACCCCTCCTTGCACCTGGCTTGCTCCAACCTGCACACTTCTGTTGTTCACTGTGCAGTAGCTGGGGAGCTAACTGGACCTCTTCCTGAGCCAATTTAAATCACTGACATAAGAAAATCATCCCAGGAAAAAATAATGGCCCAAATCAGACCACAGAAGTGCCCACTCACTGCCAGAGATAGAGCAAAGAAGAAAACAGGAGCAGAGGTGACAAGGAACGTGAAAGGAGGAAGAGCAAGTCCTTTCAGCCGTGGTGACCCAATAGGTCACTTCGTCTTCCTGAGAAACTGAAGTCTTAGGGTATTTTTTCCATCTCTTTTTACTCTGTCTTTTGGCATTCATGATTGCTCTTGCCAGTGCTGTAGTGGGAACACTATCTACACCCTTGATATCAGCAGGGTGATTTTTAGGTCTTAAAGCAGAGAAATGCCTTGCTTCATAAACAAGTAAATAAGATAATGAGCAAAACTGTTTTAGAAAGGATCTTTTGTTTCACTCCATGAGAAGAGTGAATGCTTACAGTAACACATCCAGGACAAGTTTCCTGAGACAGTGTCTCCCACCTCACATAGCAATATTCCTTTTCATGAGAGGAAACTAGTCTGATCTGTCCATGCAATGGTCTCACCATCTGTTGAGGTGCCTGGGAGTTCATTCATCAACACCAAACAGTCATTCTCCATAAATACCTGATCTCTTCCAACTGTGGTTAACTCTTCCTCAGATGCTGGCCAAACTAAGCAGCTGTTAAAGTACTTTTGTCTACCATGCAAGACAAACAGACTTGGGTAGATTGCTAAGGTTTACTGCCTTTTCTCATTTATGTCACATTTGTTACAAGCACTGAGATTCAGAACAAGGCTGGACATAAAGAAAAGCAAGTAATTATGATTCCATTCCTGTAAATCTTTGTTCCCTATTTCCATAAGGAAGCATCTTGATAGTCATATACTACTTTTATGCAAGTACGTGCAAGAACTTGAACATGGAAAATTTCCAAATGCTACTTAACAGTGCCGAGTTTCACGCTCTGAAAACAGGGAATACAAACTACTTCAATAATTTATTTCTTGCTTCCAAAGGTAAATGGTCAGATGATAATGCTTCCAATTCAGCTAGGTGCTTTGACTTCAGCCAGACTTGATGCACATAACCATTTCAGCAGTCTGTAGGGCCACTGAACTCACTAATGAATCAGCCCTCAGAGAAAGTTATTCAAGCATACAGTCTCCCAAGTCAAATCAATAGAACGTAAGTAATCACTGGGCATACCCATTTCTTTAAATCTGTATCAACTGCAAAACTCTGAACAATTACAAGATATGTCAGCAATTATGTTCAGACAAAGAGACGCTTAACTGCAATTTTAGTTATTTGCACCTTAAAGAGATTTTGGAGTCCTAAATTATTACTTATCCCATAGTAATTCAAATAGGCTACAGCAGCATTATATACTACAAATGTCTACACTACAATAAAAATGAGTCTTTCTTCCGGATTATTTATAGTCTTACAAGTTCAGCTTTTCAATTCAACTTGCCTTTGACCCTTGCAAGATCTAAGGGTCCTTGTAAATTTATTCTTGCTGTAACTCTGATGAATAAGGAGGAAGACTCAAGGCTCTCAATTTAGCCCAGAAGCTTTAGAAAATATACCACATTTGGAAAATATATGGAAATACAGTGGAAAATTTTAAGTACAACCAAGTCTTCTCCCATGCTAACCGCAAGGCCCCAGTCCTTAACTGTACCATTCAAGAGCCACCTCTAGTTTCCTGTGCAGCATATATGTATTCAAATACTAAACAGAAGGTGAAACAGTACATAACTGAAAAACTTGGAGGTTTTGCAGAAAAAAAAAAGAAAAAAAAACAAGAAAAAGAAAAATCACATTTGAGGAGTTAATTGCTATTATTTTAGCAGTTCTTTACTGGGAATTCTTTTTATTTCAATATATGATCATCCAAGAAAAAGTGACACCTCTAACACATGAAAAACTTTAAAATGCTTCTTATGAAGGCAAATTTAGAATAACATACAAATCTGCAACACTGGGAGGTCCTGATTGTCAAAGATACTCATATTACAGCAAAGAGAAAGGCCAGAGCAGTATCAGTCATGAATCACAAAGATTAGAGATTGTGCTGTATTCTATCAAAAGCAGCAAGGGAAGCAACATGATTTCAGTGCTGTCCTACATATACAGCTGGTAAGTACTGCTAATTACTGCAGCCAATACTACTTTTTGCTGTATGTAAAAGAACACCATTTTTTCCAAAAACAAGTTTGACAAATCATACTTTTCTAGCAATGAGATTTTGGTGCAGCATTGTTTCCCATCAAAACTTTATATAATAGACAAGTAGCAAAAGTGAGATGAATATTCTCATTATTTCATCTACTCCCTTGAGAGAAAAGACAAACATATATACATAAACATCACACACACACACTTGGTGAAAGCACAAAGATGTTTGCCAAGTCTCAGATGCATTATCAGGCCATTAAGGTTTACAAAGTCACTGAGCACCTCTGTGCTTAAACTACAATAACTGTCTTCCTACACTTGTCAGCCTGTAGGAAACACAGAGAAATCACTGAATATCTACCCAACCTTTTGCATTTAAGGCAAATAACCTTGTTTGAAAAGTTAATGAAACTAATTAGATGTTTTATTTTCAGAAATGTCTTCAGGGACATTCAGTGTTCTCAGTTCCTGACAACTTCAGGAGAATGCTGCTTTTTATAAGTGCCAGTAGGCTCTAAGCAGTAAAAGGCTGAGTAAAAGGCCACTACTTAAATACCTAAAGAACTCAGAGTCACACAGTTTCAAATGTAATTTCTGGGCTTTTTGCTACACTGGGCCCTATGACTTTCAGAGCTTTTTAAATAATGAGTTTGGTGTATCCTTTGAATGTGTTATGTCAGCAGATACTCCTAATACTGGAACTGCTAATCCTAACAGTGGAAGATGGTACCAGCAAAATATAATGGTTATCATTCTTTCAGTCTCTTCTTTGGTGTGAAATGATTAACACTCAGAGAAATTCATGTCATAAGAATGTTCTGGGGTGTGCATAAATATTGATACTGGAGTTATAAATAAACATGAAGAGCGTGACAGAATTTAAGATGCTGTCATGCTCTGACTAACTGTGGCAGTAACTAAAGCAGTTAATACTGCCTGTGACACCCATGTGATCTCAGTTCAAGCTCCAAGGTGGTTTATATCTGTCACACAGGGCCTGAGGAATAGAGCAAATTTCGTATTTCTTTGCCTTCAGTTTCACAAAGAGAATTTCTGTTTGAAAGATACAACATCTCCTCAATCTAAACTATTTAAGATGTAGATGGGTAAAAGATGCGCAAAAGATGCCCTCCACTGTAATCACAGCTTACTTTGCTTGTCTGATTCTGTCCCACCGTGTGGCAACTCTTTCCAACACCTTCAAACTCAGCAGCACATCAGGCACAAAATGTTTCCTCCAACTTGTCTTTGCCTTCATAAGACAGCATGTCAGAAGGCTTGTTTTTCACACCTATGAGGCTCTTGGGCAAACAATAAAGCAAGGTTCTCTTTCTTTTGACTCATTACAAGTAAGGATACATTCCTAGCAGTACAGCTGGTGTATTTCTTTCCAAAGCAGACCAAAACACCCCAGCCTGTTTACAGATAGTTTGAATAGAAAGCCTTCATTAGGAAGATATTTCAGCTAATCCAGCAAAGGCAATTTTCAAACATTAATGTAATTAGCCTCTTAACAGAAAAAACAATGTGTATAAACAACTGTGTATAAACCAGGTCAAAACAGAAGGAAAAGCCTCTTGGAGACATTTTAGCTAAGCTAAAATTCACTTTGTGTCACTCCTGGACTATCACCATTAGTGAATATTGCTGTCAGGTGATCCCAAAATAGTGTAAATGACAATGATGAGGTTACTGCTTGGCTAATGAGTGAGGACGCCAAGGCTGGATGAGGCTCTGCTTGGAGCCTATCTAGACCAGACCTGAGTTTTTTTCACAGAGCAGCACTACCAGACACTTTCATAGGAAAATTAACTATGACAATCCGTAAATTGTGATTTTCTACAATTTGAGCTGAAAGAGTATCCCAAACAAATTATCAAGAAGCAGAGCTCAGCAACCTCCACAGTACTTTGCTGCAATACAGCCCTATAGTCTCAATTTTCTCATTTCCTGTTTTAACTGGTTTTCACTGAATCCACTCGCTATATTAAAGTTCCAAATATTAGGATAAGGATTGCACAATGGACAAACAATTAATTTTAGCCTGAGGCATTTGTTAAATTTTCTGCAGTGCAGCTGATGTATTTCAATATTTACAGTGCACCTAATCCAAAGTGTACTTCAGTGAATGGGTGTATTTCCATTAGTGTCAACAGACTTTGGAAATAAAATCTTACATCAAACATTAACTGAGCTGCAGAAATAAAATAATCTATCTCATAGAAATCCAGCCTGAGTGACCTCAACTTACAATGAAAAGATGTTTCCTGAGTTACACTTTTATTTTTTGTTAACCAAGAAATACATCTGCCTCTTCTTGGAGAACATTATTTTAAATAGCATCCTTAAAAATGTGTTTCAGTTGATCTTTCAAAACTTAACCTCCCCAAAGACAGTAGTGGAAATTCTCTGTCACAGTTAAATTGCTTTTCATTTTATTATGATGACAAAAGCCCTCTTTAATCATCTTAGATATCACCAATTTTTGGATATGAAAAGCCAAGCCTATTAAAAACACACATTCCTTTCTGAAAAGCACTCAGTCACATACTTGATTCAATCTCTACTCAAGATTGTACCTAAGAGATCCTAAGATTAACTCAGTTGGTTAGAGCATGGTGCTAACAACACCAAGGTTGTAGGTTTTATCCCTGTACGGGCCATTGACTTGAGCTGGGCTTGATGATCCTTGTGGGTCCCTTCCAACTCAGAACATTCTGTGCTTCTGGATAAAATACTCATGATATTAATGAGATTCTGGGTATGCTTCACTGTTATCTTGAATGAGGTTATTTTCCAGAATGCAAGGCTGACGAGATACACGGGTCACATATTTTGCCCCCCACAGAATCCCAGAATGGGTCAGGTTGGAAGGGACCACAGTGGATCATCTGGTCCCACGTCCCTGCTCAAGCAGGATCATTCCAGAGCACATTGCACAGGATTGTTACCAGACAGTTCTTATATATCTCCAGTGAGGGAGACTCCACAACCTCTCTGGGCAACCTGTTCCAGTGCTCAGTCATCTGCACAGTAAAGAAGTTCTTCCTCATAATCAGGTGGAAATTCCTGTGCATCAGTGTCTGCCTGTTACCTCTTGCCCTATTGCTTGGCACCATCGAGCAGAGCCTGGCTCCATCCTCCTGACACCCTTCCTTCAGATACTCATATACATTGATGAGGTCCCCTTTCAGTTATCTCTTCTCAAAGCTGAACAGGCCCAACTGTCTCAGCCTGTCCCTGTAAGAGAGATGCTCCAGTCCCTTCATCACCTTTGTTGCCCTCTGATGGACACGCTCCAACACAGTATAAAAGTGGATAACAGGCAGTACATTCATACCGTCATTTCTAGCATTCAAAAATACATTGCAGAGTCGCTTTCTTTACTGGGGCCAAACAATACGTAGTCATAGCACTGCTTTTTTGACTCCTATATTTTTATGACATGTTGACAGTACCTGTGGGCGAATGGTGTTATTTCCTTTTCCAACATTGTGAACAATCCCAGAGATGCAGAGTGGCCCGGCAAATCCAAGCAAGTCAGCCAGAATACGGAATGTGCTACTGAGAAGTAAGGGTCTTCCAAATGCACAGCAGAGAGCAAACCAAATGGATTTGGATCCCTGTGGAGATGATGACCTTTTGTTCTGTTCAGAATAAAAGAAAAATTAATAAGAATTATGTTACACGGTAACCTCAGGTCTGGTAAATGATTGGTATTTTTATTGTTGCTTTAATTCATTGAAAATCATTTGCAATATTTGAGCTAGAAAAGCACAGGAACTACAACTATTGTTTAATTTCTTTTTATAGAGTTAGAACAAAGCATTAATTTGCACTCCCCTCCAATTCACAGAAAGAACCACAATTTCTTTCCTACCCCTTAATAGGGATCAAATAAGTGTGTTGTTTGTGGTCTGCTGAGGGAGAAAGAAAAAAAGAGGGAGGGAACTGATAGTTTTTGTATTCTGGTGAACACAGAGACTAGAAACCTACACTTGTTTTAGACAGGATGCAAAAGAGTTCTCTTAAGATCTCAATACACTCAGTTCCTACCAAGGAGTAAAAATTAATTTGAGCTGAGGTAGTTTCAGCCCCAAACTCTCCTATGAACAAACTGTAATTGAAATTACATGGAAAAAAAAAACCAGTTCTGCAAGGCCTTATTAATAGTGACTCTGTAATTGAATGTTTCCAGGGTCTTATTAGGAAGAAAAATGGTGTTCAGTGAACACAGTCCATAATTGTTTTCCACATCAAAATAGAGGCTGTATGCATTTTACAGATATTTAACCAGTAATGTATTTGACATGCGTGTTTAGGTAGAGAAATTTCATTATTCACCAAGTATGTGTTCTCTTTGTATATGGAAAGCTATGCCAATGGATACTTGATTTGCATCATGGTTCTTGATAGAATATTGTGCTCATTCCATAAAAAGTAATCAAAAATGCAAGCACTGAGTAAGCAGAGAGACACAATTCCATGCTTTGCACACCTTCTGTGCTTCAAAGGCCTCATTAAGACGAATGTAATTGGTCAGAGCTCTCATAGCAATGGGAAGCTTGCCTATGGTTTTCAAGTCTATTGGCTTTTTATGGGCAGTCTTGATGAATGTATTCATCCACCAGTATGTTCCTTTGGATAACAGATTCACAAAAGGCTGTAAGAATCGAACACCAAGGTCCTGGAGGTCCTCAGGAGGTTTAACTTCTTTAGGAGTTTTGAAGAAAACATACCTCTGAAATTCATAAAAATACCAACAGAATCACACTAAATGCATAGAAAATAAAACTGCACAAAGAACAGATAAGGACATTGCAGATAATCAATGAATAAGTCTTGAGACTCTTGAGAGTGGATACAGCAATAACAAATTATTACATTGGCCTAAACAGCGAAAGAGCAAGGGCAGACAGCTGGTGGCTTCCTGTTGTCAATAGAAAACTTTTTCAGACTTCACTCACTTTTGGGAATGAAAAGCCAAGCCTCTTAAAAACCTATCTTTGCTTTCTGAAGGGTAGGTACTCAATCACATATTTCACTCAATCTCTATTCATGATTAAGATCCCTTTAATCTTAGTAGGATTTTTGGATATGCTCCAACCATAGTTGGAGAAATAATTCACAGGTGCTAGCAAAAATGGTGATGGGGTTGGGAAAGGCCATCTAGAACCACGAGAACAGCTGAAAGAAGGGAGAAGGTACAGTTGGGACTCAAACAAGTCAATTTTCCTTCTTCTAGAAGAAGACTGTGGAAGGCGGGAGAAAAAAAAAAGTGAGGCCAATGTCTGCTGTTTCTGAAAGCATAGAGACCTCATCCCCTACTTTTAATTTCTTTCCTCTGCCCCCTCCTCAGCAGTGGCCAACTCTCCATGCATCCCAATGTCTTCCTTCAGCAGCTGCAGCAACAAGCCACAGAACAACAGGCAGTAAAAAAAAATTCATACTGTTGACTAGTTTATTCATTCCTTCAATAATTAAAACCAAATGAATAAAACAAACAAACAAAAAGGTGACAATAGGCAGTGATCATTTTTTATTCTTCTTTGTGACACACAACTCCACAGAGATTAAATCTCATTTAATTATACAGTTCTATTACGAAGAGGTTTATGGGCAAGTCTCTCTGATGTCACATTTGGATGTCACTGGTTTTCATTTATTATATAAATACTGAATATCCAGCACTGAGCTTTTTATTCCTCTTTGTTTTAAAAATGTTACTACAAATGCTGCTTTTAGACATATTTTTTGTCCCAAGTCACCAAATAAACATACACACAATCACAAAAGAACAAATATATGACAGGTACAACTCACACAGCTGCATGCATTACTGGAAAGAAAACACATGAGGAAACCAGCAAGAAAATTTACATGGAAATATTTCTTCCCCTTCTAAATTTAATTTGTGCACACAGTTATTTGAGTTCCAGGTCAAGGAAACTTTGGCATTTATCTATCCAGCAGTCTCCAAAATCATCTCTCAGTTTAAATTATGACTGCAGACACCACAGAGGGAAAAAGAAAAAAAATACAGCTGGAAGAAACCCCCGTTGCCCAAATAAATCACTTATTGTGATTGTCTCCTGGAAAATGAAAGATGTTATTTGTATGTCTAAGATATTCTCTGACAAAGTAGAAAATTCCTTTCTACCAGTCTTCACTTGCATCAGAAATATTTGTTTGTCATGACTGAAACAGAATTATTAAAAAATTTAAAACTTGAACAGAAGAAATTGACCTTCATTTCACTACAATGGAGTCTGGCATTTTTTGAAATTACATATTTATCTGGCCTAATAAAATTGGATTAACCTTTGATTTTCAAATTGATTTCTATTCCTAACTGGATTTTTCTTTCTCCTTTAGAAATACATTTTAACCTAAGTACTCAGAAAAGGGAATAAAAAAAGGAAGAAAAAACAATAACCCAAAACCCAAACCAATAAAAAACACAGGAGGAGACTTTTATGATAGTAACTTACCCTCACCCTGATGACATTGATTTCTACAGCTAGTAGCATTCCATATAGAACAACCAGGAGTCCTGTGAGGCAAAATCGAAGCTGAGAAAATCCAACCCCATTATCACAGAACTTTACAAATTTGATGGTTTTAGTTATAAAAGCTAAAGTCCAATAGAACAGCAATGCTGCAGAGAAAAAAAAACCACAAAACAACTTAATCAGCTCCACAGTTGCAAAAATATACAATAGCATTATAAAATATTCATTCAGAAAGAATGCAATACAATATATAAAAGCAGAGAGTAGCCGTTCTCATGTCAAAACAGAAGCCTAATTCAATTCCACAAACATTAAGATGATATTGGTTCTAAATGCTTTTTCTATTAGATTTAGTGATATTTGAAAAGTTTCACAAAGTGAAGTCTGCTGAAGAAAATTTCCATCTGCTGTAAACATGTGTCCACATGATAAGTTCAAGGAAGGGTATTGTTCCACGAGTGAAGGTCCCTGTGAATGATGCTCTTCAGATTTGGTTAATGCTACAAGACTGCTATGAATTTGTCTTGAGGAAAAATTCTCTGCAATTCTCTGTCATGTATGGAGGAACAGATAATAAAATACTTTGTCCAAGCAGCTGCTGCACTATTACACGTATTCCATACATGTAATTTACAATGTAGATAAAACAGTCACATCAAAGAAGGATATTCTGGCATTCATGGAATACAACTTTTATTTTTTTGTTATATTGAACTTCCTGTCTAGAACTGCTCATGCTACCACCAGTTAAAGATAAATAATCCCTGCAATAAGCTCTGATGGTTTGGAAACACTCTCCAAACTATTCATCACACCATAAGCCAGCTCCTTTTCCCCATTCTTAAGGAAATGCCTTCTGGGGTTATGTTCTTTTACTTTCATTGCTGCTGTATCTGCCATGGTGCAACAGATGCAATGTTATCTAGCTGCCAAGAAAAGCTTGGATGTGCTTTCCAAGTTTTGCCAAAACACCGGAGAAAGGCTTTGACCAAAGCATTAGCAAGGTTTAAACAAGGATATTCTCAGGAACTTGCAAAAACTTCAAAGAATTCATGGTGTTCCAGCTACCCTGAGGCACTCCAGAAAGTCCTCTGGGGAGGTACTGTGGGGCTACCGTTTCCAAGCAAAGCTAAATTCAACATGGAGAATCCATATGGGATTTGGGACTGCCAATCCTGCTTCTACAGAAATCAAGTTACAACCTCTCCTTTAATTGAGGACAGTGAATGGAACAGTACAGTAATACTGAGCATTAGGACATTTGCCAAGAGTCTATCTTCCTCTAAAATTAACAGGCCAGTTTGTAAGAAGAAAGCAGGTATTCGGGCACTGTACTTTAGTGGCTGATGCAGTTGCAGAGAGGATTTAAGAGATATACTTTAAAAATTTATCTTATAAAACTTTAGCTTTCTTATGTGAGGCTTCCTACTATCTTCCCAACTTATACTGCATCAAATTTAATCTTCTCATCCTGTTTCAGGTTGCTTCCTTCCTTTGAGGCACTATTCCTTCCTATTTGCAATGTCTGACTATAAAATCTTACTTCATCCAAGAATACATTCCATACTGTTCTACTCTTAACCACCTTTATCTGTTAATCTTTGTTTTGTCTCATTCTTCTTACAACAGGCTGAGAACACATCCTTCTCGGAGTAAAAGGGACTTATACAAACATTGTAAACTTAAAATATGCACCAGCACAGGACTTCTGAAAAAACAACCAACCCAACTGGCACCTATGTAGAGCTCTTGGTATTCTAAATATGAACTAGCAGAGCCATTCTCCTATTTAGGATTTAAATAAGGGTTTATATGACCTTTTATTTTTATAACATTAATCTATCTTTTATCTAAGAAGTATTAGAAAGGGCCAAACACAATATTCTCAGGTGATAAGTGGCCACCCACTGTCATACTTTCTACAAGCATTTGAATTTACTTAGCTTGTCACTTTTCAACACAAGTGTATATAATCTAATCTGGTGAATGTTCACAGGCCCCTCAAGATCAGGATCCCTGGAAAATATAGTTATGGCTCTTTCTTTTAAGCCATAACTACATAGGTGATGTTTCTATCTTCTGGCTGGTGAGTGCATATTGGCTGAGAGTCTCTAGAAATTATCTTGAAGAACTTCCACTGATCAGAACTGCCTAGCGATGAGACCATAGAGGCATGCATGCATTTACTGGATTGCTTTAGATCTATTCTAGATGCCTAAATGACTTCACTTTTTTAATGGGCCACATAAGATACCTCACCCCGCAACACTTGGGCCAGACCTCTGAAAATTAAGTAAACCCTTCTACACTTTTATTGAATTAACCCCAATCTAAAAATGCACACACATAACTGAATGGGATTTATTAATTAACCTGTGTCTGCTTGGAAAGAAACTTTGCATGCTAAGCAATAAGTATTATTTTTATATGATATTCCTTTAAAAGAATAAACTAATTGCAAGTGAAATAACTACAATGTAAAGGTACAAGAATTTTAAATTAGTAAAATAGATTACTGTCTAGCAGTGGTAAGGCAGTTGTATAATTAAGATTGGTTAAAAGAAGGACAATTTTCTTAAACTTGTGTGTCCCCACACTACAATTCACTTCAGATTAAAAACTCCAAGTCCTAGTGTTATTTCACCACTTTCTCCTACTGTTAATTTCTGAGGTTTTATTTATTTCATAAAACAAAGAAATTGACTTAAACAGTGGAATCAGATGCTGCCATTTCATTACATATTTTCAATGTTAAGAAAGCTATCAGATTTTCCAATTCAGTATGAAAACTATTCTAAAATGTGTCCTGCTAAACGGTACAAATGTTATTTATCCATGTTGTGCAAAGAGCATCAAAATTAGCATTATTAAGAGAGTCCCCTGGTAAACAGTGTTACTTGAGAACAATTACATTTGTTGAAATATAATTACAGGTCAAATACATACAGAGAAAAACATATTTGGATCAGATCAAAGTGTTCCAAGAGTCGGGAAACTCAACTGCGACCCCGGAATCGATCGTTATCTTCAGAGAATAAATATTCCAAACCTTGTCAACTTTTTTTGATAAGAAATAATAAGAATGACTACTTCAAAATAGCCAAATGTCTGGGCTAAGCTGAAAGGCAGGATCAGTAAAGGAACTTTGAGTCCTTGTCTTGCATACCCCAAGGGAACATGCTAATCCCCAGGTCTGTTGCAGTATCTATCTGTCTCTTGCTTGTTTATGAAGAGCTACAAATGGACTCGGTTTCTTTAAAGCACAGAATGAATTTTTTTTAAAAAAGAAAACTTCTTAAAGTTTCACGGCATTAGAAAATTTCACCCTATTCAGAGTTAATGAATGGACCTTCAAGGGTCTACTGCACTGCATCAATGAGAATTTCTCTGCTGGGTTTAGTAAATTTTGGGTAAGGCTCTGTCAGCTTTTGCTTTATGTAGCTACCAACTCCTTGCAACTGTGAACATCCTGCAGCTGAGGCAGATGATGCCCTGCAGTTTGGTGGAAATTCACTGATGCTCAGAAGCAGCAAGATGCCACATCAGGTCATTTACTTTATTTGTCTGTGGGTTCAACATTAGATCTCTTCTACAACACTTGAGTGACGAGGAACCCTCTTTCTCATACACTCAACAAAAAGTTTATCACCAACTTTAGCTTTGCCTCATATTCTCATCTACCCCATAAAATGAGGTTCTAAAGGGAAGCTGCTTCATGGCCACACTGCACTCTAGTGGGTTGATAGCGGAGTATAGCTATAATTTAACTATCTCACACTGGGCTAATTTGTGATAATTGCCTCATCCCACATGTCAATACAGAGTACTTGCAATTAACATTTAAAGATGAGAGTCCTCTTAGTTGTGCAGTTATGAAAAAAGGATAGAGGCTTCCAGAAAAATCTGTCCTAGGTTCTCTCAGAAACACAGGACAAATAAGGGAAGACAAAAGAAAAAATAAAATAAGTCAAAGATCATCAGCATTTGAAGACTTCAGGTTAAAATTCAAATCAGATCAACTAAGTGGGAAAGAGGATGATAGCCTGATTTTCTTTTTTGTCTTTGAGCTATTAAGATCAGATTTTCTGAAAGAGTCTATTCCTTGGAAATTCTTGCAAAATTAAAAGTAATCCATAATACTTAAATGTTGGTATTCACTGGTATAACTGTTTACTATTCAAGTATTGTCCAGAGCTTATCCAGCATTGGCACTCTAAATACTGAAAAAAATTATCATAAAAAAGAAATCTCTACAGAGCAAGACTTATGCAAAAATGGGTAATCAACTATCAGCTGTAACTTTGTGCTACCCTTCTCCAAGACTTAACAATGGGAATGCAGTAATGACACTAAATTATTTAACCCACAAGCAACTGTAACAGGCTGGCAATGCTTCCCTGAGACATAACATCTAGTCCTACGAGAAGGCACTAAATAGGCTGTTGACTTATTAAAAAATTAACTAAACTACCTCAGCCGGTTATAAAATATAAAAAAAGATCCTACTTAGAAGATGGGTACAAGAAGAAAAGCAGTCCCAAATAAGAAGACATAAGTTGCTAAGCCTGGATAGAAATCTCAGTCTTTGGAGAAGAATTTTTTTACAAGTGTCACAGGCTCCTTCTGCAGAGGAGGATTCTCACCACAACACGCAGTACAAAATAATCTTCAATATTTCAAAGCTTTCTCAAATCCAGCCATTACTGACTTTTTCCCACCTGACAAAAACTAAAACACAACTTTGATAAAAAGAGCTACAATGGCACATGACAAATTTTAGCAGGATCTATTAACACAGAAAACTAAAACAAAATTTGATGAGCCAGGACCACCAAAGAAATAACAGGTAACAGGAAGACTAAACAAGTAGACATCCACAGCCTGCAGACTGTCAGCAGCAATGGATTTTCTCTAGCTACAGTTTATTTACAACCTTGAAAAAATATTTAGTATACTATGTAGTTCTCATTTTCCATTTGAAAGGTCTTAATGCAGTTTTCAAAGGGAGTTTTCGGAACACTAAGCAAGAACAAGCAGGCAAAGTAATATATCCAGTGTGTCATACTGAAAGTCAGGGATGTCATTCCTTAACTCCTTGAATATTTCAACAGACCACACACACAAAGACTGCTTCACTCTTATATCATGCTTGAACACAACATGCTGGCAAGCAGGGAACTTGGACAGCTTTTAAAGCTAAGACTTTGCCATGCTACTTTTCCCACAAATCCAGTTTTTCCTAGAGAAGCCCTTGGATCCCCAAGAACACTATAAAGAATACTATTAGAAGTTAAAAGCATTGAAAACAATGAACAGTTTCAACATACATATTGCTGTAGCTTTATTCATACAAGCCATTCCTGAAACTGCAATGACCTGTCCCAGGAAGAGCAGACACACAGCACCACAATCACACTTTCAAGTCTGGTAAGTTGTGAGACATACCTATTAACAACTTCGGGAAATTGGATGTTTCAATATTATGGTAATAGACAACCGATGTGATGGCTGCCAAAAATGCCATCCCAGCTGGCATGTACAGGTGTAAATGGCGCGATTCCGAGACCCTTCAAAAGAAAAAAGTGAGCATCTGTTAAAGTTAAACCCCTCTTAGCTATTTAAATGTTTCCCTTTTAATTTATGAATTGTATCCTCTACCCAGCTCTGGGTTTTTCTAGATTTTTTTTCCCCTCAAGATTTTTTTAGAACAAGTTATGGATGCAAAACTCTCCAAGTTTTAATTGAATTTATGCTCCTAAATCACATAGTTGGACTCCAAATTCCTCCCCTGTGATGAAGATGAAAGGTGTGTACTCCTATTTCCTGCTGAAATCAATTGAAACACTGTTTAAATTAGGATAAGCAGCTCAGCTCCAAAATGAGAAAAGTTAATTTAAGCTAAACTAGTTTGGGAGCTGTCCATCAAAGTATGCAAATAAGAACAACTGACAGCACAGTTCAAGATTTTCTATAGAAACGTTTTGTGGAAATGTTTCATTTTTTTCAGTTTGGGAGAAGGAACAGCACCACAGCACAGGAATTACAGAGAGGCCTGTATTTGATGACTGCCAACAAACAAAACCTACAACAGAATAATACACCCTTACATTTTGTCCTATAAAGCAAAACTCTTCTGAAACTTTGCTTCAGGCAGCAGCAAAGGGGGTCCTGCCAACCATAGCCCTTTGGGAATATAGGAGTTGCTGGGCAATGCTATGCAGAGTTGGATAGAAATATGTTTACCCCCACCTCCTTCTTCTTGTCATCTTCTCTTCCTCCCATTCTCTTTCCTTTACAACAGGAATTAAGCACCCTGTGCTGCCAAAAGGTACAATTTCCGGTCTCCCAACCAGCTTCAGGAGAAAAGGCCTCAAGAGAAAGACTTCAGGACACAAATACTCAGAGAAATTCATACCTTGTCCTCTGAACCTCATGGAAAATATGCTAATAATGTCTTGATTTCTTCTTGCTGCAGCAAAAGCTACTTTTGTGTAGTTTGGAGAGACAAAAAGGGCTGTGCTGTCAGGGAAATGGGAGATGATCACAGGACATAAGAGCAGAACACCCCAAATATCTAACAGATCCATAGGAGCTCAAGAGGACCCTTTCCTGTATCTCTAGGAAAGAAAGGAAAGTCCTCCCTTACATGGAGATTGTGGTGAACTCTACAGAGCCGGCCAGAGCCATGCTGACAGCCTGTGTCATGAACACTGAATTCCTCCTGCTGACAATGAGTTTGTATGCGTATACAGCAAAATCAGAAAGGATTCTCCAGACTCTGAATTCCTTAATGCTGGGTTTTGTACATAAGGGCTGAATTCTCAGCAAGAAAAAAAAGCAACAGGAACAGATTTCTTCAAACAGCCTAAGCCTCAGTGGGTAACACTGCAGTGGGAGGCTTTTTAAATCTGTTTATTTCACGGTTGCAGGAATTCCCCTATATAACCCTATTTCCAATAGGCTGCTTCTATTGCTGAGGTGCCAAAGCTTTCAGCACTCAGTTGCTGTCAAGAGGACTTACCAACATGATCCATTTTGGTCTTAGAAAGCTGATGAGTCTCAAAACTTGCTTTTATGCACCGGAGCACTCACGAGCCTGCTGAGTGCTCGGGGAGGCACAACTGTGGGTTGGCACTCCCCCAGTAGAGCTCGGAGCTTTGATTCTCATCAGGTGACACCTATTACTTAACAGCAGTGTTCTGAGTCAAGTTCACTAGCAAATAAACATAATGAGAGGGATTGCTAAAGAGCCAAATAAAAGAGAAAACACAAAGCAGGAGATTTTGCTCTGAGCATCCCACACCCTGATCACTCTGAATAAGCATAAGAAAAATTCCTTTTTAAAAAACTGGCACTCAGAAACATCCTATTTATACATGTTTAAGAGAACTTATAATAATAATGATGATATCAGCTTCTACAGCAGAAGACTGCAGTGCCTTTCACACTGCTTGATGCATACTTGTTATATAGATGGCTAATTAGAGAGGTTTTATTCTATTTAACGAGGAGCTTTGACTTCATCCTTTCGGTTGCAAATTCATAATTGTTATGAAAATCATACCTCTCTTCAGAAGAAGATGATCATATTCATTGTTATACACCATTAGGTTTTTTGATAACAAATCAGTCTCCTGTATCACTTGTTTCACTTGGAATAATTTTTCCCCACAGATTTCTGTTTAAAGACATCCTAAGTTGAATAACAGATGATGGATCATGCTCACATAATATGAGATGCTCTGCTCCAGGTAACAGACCAGCTGTACTGCAAAAACATCAGAAGAAACTCTGTAGGGCGTGAGATGAGGCCCAATACATTCAGTACTTTCATTAAGATGAAAAGAACACGGTTTGGGGAGGAATGGTATGACCTGCTGTCCACATGGGAGTTCCTCCTGAGTAAGGACTGTGGGACTGGGTCCTTGGACATAAAACATATTACAAAAATGTCACCATCTGTTTGAATCATTAGGATTTATCTATGATTAGTCTTTGGAAAGATAGTGTCATTAAGCTGAACTAAAAATGATTAAGGTCAGTTTTGCCTCTGTACATCACTTGGCAAGGTCTGTGGAATTTCTGATATATAAGGTCGATAGGTTAATCACTAAGAAAACAGATTACACGTTTATAACCACATGGAATATGGTCTAGATGAGAATTAAGACAGGGAGAAAATATCTACCCTGAAACCTTTAAACTGCTCAGTGCTACCAGGAGAAGGCAGACATACACTTACCCATCAGACACTATGCCCTCAGCAATTTCACACACCAGCACAAACAAGAGGATAAAAGTCAGTATCCAGCGTAAATTGTGGCCAGGAAAATGAAGCCATGTGCTATGATGTATATGTACTTTGGAACTCTGACTTCCCCATCCTAAATGAGAAAAGAGAATCGTAAAGAGCTTTCTTAACAACAAGGGTGACCCACAAAGCTCCTGCATAAAAGAAAACCAAACCTAAACATACATGTAACAATCTAGTGTACCAACATCGACAGAGCTGTGTTGTTAAAAACACATGCATTTGAATATTTTCAGAACTGTGTTTACTCCACTTCATAGGGAATAATATCAACAATGCAGATAGGACACAGCCTTAAATTCCTATACTTTTGGCAACTTACTAACAAGTAATTACGTTGCACTAAACATTTTCCAAATATATTCACAGTTTAGAGAAACAGCAAATTAACATCTTGACAAATATGCACAAACAATAGAATAGACACACTACTTGTTTTTTCTTAAATTCTTTAAAAAAGTTAAAAAAAAAAGGCACAAGTTAAGGTGTAAAGCAACTCATTCTCTTGATCTAGTTAAAAATTAACAATACTGAGAAACTCCAGACAAACACAGAGGACCCTCAGCAGCTCTTCAGCTGACCCCGTTTTAACAGTCGTGCTGGTTGTTATTTCCGCACCGGACTTTTTGTGATCCACAGCAGCGACTGTTAAACCACCCAGCTCGTGCTGGGGCCCTTCAGGCCGGCCCAGGCTGAGGAGAACTGGACCGGGAGCAGTGAGAGCCGCGTGTGCTGAACCACCGAGCCACCTACCGGCACCCCCGGGCTTGTGACACCAAATCTCACTCACCGCAGGTACCGCAGGAGTCGCAGCCGCCGGGCAGCCCTCTTGGCCAGGACCCGTAATGAGGAGGGCTGCCCGGCGGCTGTAGCTCTGCAGTTATTACCGGGAGCATTGTTTGATAACGTAGGACTTACTCGCCAGGTTTTCCGGGGGTTAATAGCACATTTATTTCTGCTTCCCGCGCTGCTCGTCAAAACCGGCAGGCAAATCCTGCGGTCTCCGCCAGCATCACCCATCTCTCCGCTGCCTGCGCAAGGGGGTTTCACCTGCGGGAGCCCCGCGGGCTGTCCCGCCGCGGAGAGCCCCGGCAGACAGAGATGGGCATCGCCGCCGGGGCGGAGAGCGAGCGGTGCGGGGGCAGAGGCGGCCGCCGGAGCATCCCGCAGCTCGCACCGCGTCCTATAACACCCTCCGCAGCCTTCAGCATCCCCGCACGGCACGGAGGGCAGGGCTAGGCCGGGGGACACCCGGCCAGGGGAGGCCAGGCAGGCGGGGGGAAACGCGGCAGCGTGGGGGAGGGAAACCCGCGGCGAGCCAAAGCCAGGTGGGGGAACACGGCAAGGCAACACCGGGGGCGGGGGGGGGGGGGGGGGGGGGGGGGGGGGGGGGGGGGGGGGGGGGGGGGGGGAGAAGGAAGGGGGGCCGGCAGAAGGAAAGGCACAGGTGGACAGGGCAAGGGAGACCCGCAGGCACCCACCGATGAAGAGGATGGGGAAGGTGATGAAGAGCAGGAAGACGTGCGGCACCACGTTGAGCGCGTCCACGAAGCAGCCGTTGTTGAGCACGCCGTGGTCCACGTTGTAGGCGGTGGAGTTGCCCTCGTCGCCGCAGAACGCCAGGGCCATGGCGGGACCCTGCGCGCAGCCCGGCGCCGCCTCCGCCCCGGCGCACATCAGGCGGGGCCGGCGCGGGTGCGCGGCCGAGGCTCTGCCCGCACCTGCCGGGAGCGGCACCGGCCCGGCCCGGCCCGGGCACCGCGATCCGCTCCCCGCCCCGCCCCCGGCAGCCCGCCCCGCCCCGGCACCGCCCCCGCCCGCCCCGAGGGGTCGGGAAAAGCCCCGAGCGGGGGAAGGTGAGGGAACGCCCGGCAGGGGGGGAGCCGGGACATCCCTTCCCCGACACGGAGCGAACGCCCTGTGACGGCCCTAAGTACCCCAGAGCACCAAACCCGGTGTTCCGGGGCTCTCGGAATTGAGTGTTTCATGCATTGTTAATATGACAGAATATAAAAAAATACCCCACTAAATTAGTGATGATAGAGGAACTATAGGCTACAGGAAGTGTATTCTTTCAGCCTTGTCAGCTTCGTGCTTTTTTCTCCGCTATGATGAAGATATTATTAGATTAAGTCGTGTATTCAGCCATACTCTCTCCTCAGAGGAGGCTTCTACATCATATCCTAAACAGCTGTTATGTTCGTTCCTTACCTTTTTTTACCCCTAACGCATTCAAGCTTTTTTCTTTTCTCCACCAACACTTCCACAATCTGTGGAAATCTGACCTTCAATTTGAGTGGGTTCCATGTCACTCCCTAAGAATTTTTATGTACATCAAAGCAATCTATAAATCAAACTTTTCAAACCTTTTTTACTTGAGTGGAAGTTAGGCTCAGCTGAGCTAAAGCTGAACAAGAGCTCTACCCAAATATCTCTCTGCTAGGGGATAATACTGGAAAGCAAAACTTGACGTGCATCAGAAGTCTGCACTTCCCAGCACAACGTGTGTCAAAGCCTGACATTCAAATATCTCTGGTGTGTAGCCATGAAATACTCAACAATAAGATTCATAACCAAATCCTTTCCCTTGGAGCTCCTTTCATTCCTAGTCACATTTTTCCATTGCTTTGCTGAGTACTTCATACAACTTGCCACATCTTACAAACAGAAATGCAAACAAATAATGCCCATATATCAAGGCTTCACTCTTCAAAATATGAAAGCTACAAGTTGGCTGAATGCCTCTAAGGGAAATGACCCCATGAATAAACAATTTCTTTGTTCTTCCTTCAACATAACAGAGCACATTCAATTTCTAGGACAGACAGCTCCACTAATAGACCTGAAAATTAAGTTTGTCATGCTGCTTTTATTGATCTTGCTGTTGGACAGGAGCAAAGAAAAAGCAATTCTCTGCATGCATCATATTATTTCCTATATATGCTCTTTTGGAACTACAGCAGTGCAGTTAAGAATAAAAATCAAAAGAAAAACCCCAAGCCAAATCCTGTGTATATGTATTCTCAATGTGAAAGTTGCACCCACACTGAAAAGACTACAATTATTTTAAGTTTTGGACAGAATCCAGCACTCATCTGAACTTCTGGTCAAGTTCATCTCTGTTATCCTAATACTTATTTAATAAACAGTACGAGCAGTTTGCATGAAGATAATTTAAAAATAATTTATATTTTACTATTTCCTGAGGCCCCAAGTGACACTAGGGCTCTGTGCTACAGAAGAACAAAGAGCAACAAAGAACTTTTGACAGTTTACACTCTAGAGACTGAAATCATGGTAAAGATTTGGGGGAGGAATCATCATCACCTTCACTGTGGCCACAGAAATGAACACAGAAATTTAAGTTTGCCCAACGTCTCCAAAGGAGTAAAAGAACTGAGCTCACATTCCCAACATCTACATGTTCTCTGAACCTTTAGACCATCTTCCTTTATTACAAGGTGTCAATCACAATATTTTTTTAAAATATGTATCTCAAACAACAAAACATCAGGCAACTCCATAATTTTGAATTTGAAAATTTATCTTTCAATGGTTTTCAAATGCAGCCTGGATTACCTAGTTAACATGGTGATTTCAAATTAATGGTCTCAGTCCAGATCCTAGGACAGATCTGCACCCATCACAGAGCTAAAGTTGAGTCGGAAATGTGTTGGCAACCTGAACAGAAAAGTGATAGATTAAATGGGGAAGCGTCTTGGATTACAATTAACTACTTAATGAAATACTGAAAAAAACCCACACTAACAGAAATCAAAACAATCGGTAAACTGAAAATGGTAAGCTGAGCATTCATAGCAATAACTGACACCCACACACACAAACTCTTTAAATAAATCACACTTCCAATAACAATGCTCCAATTTTGTCCCTGCTCTAACAGTGAAAATGGGTGCCAAATGTGGACAGATACTGGTTTTCCTCACTAGAGCAGCAAACGACGATTTCTTTTTCACTTGCAAAAGGTGAAACATCTATTTTGTGACTTCACAAAATAATGCTAAAGTATAGTTGGATCATTTTATGTAAAGCTTAGATGTGATTGCCTGTGGTGTCAAAGGACTGAACCTCCTTACCCAGGCTACCTCTGCTAGTCCTGCGGGCTTTGGAGCAGAGGAATAGTTTCTTTCTCAAAGCTGCGATTTTGTGAAGCTTTGCGAGAGCAGAATCGCTTCTCAAAGTACAGAAAAGGCAAAGAAAATACGAAACCGACAGGTAGACATCCACATTCATCTGCATGTTGCAATGCAACCTAATTTTTCATGAAAGTCCCTTTAGATCTTGTTTCCCTCACTCTTTTCTGACTATTTCCGTATCACAAAAAGTCAGCTTCCTTCTTCATTATTTCAGTATCTCTGTTGGAAATGAGACATCAAGTTAGATTCTGGCAGCCACTAGCACATTCAGTAGGTGACTGGAAATATTTTGGAAGCATTTTGATTATTTAAAATTGATTTCCAAAGAGACAAGGGCAATATTTTAATTCAAGGAAATTAATTTAAGGAAAAATCTCTTTTCATGCTTGCCTTGGAATTTGATTTTGTCTACAGGATGCAGAGAGGTTTTTATTTTGTAGTGAAGCACTGACACTTCAGAATTTGAAACCTGATAGTTGTTTTCAACTGATATTCATTTATCTGGAAGCTTTCATTTTTATTTTCTACCTTTGTAATTTGTTTCTTGCTCCTCTTATTCAGCTGCTTTGCACTGACTTCTCTTTCTCATTAATGCTATGTAGGGGAAGTGGTCTCTCCCTAAAAATCATATTTTGCTACTGGATCACTCTGCAGCTTTTGGCTTGTGTTTGCATTTAGAAACAAAGATACAAAAAAGTCCCCACAAAACTTTTGAAAGTTCTGAACAGCTACAGCCCATATTAAAAGTTAGATGGTTAGGCATATAAATTTAGGCATTAAGCAGGAAAATTAAATCATTAGTGAGACCAATTATAAACAGGAAATCTTAATCAGAAAAAAAACCAGTAATAAAGCAAATTCTCATTGTGATTTAGAATTAGCTAAACAAGATGCACTGATCTATGACTTTTGGTTCCTATTAAACTCTGCTTTGGAGGTAGAGAGGAAGGAAACTACCAATCCGTTTCAAAAACACATTGGGAAAGGCTGAAACGAAAAAATTGGACAAAATCACCTCCAGAGAAAACTGTTGTTTTATTCCTGTGGAACAAAGAACTCCATTTGATAGTTTCATAGAAGATATCATTTAACAAAGAAAATGAATTTTCTTTGCGATAATAGTCTAAGGTAAAATGCTACTATTAAAATTAATGCAATAACCATAACCATGGAATCTAGAATGGTTGGGGCTGGAAGGGGCCTTAAAGATCATCTCATTCCAACCCCCCTGCCATGGGTAAAGACCCCTTCCAGCAGACCAGTTTGCTTGGAGCACTATCCAACCTGGCTTTGAATGCTTCCAGGGATGGGGCATGCACAGCTTCTCTGGGCAGCCTGTTCCAGTGTCTCTCCACCCTCTGAGTGAAGAATTTCTTCCTGGTGTCTTAAACTAAACCTGCTCTCTTTCAGTTTAATAATAGTGCAGAGATTCACAGAAATAGCTGTTTTTCTGTAAATAAACCTTATTAATTTTTAATTGCTGTCCCTCATTAAAAATGAAGCAAGAACTTATGAGTAAGCAGATCTATCTTAAAGAGGAAACAAAATACAAACTCTTTGTTGGACAATCATCTTTAGGCAAACACTCAGATAAGTGTTTTAGATTGGGACAACTTATCTTTTAAGTGTGTGCCACAAAGTTCAGGCATCTTGCGGCTTCAGCTACATACACGAGCTCTATCATTAAGTCATTTTATGAAGCACATTTTCCAACACCCAATATAACATTCAGGAAATCATTCTTGCTTTGAACTAGCTCCTCAGTTTAATACTGCTTCCCAGTTCAACAGGGCCAGAGCAGTGCTAACTTGGCAATGCCACATGGCACCTGAAACCTGGGGAAAAAGCTGGCTTTTCTCTTTGCTCACTCTCCTTTGAAGTGTTAAACACTCATACATTTGGGGCTACCTGGCAAAACTCATAGTGAATCACCTGAAGGGCTGCAGGCTGTTTCCCTTACCAGCCTGACCTAAGGAGAGGCTTGATGCTCCCCTGCCCTCCTGCATCATCAGAATTCTTCTCAACAACTAAGACAGTACTCTCCAGGCACAGTGCTTTCCTCAAGTGGCAGAACTCTGCATCTTGTTCTCACTAGGCAGAGGGGTCACTGTTGCATTCATCAGTTCTCTCTCCTCTGAACATACACTTGTCACCGCAAAAGAAAAGCCAGCTTTTCGGTGAAAGGTTTGCTTTTCCTCTTAACCTGCCTGTGTATTTACTCCACCCACAGCTCTGATTCATCCTGTACACATTTTTGAAGGTAATTTATTACCCCAGCTGCAGTTAGCTTGGTTGGTGCTCAACACTTGAAAATATTTTGAGCTGAGAAATGCTGAGGCAAAAAAAAGCAGCATTAATGTTTTGAAAAATCAGTCCTAAACCAACCTTCTATTCACTCCTGACAATCCTTGTACACAGATATACTTTTACAATCTCTGCATGATCTCACTGATCACATCATACCTTAGTTTATTTTCCAGTATCTAAACGCTTAGTGTTTTGAGTACTCCCTGTGTAGTACTTGTAGTACAACTGTTGTGTTCTCCTTAGGAGAATGAGTTGAGCTCTGTGAACTAACTCATGTCCATAAACAGCTCCTGGCTGGCTCCAGTGTGGTATTCTTAAGCAAATGTTATTTTCGTTACTGATTCAGTTAAGCACTGATATGATGCTTGCTTTGTTACATGGGCTCTTGTATATAAAAGATTATTTTGCCTGTTTATACTAAAATATACACACACATTAACAAATAACCATAACAAATAACATAACCAGCATTAATTTCCAAAAGATTACAGAGCTAAAAGTCACTGGCCTTTCTAGGAACCCTTCCAAAAACCAGAAATTAGTCTGAAAACTAAGATTTGAATTGTCTGTTGAAGGTTATTAGAAACAAAACAAAGATATCTTTCTTTTTCAGAATAGAAAATGGTTTTCTGTTCAGGCACACAGAGAGTTTTAGTTAGTTGATTTGTTTATTGACCACCTGGGAACAGTTTCAGACTATCTTCAATTTATCCAGTGGTTAAAATCAACACGACAATTAGAGAGAAACAAAGCTATCAATTCAAATTTGGATTTGGAATGTATTTATCTTGTGCTGCTATTTGACAAAATTATACAGAAAATTAACAAAAAGAGTGTCACAGTTTAATGAGGTTTTGTATGCTTTGTATTTTTTTTCTTCTATTTTTTTAATAGGATGCAATGTGGCATTTATTCTAGCTACTAAAACAATGTCCAAAAATCATATTATGGATTAAAAAAAATCATGAGTATGCACAAAGAGTTTGTTCCTGCATAGCCAATAATATTTATTCCCTGTTGTGATTTATCATATAACTAGTTAATTGTCAAAGGTCTATTTCAGGAGGCTTTCCTCTTGAGCTCAGCCCACATGCAGACTACCTTTGGGATTTTCAGATGCTCAAGGGAGCTAAAACAATCAATATCCATACAAAATATACAGAAAATTAATTTAATAGCTTAGTAATTGAACTTGTAGCTAGTAATATTTTTTTCCTATTTTTTACCTAATTTCCACAATGATTTTAACCTGAAGCTTATTTTCTCTTGGAGTAGTACAGTGTTGTTTTTTGTACAGCAAAGTGCTGTGTCTGGCTTTTAGGTGTGGAAGCTTTACATGAAATTAAGTTGTCTGTGACACTGTCACCTGGAAGCAGTAATTTCTGAGTGTCCTCAGTTATGGCAGATGTTCATAGCCTCAGCCTTCAAACCAGCCAAAGATCCTCTGCTCTGGCTAAATATTCTTTATATTGCCAGTATTCGGGAGGAATCAAGTAGCTTTTGTAAAAGGGCAAAAACAGAAGAGATAGCTGTACAACTCTCTCCAGTACTGAAGCTTGGCAGTATTCTTTGCTGACTATAGCAAAAGAAAAATACATTTTGAATGTTGTGTCTATAGACTTATAGACTTCTATAGAAAAGTTACAAATTTGCAACAAGAATAAATAAGATAAACTGAGTACCAAACCTTCAAATCAGTGTGCAGTATAAAACCCCCTTAACCTGGGCAAAATAATGCAGTATCAAGAGGGCTAAAACTATTTGCAAGTTTGAGTCACATTTAATTGGTGTTTTAGCCAAAGAAAGTAGGGAAAATACAGGAGCAACTGCCCAGCACATAACACCATGTCAGTTGTTTTAGTATACAGAAAACAGGCTTTGCTGAGACAGGCCAGCCCACCAGGCTCTGAACAACAAGTAGTTCGTCCTTAGGATTCAGGGTCATAGAGTCTCTCAGGTGTTCAAACTAATGCCACAGGTCCTTCACACTGTGAATAACACAGAGGAATCACCTCCTGGACTGATCGTGCCCTAGTATTTGTACTAATATCTACTCTTAAAACTATGAATTCCTTAAGGGGCTGAAATAACGGGTGAGTGCGAGTAGTGAATATCCAGGTTAGTTTTAATGTGTTATACAGTGCATTTACAAGGTGTCTTTTTTAAGAGTGAATGATAGAAACAAGGACTTTGTACAGCTAAGCATCCCTCTAAACTTAGTGTGTTGGAGAATGGGTTGAAAATAACAGAGAGAATAATCTCCAGCAGCATTTAAAATAAAATACTACAGTTATCAGAAGTTCTGGCTCACCAGGGATGTCTCAGTTGACTGGAAGTTAGCAAATGTGACACTCATCTACAAGAAGGTCAGGAAGGAAGATCCAGGGAACTACGGGCCTGTCAGCCTGATGTCAGTACCCAAGAAGGTCATGGAGCAGATCATCCCTGAGTGCCATCATGTGGCACGTACAGGACAACCAGGGGATCAGGCCCAGCCATCATGGGTTTAGGAAAGGCAGGTCCTGCTTGACCAACCCCATCTCCTCTATGACAAGGTGACCCGCTTAGTGGACAAGGGAAAGGCTGTGAATGTTGTCTACCTAGACTTCAGTAAAGCCTTTGACACTATTTCCTGTAGCATTCTCCTGGAGAAACTGGCTTCCCATTGAGTGGACAGGAGAACTCTTCACTGTGTAAAAAAACCAGCTGGATGGCTGAGCCCAAAGAGTGGTGGTGGATGAGTTACATCCAGGTGGCAGCTGGCCACTAGTGGTGTCCCCCAGGGCTGTTTTCCAGTCATGTTTAATTTCTTTATCAATGATCTGGATGAGGGGATGGAAGGCACTCTCACTAAGTTTGCAGACCCCACCAATCTTGAGGGGGGAGTGTTGATCAGTTGGAGGGTAGGAAGGCTCTGCAGAGGGATCTGGACAGGCTGAGGCCAATTGGATGAGGTTCAACAAGGCCAAGTGTTGGGTCCTGCCCTTGAGTCTCAATAACCCTGTGCAGTGCTACAGGCTTGGGGCAGAATGGCTGGAAAGCTGCTCAGCGGAAAAGGACCTGGGGAGGCTGGTTGACAGCAGCTGAACATGAACCAGCAGTGTGCCCAGGTGGCCAAGAATGCCAATGGCATCTTGTTCTGTATCAGGAATAGTGTGGCCAGCAGGACCAGGGCAGTGATTATCCCCCTGTACTCAGCACTGGTGAGGCCTCACCTCAAGTGCTGTGTCCAGTTCTGGGCCACTCACAACAACACTGAGCTGCTGGGGTGAGTCCAGAGAAGGACAATAGAACTGCTGAAGGGTCTGGAGCACAAGTCTGATGAGGACCAGCTGAGGGAGCTGGGGGTGTTTAGCCTGGAAAAAAGCAGGATCAGGGGAAACCTCATTGCTCTCTACAAATACCTAAAAGGAGATTGTAGCAAGGTCAGGGTCAGTCTCTTCTGCCAAGTAAAAAGTTACAGGATGAGAGAAAATGACTGCAAGTTGAGCCAGGGGAGGTTCAGAATGGATATTAGGAAACATTTCTTCACCAAAAGGGTTGTCAGGCACTGGAACAGGCTGCCCAGAGAAGTGGTTGAGTATCCATCCCTGGGGTTATTTAAAATCTGTGTAAGTGTGGCACATAGGGACATGATTTTGTGGTGGACTTAGCAGTGTTGGATTAATGGTTGAACTAGATGATGTGAGAAGTCTTTTCCAACGATTTTATGATTCCAATTTTTTTCCTGTGTAGAATTGTTCTCTCTGTGAAAACAAGAATATTTAGAGGTGGGTCCATTTCAGGAGTCTGATGCTGAGTGGCACTTATGTGCACTAGTATAAGTGGCAGCAAACAATTCTAGGTACCCACCTCACTGCAGGATGTAGATATCTCTATAACTGCTTTCAGAAAAGTATGAGCTATTGGTTGGAATATTATGTGCCTAATGTGAAAACTCATGCTATAATTAAAAGTCTACACTGTTGTGGTAAAAAGAAGCAAACAACAAGTTGGAAAAGCTCCTTTTGTTCCTGACAATGGTTACAAAGAGAACAACCCCTTTCTCCTTCAGAAGTAACTCTCCCCTTCAGCACATATATTAAATTGTTCCTGCCTAGTGGTACCACAAGGCTGAAGATAATGTTTTGTATCGTACATCTCTTCTTAAAAGAGAAACTATATTCTTTTGTTGTAGAAAATTTTCTGAAATATCTATTTTCTCAAAGTTGAATGTTTTCTTTTTACAAGAGCATATGTTCCAATGTTTCACTGTGTAGCAACAGATACAAAAACAATGCTGACTCGTGAGCACAGCAGCCAATTTGCAGTGTGCTAAATCTGTAAATACAACTGTGATTGATAGAGCTGATATCCTGCTGAAGATATAATGAGAATTGACAAGTAACATGAATGAACATTGTGTTGGTTTTATAGTTTTTAGAATAAGTAGAGAGCCATATGAGCTTGTAAAACATAGAGAGAAATGTCTTACTTTACAGAAACTAGTTGGTAGGGAGTTTTCTGAGTCCCCTTGGTTGGAGACTGATGTCTTAAAAAGGTCCCAGTACTTCTCAGCCTAAGTCCAAGGCTCCTCAGTAGGTACCTGGGCAGCCATGTGCAGACACAAACACTCCTGTCTGCCCACCTGATACTACAAGTTGACGTGTCAGAACCACCTGTGCAGGGTACAGTTCCCAGACTCTGATCTTCCCTCCTATGTGGAATTATTCCTGATTTTCTCTTTTTCCCATGGGTGTAGGTAGCTTGTCCCAGCACGCTTTCCCTGGGCTATATTTGTCTCCTGTGATAAGGCAGCAATACGAGTGCGCGGAAACTTTCTGCACGTCTACATTTTGGCAGTCCCACGTGAGGGGGGATGTCAAGCACTGAGGCTCAGCCGTGGAAGTTTTTCACGTACAATCCTCTGCTGTCTGTTTTTCATCTGCAGTGTAACAGCAATGCAGTAGAGACAACAAGAACAACCACATCCAGCTGGAGAGCACTGACAAGTGATGATTTTCTCATGTGTGCCAGGGATACATCCTCAACAAGTGCTCAAAGTAACTAGGCAGAAAAAGTAAGATTGTTTTCCACATATTCCCAATCCTGAAACTGTCCAGGGCTTCTTGAAGAAGCTGAACTTAAACACTGAACAGACTGTTCTTTTCACCACATCATAAATGAGCACTGGCCATTCATTCCCCTATTTACTCATAGGTTGGGCCATGAAGGCTCAAGATACTGTAAGATAAGGAATGGGTCATGCTAGACCTAGATGAAAAATCTTCTCTCTTCCACTATTGGGAACAGTGACTACAGTGATCATTGCTCTGTGACTAACATGAATATTAAAAAAAGAATAGTTGAGATTTAATACTCAGGTGTTTTCTGCTTTCTAGGAAAATGGTGACATGCTTCATGTAAAAGTCACTTGGCACTGTCCTACAGTAAAAACGGGTAAGCATTTTGTCCCTTTGTGTAATTTGTAAATCTAGCCAGTTTTCTGCCTCTATTTACTAAGTTATTTTAAACAGCTGTTCATGTACACATGGGTTTAAATATACCTTTAGAAAGGCAATACCAGGTGATTTTATCATTGAGAAGGTACGTAATTCACAGTGTAATCCAACAGCACAACAGAAAAAAGGCATCTGTTTGTCTGGCTAGAGATAGAGAAATGTGAATATTGTCACAGTTAAAAGCAAATAAACACAGCTTTCCTGCAGAAGTACAATCTAGGGCAAATCATTACAACTTAATGGCAACTTAATACAACTCAAATAACTTTTCCCTGTGAACAATCCAACCACAAAATATGCCCATCCACTCTGTTTAATCCATTCTATGATGGTTAACAGAAATTCGTTTCAATCAAATTCTCTACTCTAAGAAGAGCAACATCATAAATTACCTTGTACCCACCTGTAAACTCTTAAATCACAGATGAGAAATTTGTATGTTAGTTGGAGACTAGACTTGTCTGTGCGTCCTTCTTTCAATCCGGACTTTGTGTCTTGACCATTTGCACTATCTGTAGATCACAGTCTGCTTTGTGGACTGACTTCTTTATAACAGTGCTGATTTATTTAAAAACAGGCAATTTGCTCATACCCAAATGTACGAGATAGGTGATGAGGAAGCTGCCTTCCCCTATATGAAGAAAGCAACCTGGAGCTCAGAGCACAATGGACACACCTCAATCATCTCAGTTCCTTCTATTCTCTTAAACAACTACAATCTCTGTACAAATGGCTTGATGTCTGTGTTGTTCTGAACTGGAATTCTCTCACCCAGCTTGAAGAACTCTTCAGGTTTTGATTCCTGCTATGCATGTCTCTCCTTTGCACTAAGATGGAGCTGACTGATTTTCACTAACGAAGTATGCACTTTCTTCTATCCTACCAGGTTGATACCTCACATTTACAGATCTGCTTCACCACATTTTTTAATGAATAATTAAAATGGAAAAATGAATTTCTCCTCTTTCTTCCCCTCTGTCCTGTTTTGCTATTGGAACTGCTGCTAATCAAAATTTGTTCCTGGGTTTCTCTCCTCTGAGAATTCCATGTTTTATGCTGGGAGGGGGAGGAATGATAACAAAAAATAATATTTTAAAAATTATAATCTATTTAGTTTCAAAGGTTAACCCCAAAAAGCTATTTCACCCTGTCAGGGAAACGCTTATCATAAGATTTTAGTCAAAGCTCCATTTTGTGCCCAATATTTCTAATTAAAAGTTTTGTATCTCGTGTGCTTTGCACTCTGTTAAGTGGCATTAACGTTCAAGCTGTTGCCAGCTCAAGCTGTTGCCAGCATGAGCATGGGGGTCTCAGTCCCCTGCTGGCTAAAGCATCCAGAATGTTTAGGGGAAAGGGAGAGAGAAGAAAACAAAACCCCAGAAAAAGTAATTTGAAACTCTCTTGGTTTGGAAGGAGTGTGTAGCTTTGCATAAAGAACAACCATTAGCAAGTTTGCCTCTCACTTCCTTACTGTTTAGAAAAGTCCTTGTCCTCAAAATGCTGTCTGATTTCTATCTTACTCAGTTTATGTTGGGAGGATCTCAGTCTCTTTCTCCCAAACTGTCCTCTAAGCACCACATAAACAAACTCTGTTATAGCTATTGAAGACTAATGAGTTTTACTGATGTTTGGAAGAGAAATGGTGAGAAAAGATAAGATGAGGACAAGCTAAGAAAATGGGCAGTGGGAGTTGGTGGGAGGAATAACCTTTAAAAATTATTTGATAAAATGAGGAGGAACTGAAATTCAGTATGAGTACTAGAACTTCAGCATTAACAGCTTTCCATACTAAGTATCTCCAGGGCTAAGGCATCCTTTGCCTTCAGATTTTGACTTCAGGCCCCAATCCAGCAAAGTACTTAAGCCTAAGTAGTATTATCAAACTCAACCAATGTCAATGAGATTGGCTCATATGCTTAAATTTAAGCACATACTTAAGTGCTTTGCTGGACCAGAGCCTTGCTTGTTCTAGTCTATGGTTACCATCTAAGTAGGAAATATCTGTCAAGCACAATTCAGATGTGCAAGGGATAGCCATTGCTTATCAAGCAGGAGGTTTTGGAATACTGGATGAAGCAGCTATCTGCAGGACATCAGACTCCACATTTTCAGGTAGACAAACAGTCTGAGTTCAACAACAGCTATGCAGACTTAAGTATCCAAGAGATGGCAGTCTGCAACATATTTATTCAAAATTAATTCCTTAAAACTTCCTTCCAGTGGCTTTTACAGTGATAGTTTAGCACCTTCATTGACATTATGGTTCACAACCAGTATCACAGTTCAGAGAACACTTCTTAATTGTAATCCATGATCCTCTGAAAACTTCACATTTCAAAAACCTTCTTTCTAGACAATAGAAATGTTATTGATTGCTTTTCCTATGTCTGTCTCCAGTTTCTCTTTCATCCTAGATACTTCCAGTAAAGACCAAAAATAGCCCAAGTTACCTTGTTACCTTGTTGTAAATATAAATAGACCCTGAGCCTTACCATAGTGTTGTACTATTATCTGTGTCCTTCAATCACACAGCAAATGCACATCTAGTAAAGGAGGGAGAAGTATTCCAGCATAGGCCCCTCGTATTCCAGCAGAGGCAAACAGTTTGCTGCCTTCCTTAAGAAGAAGGAAGGAAAACATCCTAGTCAGTCTCCATGAGAATAGTTTGCATGATTTGTGAGCAGCCCACCTGGAGCATCCTCAGATTTCTAGTCTGCAAGAAGGCAATTTTGAAATCTGTTCCAGAAATTTTGGACAGTCAGAAAAAAAAAGAAACCTCCTGAGAACAAGAACAATGCCAAAAAATAAAACTGGTCGATGGGAATAAAAACACTGAAGGTCAAACTCAGTATCAGGATCAAACACTTATTACCTTACAAGTATTTTTAGAAGTAATTTTAGACTCATCTGATTTATAATCTTAAGGGTCAGCTCCTTACAGGTAAGACACTCGCTTTTCTACACTAGAGCTGGTTTGGACTGTGTAAAGGTGACTATTTACATCAACACAGATCCCAGGAGAACATGTTTGTGGTGAAAGATGGCTAAGAATTCCACAGCAGCTACCTCAATTCTGACCACACTTCATCGATGTCAACATACAGCTAAAGCATACAGAAAACATCTATCGGCCATTGCATATAAGCTCCTTACAACCAGATACAAACCCATAATTTTCGTCCTTTGACATAAGCCCATAATTTTCAGTCTTGTTTTTAAGGTAAGGGGATTTTTAACAACTTATTTATATTCAGAGTTTATAACTTGTATTTGTGGAGCGCTGTGATTATTTGTACGTGTGTGCCCTTCAAATTAAATTTTGGAGCTTTGGATTTTAAAAAAACTTACTGTTGTCTGTACACATATAACCCCTCTTTATGTATGTACATTTGTTTATGAGTAGAGCATTTTATTAAAACCAAGACCTCCCTGAAATATACACACAAGTTCTAAAATATGCCATAATCATACAATAAATAATAAGCCCTCAAAATAGCAGAATGGCAGTAATAAATAGCTCAAAGACTTCCCTATGCTAATATCCATATGAGTAATAAACCACGGTATTTCCTATCCTGTAATGAGTGTCACGGTTCTGATCCATAGGGTCTCACATCTTTTGCCTGCATACAGGCACGCACAGGCTCACAGAGCAGATGTGAAAGTCACAAGTCTCTAATGTAATTCATGCTCCAGTTCAGCAACTATGAGGGTATGCTAAAGACAACGCTGTGACTAACACGGCCAAGAAATTCCTGAGAGAATAAGAATGACTGTTAACAGTTCTGAGAAACTCTTCCTCTGGGTTATTATCCCATAGAGAGATATAATGGGGTTTAGTGGTCTTAACCAAACAAACAGCTCTGAGAAACAAGACATATTCCCTCTGAGATTATAGCGAATGAAAAACAAAAAACCATCTTATGTTAAAAGTAATTTGAAACATTCGTGATATTGTCAGTGAAGTACTTGGGCTTCTTCCTGCTTTGTGCATCAGGTCAGAGTTTCCATACTCCCAAAGGGAACTAAGCATTGGCTGAAAAAGAGAAAGTCCCATTTACTGTTATCTTTTCACAGCTGGCTTCATTGAACAGGGGTGAGGCCTGGGCACACACAGTGATTATTACAGCCACCAGAAGACAGTGCACTAGCAACTCAAACGGGCACTCCTGTTTAAATTATTTACATCTGAGACACTCTGCTCACCAAAGTAACTGAAAAGGAAGTTGGTTGAAAAATGTATTTTCTTGTAGCATTTTCCAATTCCTTGAGCTAACTGGCAAATGAAAGATGTGATCCAGTCTCGGGGCACTGAAAGTCAGAAATAAAGTAAAGAACTACCTGACTAATGGCTTAGGATCATTTTAACATTTCAGAGGTGTCAGGTTCCTTTTTTCTAACACCACCTCCTTACACTGCCTAAAGAAACTTTGCAGTTCTTACACAGGTTAAACTCACTAAGTAACACTTTCTTGTTATACCTGAAGTAACGAGTAGTAACTATTTCCTCAACTGCCTCTCATGCATTTTAAGCTGTATCCAAGCAAATCATGTGAACAGGGTAGATGGGGAGAAGAAAGATAGTTCTGTGACTAAGAATCAGTGCTAGAACTCCTGGTACTCCCACAGATTTCCCAGCTCAGTCTTCTGTGCTCCTTTTGTCTCTGAAAAAATAACAACAGTAGAAATATTTCTAATATCTAACCTGTAAGTTTTTTGTGTTATGTTTCTTAGTATGCTGAGACAGTGATTAGCAAAATCAAGCACTGGTTGCAGGCTGAAGTTCTTTAACATCATAGGACCCCTCAAGAGAACATTTGATAGCATCACTCATCTATCTGCATTGTCATACAGTCCAGATGGTTGCAGTATGTAGGCAACTGGGAACCAAAGCAGCAGGAGTAGTACATCCTGCTGCAATTTCCTTCTGGTGCTAAGCTTGATGCATTTAGCATTTAAATTAGTTTGTTGGTTAGGAAGTCTACAGCTCTGGATAGAGGCACCCAAGGAGACCTAGCAAACAAAATATACCATAGCAACTGTGTTCAGTAGCTTGCCAACTAGCAAATGACCAGATTTGCCCATAAAAATTCTATAAAAGATTACTGCAGCTCAGCCAAGCGACGATTCCCTACTCGGCAGAGTGAATTTTGAGTTCCACAAGGGTGGCATTCTGTTGCAAAGGGATCTGTTACTAAAAAAAAACAACTCAGAAATCTGTGTACTTTAGCAGATTAACTATTACCATGATGTACTAACTCAGAGACAAAGAGGAAACTAGACTTCTTCCATTTGGCAAATGCACATTTATTTCTGAATTAGCTGTAAGAGTTAAAATATTAAACATTCTAACATATGTACCCTGCCACACACATTAACTGGCATACTGGAACCATACTGCGAATAAAGAAAGTCAACATAAGTAATCATCTGCGTATGAGTATAGAGTTCTCAGGAACAAAGTTGTTATTTTTCTGTGTTACAGAAAGGAGGGTTTCCAAATCTTGAAAAGGCAAGACTTGAGGGGGAATTTGATATGCCCAAACTGTCTCTCTTTAGCACAGGTAAGAAAAATCTAAACACAATACAAAAAACAGAATACAAACTGGCAGATACAAGAAAGGAAGAAGACAATGACATTTTTAAGGAGATAGTTCATTCATACAAATAAATTACTAAGTCTACAACTGTAATCATACTTATTTAAAGCCAAGTTAGTATAGATTTTATGGTCTTGAGAAATTTACTCAAACCTAAGACACATAATTACCAAAAGCAGAATATTACACTTGGTGACTTCCTGCATAGTTTAGTCACACATATAGCCTCACTGAGAACAAAGTACACAACTGCAGACTGTGAATCACACCCAAATTTTCCACCCATGACTATGTGAGGGAGGAATTTTTGACACCAATACAAATACTCAGTAGTAATGTGACTACACATAATTATTTTATCTGGACTACTTGCTAGCTATCTACTTTGCTGGTAGAGAAGATTCTTTATGCTGCATAAATATCACCAAAATTATTCCTCATAATGCTAGCACTCTTGGGTTTCTATATTCAAAAAACCTCACAACTGAGCAACAGAAATGGACATTAAGAGAACTACAAGAATATGAGTGAGAACATAAGTTAACTGTATACATTCCCACTTTCCCAGGGAAAATCACTATGCAGGGAGTAAAAATATAATCCTTTTCGCACCCAAACTGGCCTGTGAAGGTGTATTCGAAAGTGTTGCATGTGGGAACAGACATCTGTGTTCCATCTTCATTTGTCATTTTAGTGTCTATTTCCAGGAAAACTGAAAGATAATTTTCAAAATTTGTCCCCCCAAAATACCAAAAATAGATTGAACGCTCACAGACTGAACTATGCTCACCAGCAGTTCTTCTCAATCATCTGGCAAAAAAAAATTTTGCTGTATGTCTATATTTGAGTAATTTAAAATCTTTCTAATCTGAAGTCTCTAGTTCAATTTACAGGTCTGATTGCTCACATATCAGTCAATAAAGATGTATTTAATGTGGCTATTGATTTCCTATTAATTTACAGAGCAGCAGGTTTCTCCAGAGGGAAGATTCCATTTTTCCAGTTGTAGTCTTCTTTAAAAAAATGTTCTGCAGAAAAAAAGAAAAAGATAGTGAAAAACATGCTGTTAGCTGTAGTGCAACTTTCAGTCTTTCTGATAAGCACAATTTTGCAACTTGATCTCGAGTGACTTTGATTTGTATTGTAAGTAATAATTGAGAAGACCCACATGCAACAAGAAATCTTACCTTTGTGTTTCTGGAGATCTATGACTGTACTTAGAGTGATTACAGCACAGAGAAGCCATATACAGTAATCTGAGTTTCTGACACAAGGATCATTTCAGAACCAACCCATTGTATAGTGACAAATTAAGAGATGCAAACTTCAGTGAAAACCAAACACTCATGAATACCTGTTTACAGGCACACTGTTGTAAAACACAAGTGGAAACTTGTTCTTTGGACAAGCCTTCACAAGGAAGTAATTTGTAGTTGCTTATATACTTATGAGCTCACAAAGCCACAGCAGTGGTCCACAGATAACGAAAAAAAATTAGGTTAATCCTACTTGTTTAGGCAGGGCCTATTTATTTAATAGTCTAGCAGATGATAAACCAATTCTGCAGAGGATCTCTAAGGGACTTTATGCAGTAGAAACTAAATACTTATATTTTAATAGCACAGGCATGGCAAAAGCCCAAAGAACACTCCAGCATGCCAGGAACAAAAGCAAGCATGGCAAGCAATGCACAGGCAGGCACATGCTCAAAAAATAACGCAGCCTCACAATGGCCAGTCATGTTAACCCAGGTGTGGCTATTCACCATGAGGGACACTGCAGTGGCTACAGCTGCAGGAGATACCCTTGTCTGTACACGGGTGCACTGCCTTCAAAAACCTTTCTGTGTGTGTTGGGACTGACTGTTGATGAGGGAATAGTAGGGCTAAATATACAGGATACGAAAACAAAAATAACAGTGATGGTTATTTCCTTGCTTGTTATTCTATGCGCAGGTATTAAACACAATTTTATGTCAAACTACAGCTGGTGTTAGCCAGTAAGAGAATATAGATTTACAGCAACTAATACTCCAATACTCTACACGGAACAAGAGTCCAAATTAACAGTGACTACAAGTCCTCACTCTGCCATTTTACTTGGTAATAAGGATATCTTCAAATCTTTTCCTTCAGTCAAGTTAGAAAACACAGGTCTTCCTTTTCAAACTGCGTGTCCAAAGTAAAGCAAGTTGTATTGACTCACTCTGTCTATCACACTAGAAGCTATGGATTCTTCTGTTTCACATCTATGCTGGCTATCTTTAAAAAAAGGCTTCTGCGAATGTCACAAATTGCCAAGACACCCAAATCATTTAGCTCTTTTAAAATTTTACACACAAGTTTTCTTAGACAAGGACAGTAAATGCAATCTAATAAAAAAAACCAAAACCAAACAACAGAATTAAACGTCTGGTTGTGATGAAGAATCCTTGTGGGCATTCGTTTCCCTACATTATGATCTATGGGAACACAGACTGAAGTTAAGTATAATTTCTAAAAAAAACCCAAGCCCCAAATTCTCCAACTTTAAACTGAAAGTATGAGTGCGTAGTCACGTACAACCAATTCTGAGAATCACCATTTTGCAAAGTCTGGGAACCACTGCTGTAATGCATGACAGCTACTTATAACTATCAAATTAGCAACCATGTAAAGCAATAAGTTATGCAGTCCACAAGAAATAAATATTTGAAAAATGTTTGATAAAAAAGCAAACTGAATAGGCTACTGTTACTAGCCTTTTAATCCCCAGAGAAAAAGAGTTTATGCACTTACATTTCATCATCATATTCCTTTGGAGGTGATGCTGCAATGACTAAGTCAATCCAATCCTGAAAAAGAAATGCACAGGGAAACACATACTGCTTTTAGAGGTGGCTAGTGGACCACTATGGAATATCAGATAGAGAGTCAGCAGAGTAACCTGTTCCTGAAAAACCACAAGGAGAAGCAGAAGACCATTTAAGATTGAGTTGTTTGATTTCTATCTTAAAATTAAAGAAAAATCTATTGTTCTTGCAACAAGATTAAAAAAACATATTCTAAGAATTATCCCATATTTGGTCATCTGCACAATTAATATAGTTCTTGCTGAGAAAAAACTCACTGTAGCTGAAGCACAGTGTTACTTGTACATTGAGAAATCAAAGATAAGCTATTATTAGAAAATTCGAATCAGCTTGCAAGTAATTTTCAATATCAAATAATGATTCTACAGATAAATGTAATATAACCACTCAGAATGTAATGTGTTTAAATACCAATCTTGATATGTGGCTAAATGGCACGGAATTTCACAGTAAATTACATGCCTGGTTTTCAGAGATGCTACACACCAGTGTATCATCTGGAGATTTCATCTCACTTTGGTAGTACATGACATACCTGCTAGTTTTGATGCTCGCAACCTTATTTGTGTTGATGTGACAATGTCATAATAGAAGGGTATCTTTCATGAGCATTAGAGGTAAAACGAGGGAGTATTCCAGGTTACTTACCCCACCCATGTTCCAAGCTTTCGCTAGAGTTGCCTGTGCTTCTGCCAGCTTGCTGTCAATTAATATCTTGCCATTTACAGCTAGTATTTCATCCCCTTTCACTATGCCTCCTGGTGAAAAGACCAATATGAAAAACATACACACAAACAAAGAAAATTCTGTGTCTTTTCTGTGCCATATTTGTGCAGTAATGAGTATAACAAAAAGTGTTTTCACTAGATGTGAAGGTCTACACCAAAAATTAAAGAAAGCTTGCTACAGGCAAAAGCAAACGGAATTTTTAAGCATGGCAAAGCCAAATTAATCTCTTATTGATAATGACCAGTAAGAAACTAGTTCAATAAGATTTTTCCCCAGTGGCAGTTTGCCTCTTTGGGTAATCCAGCTATACAATTTACAAACTATGACAGACTATAGGCTGTTACTACTATGCCCCATCCCTGGAAGGGTTCAAGGCCAGGCTGGATGGGCTTTTTGAGCAACCTGGTCTAGCGAAAGGTGTCCCTCTCCCTGGTAGAGGGCTTGGAACTAGATGATATTTAGGATCCCTTCCAACCCAGGCCATTCTATGATTCTATAAAAATAGCTCAATTAATTAAATTACTGAAGGAATGAAGTGGCATTTGTCAAGTGTCTGCAAGTTTGTTAATCCTTTCCAAGTGCATGTGTAATGTTTAGTCCTTTGAACTGGTTTTGATTTGCTAAGATGGAATGAAGCACAATCAGCTAACTGGGACTGGATTTGAAGTGGAAAAAACACAGATGACCAGGGAACAGCCTTATATGAGACACCCTAAAAAGGGATATGAAGGGACAAAGCCAAACAAAGCCAAACAGAGTACTTAGGAGATCAAGTGGCTGAGATCTTTTCACAAGTAAGTGACTCGAACTTAGGTTCAGGCTGGGACAAGGTCAGCAATGCAAGGGGATATTGTCCTGTCTGTCTACCTGATCATCACAAGAGTTCTCAGGGAAAGGATGAGAGATACTTCCAACCAGGAGTAAAGCCTAGATGCATTGGTGCACATGTTCTTGAGCCTTCCAGAGAGCTAAGGTGTTAGCCAGAAGACTCTGGCCTTTGGTGAGGTTTTGGGAGTAAAGCCAGCTGTTTTACAAGACAAATTACTAATGAAAGTAGCATTAAGAACAAAACTAAACAGTATAGAGTAGCCATGGTCAGGTAATTACTTTGCACGTGGAAGTACTGCATATGTCATTGCTTGGAAATGGTGAAATAAGGGAGACCATATTCCTTGCTTAACAGAATACATCAGAGAATCAGGTGTTGGTTTTTATAAATTTTACATAATTATTAATTTTTGTGGTGCTCTTGAAACCATGAACTTGTCTCTGGGGTGCCCTTTGGGCTGACACAGAACTTGGCTCCTTGGACAATCTCAGTGTGCCTTTCAATATTAGGCATAGCTATGAAATCAGCCAACAACTCTCAGACAGTGTAAGGAGCTACTTTGCAGCAGCATTCAAATTCCCCATTGTTGCTCACCGTGTTTGTCTGCAGCACCATCTTCATATATGGCAGACACAACTATCTTTCCAACTGGAGAATCAATTCCTCCCTCAACTGCAAGGTCCAATGATCCTTCCTATGAAAAAACAGTTTTAGTTCAGGCTGTCAACTTTTACCATTAACAGGAGCTTAATCTTTCCTTCTTCCCAGTAAATGGTACTGTACATCAAACGCTTACATGAACCCTTTAAATATCAATCAAACAATACAGTATTTACCTTTTTAATTCGTAATAGCCGTACATCTTTTCCCATAATCTGTTCTGGGGTGAACTATGAAAAGATATAATCATTAGTCATTTCCACTTTGGAAACACCAAACAATTATGCTGATCTATGTAGTTTCTGGCAGAAAAGTGACCTTTCCCTCCTCTAAAATAGAGTTAGAGGAAGCTCAGAACACTAGATCATCTTTTCATATGTTGAACGCTTCTTTTCAACATGACTAGAAAAGATAAATACACAAGGCCCAGCAAACCAACAAGCAAGAATCCTATCCCCTCCCAGCCCTCAAAATCAAGGATTTGTTTTTTTCCCAGTGTATTTCATATTAAACAGTGAAGCATATTTAAATTCTCTCTTTACCATTGAATATGGATCAAAATCTTCCACGTACTTCTGGAAGCCCTGAGAATAAAACAATATTTAATTGTAAAAACATCTGACTCATGCACACACAACACACAAACTCCATTTATTTATTAGTGAGAGAACAGATAATTCTGTAAGCTATGAAAGAAGACAGTAAATGGAGAAAAGCACAGAAAGACAGCAAAGAGTCCATCCTGACAGTCAGAAGACATTTCAAAACCTTATGACAGATTAACAGTTTGAGCTGGTCATACTACGGAGCAGTTCTGAGGAAGAGTTTACCACTCTGTCAGCTCCACAGTTCCTCTCTACACCTAACAAACAGAAACAAATCTTGAAAGCATCATGGGCAGGTATGTTCTGTCACAGTCTTCTGAGCAATATTTCTTAGGATTATCACCATGTTGGATGCTAACAGGTAGAAATTACAGGATCCAATTTTGCTGTCAGCAACACTACTCCATGTTATCTGGGTTTTAGGACTCTTTTTCAGACCCTTTCTCTCCCCCTTGCCATGGAGTTTCAGGGATTTGGCTCCATACCACAAGAAAATGCAGGACATCCACCATTTTTTGTTTTCATATGGTTCTGTGGATGATTTAAGTTTTGTCAGGGAGTGTCTGAAATGCAGAAGATAATACTGCAGTTAGGCAGAGAAAGATTTAAGCTTTGAGAGGACACATAAAACCTAGTGCTTAACCCTTGTCAGACCAAGACTGCAGGGAAAAGCAGGAGTTATCTCTTCTGCAAGGATGGGATTACCTGCATCAGCGATCAGGAATCAATGGTATTTGAGTGGTGTTTTTTTGAGGAGGTCTAGTAGCTACTGGGTGATACCATATGGACAGGGCTGGGCATTTATAAAAACTCTGCACCTATCCTGTATGTTAAAGTAAGATCTCCAGAATTTAACAGAAATCTTTACTGAGGCACCCAGATGCTGTATCACTCTTGTGGCCTCAAGCTGCAATAACCTGGGGCAGGGCAACAACACAGAACCCCACAACCCTTCCTTGACATGGCAGGCAAGCCAATATCTGACACAGACGAGCAGTTCAGTGTGTGATCAAGCTTCATATTTTCATTACTGTCCTCTCTTCTACTGGATCCATTTGATGACACAGTCTATTCCACTTTCAGACTCAGCTAAGCCTTTTTCAACTTGTAAATGAAATGCACAGCTTAAGGTTCCTCTGGTATGTTTAAGTGCTGGCTGTTAAATGGCAAAGCTGCAGCAGAAAACACTAATGCCTCATGTGCTATACTCTATCAGCTCTCTCAGTTGCCTCATTTTGATGTGATTGACAATGACCCTCTGGGATCTGACCTCATCCTTACCAGCACTGCCTCTCACAAACTCAAGGAGCACTACTACACAGGTCTGCATCACAGAACTTCAGATGTACAAAAGTGCTGCCACTTTGTCTCACCACACTTAAACAGACAACACAACAGAAGTGGTGATGAGTGTTGTGTGGCCTGGCAGTCATTCCACATAGGCACACTGAATCATACAGCGTGGACCCTGGCTTTCCTCAGGCTGCCTCTCTAACTCTGCACAATTGCAGAGCTTTTGCTTACTGCCACAAGTATTTTTTTTTTCCACAGGGAAATATGTATTAAAATAATCTTTTGGGAATAGGAACATGAAAGATGTTATTTAGCATTTAAATTATGGATTGCATTACATTTGTTAACTGCTAACTTTGAGGAACTACAAACAAATGGGAATTTCATGACAGACATCAGCAAGGGTAGAATCTCATCCTGGGGGGAAAACCCCAACCATTCATTCATTTACAAAATGTATTAATATTATGAACAGTTAAACTAAAATTGTAAGAGAAACATTTTATAATGATAGCTACCTAAAAAACTAATACTTTGAATAACTAAATTTGTATTGCCCTTTGGAATCATGGCTGAAGTAGACATCTATAGTTTTGTAGCAAGCAACTTAGAGAAAAGAACTCCAATTTCAGCCAAGTCACTAAGTCATTATGTAATCTAAAGGAGGTCAATGAACTCTTTGTCCCAGGTTGGCCTCATGAAAAGCAGATGTTGCCCTTGAAAAAAGTTTTCCTGGGAAAACAATTTTTAATAAGGGAAAAAAAACCAAAAGCCAATCAAACACACAAAACCCCACAACAAAAAAACCTGCAAGCAAAGTCATAGAAACATAGAATATCCCGAGTTCGAAGGGTATCACAAGGGTCATCAAGTCCAACTCCTGGTCCTGCACAGGACAACTCCAAAAGTCACACCATGTGCCTGAGAGCATTGTCCAAACACATATTGAACTCAAGAGTCTTGGTGCCATGACCATTTCCCTGGGGAACATGTTCCAGTGCCCAGCCACCTTCTGAGTGAAGAGCCTTTTCCTAATATGAAATCTAAACCACCCTGACACAGTTTCGTGCTGTCCCTTTGGGTTCATATCACTGTTTATCAGAGATATGGTCTGGATCCAATAATATACAAATACAGGTAAGACAGAATGAAGACATTCACTGAACTGCAATAAATCTTCCCTGAAATGTGCATCACAAATTCAGGGAGCAGAGAGTAGACTCAAAATCCAAGCACGGACTAATGAATTAAGAAATACCGGGTGAAGTCGGAGTCCTAAGCCTACCCTCCCACTCCAGGACATTTCAGGTTTAAGAGTTAAGATCATTCTAATTCCTTCCTGACTTACGAAAAAATTTACAGGACTGAACATAAGTTGAATCCAGAACACTAAAATGTTTGATTGCACTGAAACAACTCTCTGTCTGGACTTGCAGATGAAAGGCAAAGTTATTATTTAAAAGAAAAATCAACTCCAAAAACCCAAAACACAAGGACCTAAACCAATGGTACTGCTCACTGGTTTCCAGCATCAGTAGTCAAGAGCAATTGAGACCTGACTGAAATAAAGAAAAGAACTGAAATTCATAACTGGATATAATAAAATTTTACAAAAAACACATTTGTTGAGAACACAACTGTTATATATTCAGAACATACTGACATTTAATGGGAACTGAATAATCTCAAAGTTGGATTTTTCTCAGTCAAATCCAGTTTTCCCTTCTTGATCTAGATTGAAACTGATCAAAAGAAGAAAAAAGTAATTATTAATCTTAATTGTTTACCACTCAAAAGCTCATGCTGTGAGCTCACTACTGTGTACCAACTTCTTCATGTAACACTGCAATGCATCTAACTTAGCTTGCACTTACAAAGGTGGTCTGCACAGAAACTGGCACACTTTATAGCAGCAGAGAAGTTAAGCATGAAGTCCACTTCTTCAAGCAACCATCTATTAAACCACCAGTCAAACAAAGAGGAAGAGATGAAAACTTCATCACTATGACAGAGAAAAGCAACAAAAGTAATAATACAGTGAGAAGATCCTACACAATACAGGAAGGCTGAATGAATAAGTGCTTTCCACCACCAGTTCTTCTGATTTCCTACCAATAACTATGTTATGATAAATAGCTCTGTTTGTTAAACTAATAAAATATTTTGTTACCGAAAGCATTGCAACTGGCCACTAAGAGAAACATGGAAACCTTAGGAATATTAAAAACAAAAGCCAGTATAATATCAGTTATGAGTGTTCAACTATCTTACAGGTTGCATTTAACCATATAAGTAGCTACAGATGGTTCAAGAGAAAGGAATTACTATCCTCTCATTCCTCATCTGCCTAGACTAGAAGGAGCCACAGGCACACACAAAGCTTACAAAGACTAGCAGTTCTCATGCACTAGGGCTGTCTTGCATCTTCTGTTTTAGAAACTGAGCAAAAGGATTAGAAAAGAAAGTTTTAAATCTATGATCAGTCAAAACAAGAAGTACCACACAAAACATGGAAAATGTTATTTTACTTGTTTTTTGTTAGATCTAAATGATGAATTGTAAACCACCATCCTTTTAAACATCTCTTGTGGCTGCAAAAGAAAGAAAATTGCCAAACCAGATATTAACTTCTTGCTGTAAGTACGTATCACCTACTCATAAATTATCTCACTACTTATTTTGCTCTTCTAGGGACTGAACCACACTTGCATTTGTTAGTGATTGTTCCCTGTATCATTTCAAAATGAGAGAACACAGACAGTGAAACAGTACTGCATACATAGTAGAAAGAACTCTAGAGAAACTACATAAATAATGCACATTTCCATACCACAAGAGTTCTTAAAAATATTTTCCATGACTCCTTTTATACCTCATTTCTACAAAACAGTGCTTGGATCTGTTATCCATGATTCATGAAAAAATAATTGGAAAAAAACCCAACCCAAAATACAGACAAACTGCTAGGCAAGTAACTTCCAAAATATTGAAAAGCCATGATAAATACATGTTTATGCATTTAAGATTTGCTCTGCTACCATGGATTTCCTATACTGAAAAAGTGAATTCCATTATTAAATTCCTTATGAATCTGATAAGCTGAAAGAAGAGATATGTGTATTTGGGCTCATCCTGAAAGAAAGAATTACCTAAATACCAATGGCTAGTACAGGTTTATTCTACTTAAGGAAAAACTCCAGAATTTAATGAACTTATTTCTATTTTCTTGCTTCAATTAGAGTATCTATGAGTCGTTTCACTATATCAATTAATAACTGATGGATTTTATTTTATTGTGTTTGGCTTCAAGGATTTTAATCCCATATTCATTCTGGTTTTCTTTCAATTCCACTACTCTAACAAAATGGTACACTGCAGTTTGGAGTCACTTAAAATAAAAAATTTCTTATTAGGTTCTAAATATTTTCAAAAAGGAAGTGGGCTAAAACACCAAATAATTATACAAAACGCTCCTCACACCTCTCCAGCCTCCATTCAAAATCCTGCAGCAAATTAGGTAACATATTTAAGTGTTCTGAAACAAGAACAGCTTTCTACAGACTAAACTATGGCATTTATACTTCCAAACTCAATTTGCTTTTAAAAAAATTACTATATATCAGTTTCACTACTGATTCTATCAGTGTCCTGTAGTCACACCATTACTTGGAAAAATATATTGCAGAGTTAATGAAAATTCTGTGGTTTGCATTCGATCAATACAAAGACTGAGCTTTTGTCTTGCAGGACTTGTAGGTAAGTTTGGAAAGATTTTCTCTTCAGACCCCCTCTAAAAAAAAAATAATTCATTTTCAACACAGATTGTTTTGGTATAGCTATAGCGAATAATAACTGGAATTTCCAATCCTCACACGTCTTGCCACTCAGTATCTAAGCACCTGTGTTGCCTGCAGTCCTGAAAAATCAGGCTTCAAATCTTGCAAATTAGAGGAAAGCTTAAATATTACTTTTTTTCCTTTCAAAAATGCTGCATCCAACCCCAAAGGAGCAAGGGAAGAAAAATCTTTGGTAGCAGCAGGTGCATCAAAGCCTTGTAACTCACACAACAGGATGTTTGTGATAGATGGGAGAGCAGAGACTGATGTTCATGTTGGCTTTGCTTCTCTGAAAACCCCACCACTAAATCACAACAATTCTCTCCTATTCTCTGAGTCAAAATTTAATTAGCTCTGCCATGAGTGTGTTCCAATTCACTTTAGTACAACAGAGATAAACAGCTCACACTGATTTTGACCTAGAGCAGCCCTCAGCATTCAAGGCCACGTGCAAGCTTTAATCACCTCTAATAATTTCCCTATTCATGAGAACAATTTCATTTTCATCAACTGTTAAAAGATCGGGGAATTCTGATCTAAATTTAGTTTATAAGATGACTTAAGTCACAACATTTGGCCCCCCTGCCTTCTAGATAACAGGAATATTTTATCCATTCTTGCATGTCTATTTTATTCTAAAGTGAATGCTTTTTCATCCTCTTTACTAGTAACTTTCTTGAGTGCAGGCCAACTTGATTAGCTGCTCGAATCAGGATGAGTTTCTAGAATTTGGTACTCAGGACAGTTAAACTCAGGTAAAAACAAAGTAGAAGAAATTATATGCATTACATCTTAATATGACATAACAGCTGCAGTTCCATAAGCTGTGTGAAATCTAGCAAGACGAGAAACATGGTAGCAAATGATATTTGTATTTGGTGATACTTTCCTTTGCTAAGAGAAGCTGAACTGGTCCTGTATCTGCACCATGAAACTAAATAAGGACCCCCCCCCCACTCCCAACCAACCAAAATCCACTCCTTCTGCAGGAAATCTAATTATAATTCTTATAAATTTCTGGAAACAGGCAGGTACTGTCTTGTTTGTTTTGTCATACACCAGTGTTTTCTTTTTTTAACTAATAGAAGTAGCTTCCTTCTTTGGTATTTGTGCAAATTTTACTTCACAGACAACTGTGACTTCATTGCAGTGAGATACTCTTCACTGCAGTAAGTCACAAATGGAAATAAGAGGTATCTACAAAACCAATTTATAGACTGCTCTTTCTCTCAAAGTCCTATTAGAATATTACTCCCACTGAAATTTGGATCTTCCAACTGATATAAGGCAGTTTGGGAATGAAGATGATTGGCATCTGAAAGATTTTAGCAGACTTGTGATTTGGAAAACGTGCACACATGCATAACAAATCATAAGGCATTTCCCTGTAGAAGTGGATCTTATTGCCACTAAATTTCTTAAACTAATTGTAAGCAGTCATTAACAAAAGAATAATTTAAAAAAGTGCCCTTCAGAATTGGTACCACGACTGTTTGGTCACATATAAGGGTATTATCAATTCTGCAAACTAGTTCACATATGCACAATTTTTCCAAGAGGTAGATTATATTAACTGCAGATTATGACTTGACTCTGTTCATTCCTCCCCTGAGGAATTTCATACTGCTTAGAAATGCTGAATTACTGAACACAAACAAAATGAGAGCTTCAACTGAAGGAAACATTACACTGGAGGGATCTGAATTTATTTTTAGCTCATATACCTGCCTTCTCTTAAGCAACTTATAAAAACTGCTTTCATTTATCATTTAATCCATTTATAATATAGAAGTTTCAAGATGGCTATGGCTGTGGGAAAACAAGTTACTATATATCACTTAAATTTGTTCAAGGTGTAACTGGCAAAATAAAGGAACAAGAGTATCTAAATTATGAAAGCAATAAATGACAAAAAAATCCATTGTGCTTTAATGAAACACATCTAGGAATATTGTGCACATTATTTATTGTCAGAAATAGCAGAAGCTTCTAATTAAATAAATGAAATGCAAATATGATGTTTTCCCATCACTTACTGTTTTGCTCATATAAATGTATTTATACAGGAATGTCCACACACATGCATGTAACAAACACACAATTCCTTATGCAAACAGCATAAGTCATGATGAACATCAAGAATAAATACTACTAATTGGTCCACCATGTATTTTAGGTAAATTTTAAGGGCTGTCAGATGGGAGTTGTCACCTGTCAGAGCAGTATTTATCTTGTTTTTGTTCCGTAAGCCTTGGCTCACCCTCCCTCATATACTACAATTCCCAGAAGATGAAACATGGTTGGTTCTAAAATGTTTAACCTCTGAATTTGCATTTTTTGCATTTTTGCATTTTTTCATTTACACTTGAAACAGGAAAGGAAATGAAAGAAGAAAAAGAATCTGATTGTGAGTCAACTTTGCAGTAACACTGCGTGACCAGTATACTGGAGTCTGATTAACAACACACTTTTTTATCTGGAAATGAAAAGATATATATGGATTATATATATATATATATATATATATAATGATAAATGGCATAATGAGGTATAGACCTACATTTCAATTGTGTTCATGACTATTTACAGAGGAAGAATACAGTTTAATTAAGTTTTATTATTTCATTTTTGACAAATGGATTCAGAACTTATAAAAAAACAAAACCAAGCATGTGAATAAATGAAAAATAAGACATAAAAATTCTAAGGCTATACACTGCTCTGGAATTACGCACTCTTGTACAAAATTGTCACTAAAAGTGCCTTTTAGATAATGGGAAAAATACAGAAAAATACTCTCTTGTACTTACCCTTATTGATCACTTGAAAATACATGAATTTTAGTTAGCAGGAAATGAGACAAACATTGACTCTTTGAAGACGTGTCAAAAACAACCCCCCAAAGTACTGGAGCACTCAGAAGAAAAATATCAAAGGGCTTACCAGGGCCTCTGATTTGATTGTTGGCCTGACCATAAAGTTTGGGTCAGGATGCAGCATAACTGGTTTAGAGACTATTGGTACCCCTGGGTGACGTTGGGTAGGTGGACTTGGAGCAAGTTGCTATGGAGTTAATTTAAGAAAATTACAATTCACAACATAATTTGTGCAAATCCATCATTTTTATCAAGACACCTCAATTCAAACAGCTTATCATAATGAATTTAGCAACACTAACACAAGAAAAAGATTACATAATTATTTTAACTAAGGCTTACAAAGTCAACAAACCAAAATACAATTTCTCTTGCATCCAAACAGTAGCTTTGCCCCTAAATTCTGGCTTCACCAGCAAGATTATGGAAAAATCTCAGCCCTGTTCTTGGTATTTTTCCTATAAAGACAACAAACTGAGTGAGAAGCTACAGGAAAAAAAAAACCTGCTGAAGTTCAGTGCAAGAACACAGTGAACCCAAAATAAGATTTTAACTAATCCATGGCTAAATAGATTTTTTAAGATACAAATCTCCAGGGCTGCAGCAAATGGCTTTCCATAAAGAATTTTAAGTTAACTTATCTTGATTTAATGGCAAGGGTTAGTTACACTAATTACCTGCCCCTGACTCCAGGAAGCACAGATACCAGAGGCATCTGAGACCTAATCATTCCGCACGTACTACCCGATCCTACACTTCTCACTCAGCCAAGGCTCCCACTGACGTCAAGCAGAGTTTTACTCAAGAAAAGAGTTCAAAACTGAGCCCTGTGGGTTCAGTTTCTGACTTAACCCCAGCAACTCTTAACACACTTTTCTCAATGTTTCTCATAGGAAATGTGATGTGTTCCAGATATCACTCATATAGTACAAGCTGTATCCTCTGAAATTATTTACTTGCTTCCAGCAAATTGGTTAACCACTTTTTTTTTTTTTTAAGGGAGGAATTTTTTTTTTTGTGGTGGTTTTTTTCCCCTGTATCCTTTTCGAAATAATTTAAAAAAAAGTTTGGAACCAGATATTTGAAAGTCCCTGTGGATATCCCTTAACTAATGTTGTTTAACACTGCAAAATATATTGTGTTAAGCTTTCTGATCTTAGAAAAATCAAAATTGACAGGTTCACAGATACCAGTTTGTTAAAGCTGCACTGGAACTGAATGACTTCTCCCCGAGCCACATAATTTAGCAACAGATTTTTCTAGAGTGCAGAATGGAGAAACCTGACATCTGGCCATCCTGACTCAAAACCAGTGCAAAGAGCTATCAAACAAATGTTGCTCCCTCTGAGATGAAACTTCCATCTTAGGACACATTATATTTAAAATATAGATTCGTCCTAGATTCTTTTGCCTTGACAGAGGAACAAAGTACATGCCCCATGACACACAGACATTTAGAACATGCAAACATGGACTGTGTGTTGCTCAGCTGTTGAAACATGAAATCCTTGGGCCGTTAGGAGTCACTTCCACTACTTGGTATTGGATAGCTTCCAACACAGCAATGGAACCACACACGTAATTCCATGTGCTGAATTTTAAATAAATTAGCCATGCAGAGAGAAACCCCTTGACACTTGCTTGACATTAGCATTACATGGGAAGTTCATAAAACCACAGTCATTATTAACAGCACGTGACATACCAGCGGATTGCTTGACACAGAAGATACTTTGCCGACGTGGGAGGTGTTTCTTACAACCTAAACAGTAACAGACTTAATATCGGGTTCATATAAAGTGTAAAGCTAATAATAATTTTGAGAAACAGACCATTTATACCCGATATGTTAATAGTCAGTTGTCAAGAAAGTATTTGACAAGATTTTATTCCTTTTGTCAGGTATTTGTTCGAGCTGAATTGGAAATTAAATGATTAAGGGAAAAAACAAAAATGTACCAACACAGAGATTTACCAGTTTGTATAATATTAGGAAAGTGAATTTTTGGGACAACTACAGCTGTCTGATTTTTTGGCTTTAGCAGGCACAAACACAAGATCTTTAATCCATGAAGTCACACAAATGCACCGCTTCTGCTTATCTGTGATTTTAAAAAGTGGCTTTGTAAAAAGTACCAAGGATAAATTGTCAGGCTTCTAATTTTTCTTCCATTTCTGAAGCCAAATCGGGAATACTGAGTTATCTACTTAAAAACAAAGCAGCTTTGGCTCAGTATTAATATTTTACTAAGAGCCTAGATATTTCCTCATATACAGTAATTATATTCAGGGAAAACTGACATTAATTTTGAAGGTAGGTTATTGGTTGTTACCTAATCTATTTTTCTTAATTATTAATTTCTTTTCTCTAACATATCTCACAGGGAAAAACTGCCAGAAGCACATATTGGAATATATTGGTTTGGGGTCAGATTCAGTATGGCAGTTCTTATGTTGCTTCTTCTGTCTGAATATTTTCTTTTAGCTTTAGAAGAGTGTATTTCTCCTCTCAATGTATTATTTTGTACATCTGTTTCCTTTCACATAATTTTTATTTTGCAAATAACTTGGGAAACTTGTTGTCCATAAGAACATTTGATATTTCTGTTTCAGTGGATCTAGCATCTTGGCACTTCAAACATATAAAACCACTCAGATTGAGCACCATCAGAGGTCCACTTAAGTTTACAAGAGATTCATGGTTTACATAAAAAATAATCTATTGGTTTCCTCTAAACAGTGATTAACTCGCATATCCTTCCCCACCCCAACCAGAATCATGCAAATATTATTTAGTAAACATGCAAAACCCCCCAAAACAGTCAGTCAATCCATGCAAAAACTGTGTAGCAAAGAAGTGACTGTATGGGATCCTCTTCTGCTCTTTGAAATAAATAAGAATCTTTTGCCACAAAAACAAGTATATGAATCTCACTACAGAGCTTAGCAAAGGGAATCATGATAAGATCTGGCACAAGATTTCATATATTTGATCCTCTTTTGAACTCAGATTGTAATAAAGAGAAAGTAACATTTTCTCAAAGAAATCCCTAACTCCTGTGTGTTCAACAAGTCAAACCAGATTACCAACTCTTGCTTCTTTATTTTACTGGTAATTGATACTGTTTTGACCTTTTAGAAGTTTGACTTTCTGATTTTAAGCCAATTTTCCTTGTCCACTCTTCTCACCCAACAAAGCAATTTGATGACATTTTTAAAACATTTTCATAAGTAATTTTCACTGCATGGATATTTTTCTCAAATTTAACAATGAATTAAATCCACTGCCTGCCACTGTTGTTTTTTTTTTTAAATCCTTAAACATTCAAGGCCAAATTGTCCTTTTTTAACCTACATATTCTGTCTAAGACATCTGCACGTGATAGGGTTACAGTGTACGGAGGCAGGAGAGCAAAGTCCTCTTGACTTAAATTTAAACAATGTTAAAATAAAGCTACCTCTGGACTGCATTCACTACTAAAAAAAACCTATGAAACCATCTCTTCTCTCTTGCAGCACTGCATATGGCAGATGGGTAGATCTAGTGGACAAGGTGGGTGATGGATCAGGGGCGGGAGGCACGTAGGGGAATGGTAAGGGCGCATGCATCCAAACAGATCATGAGGTCACCTGGGAAGCTGGTGTTACTGACAGGGCTGGACCTCTGGAAAGTGGGACATTTGAGGGAGGAAGTGGATGAGGTGGTGGTGCTGGAGTAACTGTGGGTGGTGGTGGTGGAGGTGGTGGCGCGCGTTGTTTAGGCTTGTCAACTTCATCTAAGTTTATATCATCAAGATCTGTGGTGTGAAGCTGCAGGCCACCGGCAAAACGCCGCATTGATGTGGTAGAAGGCGAAGCAGAAGGACGTCCACTTGCCAACTATGTGCAACAGAAGAGAAATCTGCCTTAGCAGTTCTGCCTGCAACAGCTCTGAAGAAATTAGTGACCAGTCCTAGAACACCACTCAGTCTAACTGCTCCTGCACAGGAAGCTCTTGGCTTCTCCCACACAGAATATACACAAACGTTTTCTCTGAAAGGCTTTTTAAAAAGCACTCTTTGGGATTCTAGTTTGAACAGAAGAAAATGACAGTAGCCTTGGCTGCTTCGGTAGGGGGGGCAACAAAAGAAACCCCACAAACCCCCAATAATATGAAGTCTTCAGAAGGTAAAATCACAGGACAAACCACAGATAACGCAACTCTCCTCTCTCTAGCTCTCATGAAGTGAAAGCAAAAATTACTGCTTGCAGTGGTTATTATCTGAAAAGAAAGTAATCAAACACAGGCCCCGAAATTCTATGTCATTAAAAAAGGGAAAGGGGTTAATGTCATGTAAACATAACCACACATTAATGCAAGAAAGGAAACTACGCTTAAGCAGCTATCAAAACAAAATTTTAGTGTGCTATGAAATTCAGATCCTCAAGGGGGTTGAGATCTTATAATTTATAATATCTTATACATATTTTATCTCTTATAATATATGGATAATTATTCCAAACCAGATCTATTGTGGGGCTAACAAACTCCAGAGTTCGAACATAATGAGCAGCTCACCCCAAAAAATAAGGTGTTGTGTGTGTGAAGGAGGATTCTACGTATGTTGTTAGAGCTGCTAAGATTTCTTTTATCAGTTATCAAACTGAAGTATTTAAGAAAATTCAGTCCATACTTCTTCATTTTGCTACCGTGTAGTCTCAGTTGAGAAAATATTACACAGATGAACTGTCTGACACATTCTTCTTAGTCTAATACAACAACACTTCTCTCAAGTGGGTAATGCTATTAACATTTTTTGGATCTCCTTAACTAACATAACCAACCCCTGGTACTGAAAAATAGGTATTCCTTTGGCAGAGGTCAAGAGAGCTTGACTGCTCTTGCACCAAAGAAGCAGTTCGTGCCTGTAGTACCTAAATATTGTTCAGATGCATTTATCCCTTGGAAGCACTCAGGTTTTGTATTTTATGTGAGTTTAACTGCTTGGGTAGTTTTGAAGAAAAATTGTAATAGAGCATTTATACGCAATGTAATAGAAGAATTGATGGAGCAAATACAACACAGAATGCTTGTCTTAAATCTGGGTAGAGCTCTGAAAATACAACAGTGTTTGTAATCCGTAATGTTCCTTCTTACTTTACAAGGTAAGGGGGACAGAGTTCTAGTAGAACACATGCAGCCAAGTTTACGTACTAAGAGAACACTCAGCATAATCATTCCAGTGTCCTAAAGGCCTGCACTGAAAAGCCACATGGATCTGAGCCTAAGGCCATGAAGAACAGAAGATCAGCTGCTTTTTTCAGAGTTGCTCTGCATTGACCTGAAGGAAATTCATGCGAGAGTGTTCCCCAAGGGTCCCTTTTGTGGTTACGATTTCTTGGGGATCCCACAGGAGTTCAGCAGATTGCAGTGTTCCTGTTGAAACCAGATGTACTTGGAAAACAGCCAGAGCAGCAGGATGGTGGGAAAGCCTCTCTCCACATATAGAACTATCAGGCTCTAAGGCACAATTACTATCTGCAACTCCCCTAATTTAAGGGGACTATTTAAAGCACAAACCCAAACCTTAGTCTTTGGGAGTTTCTCATCTTTTTGTCATTTTCTTAACCTGTACCTTCATGTCACGTAATACAAGGAAGCATCCAAGAGCTCATCAACAATGATGTTCTTATTTTCATAACATACTAATAAATATAGCTGGGTATTCTAGTCTCAGTTTTGTTATTGGTAGCATGTCCCACCTAGCCCAAACAGCTCACGAGTCAATAAAACTTAATTTTGTGGTGATATTATACTTAAAGACAAAATAAAACCAGTTCATTAAAATAATGTTTGAATCTTCATAAAATATAAAACCAGAAAGTGGTATAGATGGTAGTTCATCAATTACTGATTTTTTTTCCCCCTCTTAGAATGAAGGCTGAGGGGGAAAGATAAAGACAGATTTTTTTCTGGTAAAAACCTTTTGCTTTTAGAATACAGCTAGTGAGTTATTTAGAGATCATGCAATATATGTAAAAGCCAGAATTTTACCTCAGGAGACTCATTCTCCACAGAGGAAATCTGTTCTAACCGTGTTTGACAAAGTCTTTCCACCCAGTGCTGCACCTTTTCCGATTCTTCCAGGTCCTCTCTTTCTGTCTCAGATACCTTAACCATAACAGTGGTGCGTGAGAAAAGGCTATAGGTATGGTCACAATACAAATATGTTTCACAAGTACGAAATGCCATTTAAACCAGTTTTATAAACAATAACGCTTTTGAGGATGATTCCCTATTTTGCTGTGTTTCATTAAATTCATCACTACACATGGTCACTCATTAACTGCAGAGCTATCCTTGTTTGGGCAATACCTGACTAGAAACAAGCAAATGTGGGAATAGAGTTTCGCAGTGAAACTAAAACTTCATTGCCTTTAACATAATTAAGCAAGTGCTAAGATAATTTCACTAAAGATCCAGCTCATTTTTTTCAATATAATTTTGCACTTGATAGATCACAACATACCTCTTGCACAAGACGATTTATTTTCAGTTGTTTTTCTTTCTCCAACATTCCTTCTTTCTCTTTGGCGAGTTTTTGCTCAAACTCCATTTCCTTTTTATTCTTCTTCTGTTCACAAAAGCTATCACTTTTTGACTTCTTTCGTTCTTTCCCTTTCTGGGAAGTTTTTTTACAAAAATCGTTTACTAAAACCACCACAAACTTCATGCTTGGTACATGAGTGCCTGCCTTGAAAATTTAATTACAGTCGATGCAAGTATGGGGATGGTCTTTTAAAAGAAAATCTACAGTCCATTTACCTAGCAACTTGCAGGAAATTAAACTTTTTTTTGGAGGGCCTCTGCCCATTAACATAAGTTGGATGAGATCAGACAATTCAACTTTTTTTCTCCTCTGCAAGTTACAACTTTAGGGCACACAGGCCAACCACAAAACTTTGAATAAATCAAACAGTTTTGTTTGGGTCTTTATTTGCAATCTCTGTTTTGGCACTTTTATATATATATAAATATATGTAAATGACTAATTGTTTTCAGGTGACAGATGCTCATGTATAGGTAGATAGTCTATGCATAAAACAGGTTCATGCATATGTCCTCAAACCAGCACTGCATCCCTTAATAAAACTGAAACAAAGAATTATAAAGGAAAGGCTTAGATCAGTTCAGAAACTGAATTGCTGAATACTGCATCACAAAGACCATGTAGCTCCTACAAGCACTGGATAAAATCTACCCAGATGAGTTTAATATAGCACAAAGCAACTCTGAAATTCTAGATGTAGGGTGCAACCAAAGGGAAAAGGTGCTTAGTCTTTTTGAAGCCTCTGTTCCTGTCGATATTATTCACTAAAAAATTAGAAAATACATTTAGTACCATCTACTAAATGTAATATCAGGCAGACCAACCTGCTAGGTACCAATGTTTGAAAAATTACTGAACTCAAAGGCACACTAAGCAGTACACATGCCTAAGTCTTCCAGAAGATGAACATATATCAGACAATCTTAGCTGTCTTCACTGTATTCAGATACAGCAGGATGATTCATCCTTTCCACCAATTTTCCCCATGGATTCAGTTTACTTCCTATTATAGATATTTTTAGTACAGAGTGAAATTTTGGTTTTAAAACAAAACAAACCAAAAAAAAATCATTAGCAATTTGGAGTAGGATGAAAATTCATCACTGCCAGATTTAAAAATATTTCTAAAAGCAAAAGATTAAAAATACATCTTCTGAAGTTTCTAGTGCACACTGTGTGTCAGAGTTCAACAGTAATTGTGTAAGATCTTCATTACTACATGAAAAGGAATTTTGTACATTCTGTAAACTATATTTGCAGCAACAATACAAAAGACCGCCTGTTTGTGCTAAGAGACTGAGTTTTCATAACATGCATCTAGAATTTTCAGATAGAAATCCTGACTGCACTGGGTTTCACACAGGTTACAGATCCATGGTGATTTACAGTCACTAGCAATACAAAATTGCATTGGAGTGTACCATCTTTTCCTATTCTTTATTAAGGAGAACAAGCATATCCTGGCAACACAGAAGGTTAAAGTAATAGTCCTGAATGGTGACACAAGTACTTCATTTGTCAGAAACAATCTTGACCTCCTCAGAAACCTTGAGTTCTCAGAAGATAGGCACAAGAAATCTTCATTTCAATTCTAGCACAGTTAATTACCAAAAAAAACCACACCAAAGCACACAGCATTGTAGCAAACCCCCATAACATGGCTAAGACACATTGAAAGAAATAAAGAGAATAAAGCAACAGCAAGAACGAATTTGAAACTCTGATAAAGTGAAATTGCAATACTTCAGCAGCATCTCTAGAGACAGAAAAATTTTCTATCACCTTAAAGACTGCTGCAGGTTTTTTGCTCACTCTGTGAGATGCCCATGCCCAACACCCTTTTGCCTTCAGCACTTCTCCTACTGGGAAATTTGCAAAGGTTTAACTGGGAACTGAGTATTTCATTCCCACTTAATTTTTTGCTCTGTACTGTTTGGGGTTTTCATATACATGATTTCAAGGACTTTTGGAGAACACAAAGACATGCACTGCCTACCTGTAGTGAACACCTGCAAAGTATTGACATAGAATTCCCTCTGCAGCTGGTAGAACTCAAAAGTCCAAAGCACTCAAAAGGACAAACTCCTAGACACGTGCAATTCAAATGCATCTTAATTTGTGCACATGTTAAAAGAAGAAGCATTTGACTATAAAGAATGCTCAGTAATAACAGAGAAGAAGAAAAATGGGGAATTCAAATTCAAACACACAGCAAACACATTTACATATCACACTTTGTACCTTACGGATGGTGGGAAATTTTCCTTCATACCGATAAAACCACCCAAAAGCTAAAAAAGGTAAAGGAGAAGTCATTTTTTTTGAAGAAAAGCCAAGGACTGGTTCATATGCAGATCAATCCGTGCTGACATATGTAACATTAAAATTTATTTGAAGGTGAAACACCAAAGGATTGCTATTACATGACAAGTAGTCAATTTGTTGTTAAATTGTGCCAGTACATTTAGTTGTGTTTCTCTTATTTTAATGACACACATTTTATGTTAAACAAAGCAAATGCAACAAGTAAACTTCATACAGAACCACACAGGCAATGCACTGCTAAGATTTCCATGGTCACAGTCCTACTTTACAGTAGTTTTAATAAACCCTCTTAAAATGAAACAGGTATTCAAACTCCTTCAAGCCTGTGGCAGGACACTGGTGTTTGAGGAGACAAGAAAAACTCCATTTCCTAGGACAAAATATTTCAAGCCAAGTGCATAAATAATACAAAACATACTGCTAATCTCTTACAAAATAATCTCTTACCATAATTTTATATATGAAACACTGATAACACACAGAGCTTGCAATATAATCCATGTTTCTGTAGGACTGTTAGATTTAATATCAAGGTATCTTTAGAAAGCAATGACAGCAGCAGCATCAAAACCTTTAATCTTTTACCAAAGGAATTTTACCCTAGGAAAACCAAATGGTCAGTTCTGTGTCAAGACTGACTGTCAGGAGGAAGTGAGACACAGGAAGAATTTGAATCAGGATAGGATGTTAAGGCTGAGTGGCAAACCTGTTTGTCCTGCTTCATGATCACTTCATCCATGTCATCTGTTTCAAGCTGGTCATGTGCAACTCCCTCTAAATCTACTAGAGAAACAAAGGAGGAAAGGAGTGAGGAGACAGAAGTGACAGTCTAACTGGAAGTTCCCATGAAATGAAAAAGAGATCAGCAATGTGTGATTAGAAGTTTCCATGAAATAAAAAAAATAGTAGCTAGTAACAAGATATTTTTCTGCACAATTGAGGAGAGGAAAAAAAAGTAAGGTCCTGCTTGAATCAAATCAATTTCCAACCTCCTCCAACTCTGAAGAGCAGTTAAAATCTGCATGTGGACCATTAGTCTGCTCTGTGATGAAGGTGGGTGCAGAGGTAGGCGGCTTTTCCTGTAACCAAACCATCAGCAGTTCTGGGATATGTGCCTTCAAAAAGAAGTATCATCCTTCTACTGCACTGTCACTGGGGTGAATGCTACACAGAGAAAATATTGTACTGAAGAGTCAGAAAACCAAATGGGTAGGAGATGGTTGCAGAAGAAACAATTCCCTATCTCAGTTACTCTTTCATGAAAAGTTAAGTGACTTCGCCAAAGTCATACACAAAATAATATAATCCCATTAGGAATAGGCCCAGTTCTCCTGTAAATTATGCAACGAGCACTTTGCAGTTGTTTTTTTTTTTTTACAATACAATTTTAGCACGCTCTCCACATACTCTTTGTACATTCCCATGTAACTTCTTAACTGTCAACTATGCTCTGCCTTAAATTCCTAAGACAAGTAAGTCAGACACACTTCAGGGCAATTCTTCATGGAAAACTGCAGTGTACAAACAGAACCTCCTCAGTTTCTTGACTAATTCTGAAGCAGAGTGCCCAGTGATATCAAATCCATTTTCAGGTTCACACGCTGGAGGAAAGGGATGCCATCCAGAGGGACTTGGACAGGCTTGAGAAGTGGGCCTGTGTGAACCTCATGAAGTTCAATAAGGCCAAGTGCAAGGTCCTGCATGTGGGTTGAGGCAATGCAAGCACAAATACAGACTGGGAGGAGAAAGGACTGAGAGCATCCCTGACAAGAACTTGGGGGTGCTGGTGGATGAGAAGCTCAATATGACCTGGCCAAGTGAGCTCGCAACCCAGGAAACCAATCCTATCCTTGGCTGCATCCAAAGCAGCGTGGCCAGCAGGTTGAGGGAAGTGATTCTCCCCCTCTACTCCACTCTTGTGAGACCCCACCTGGAGTGCTGCATCCAACTTTGGCATCCCCAACATAAGAAGGGTGTGAGCCTGCTGGAGCAGGTCCAGGGCAGAGGCCACAAAGATGATCAGAGGACTGAAGCACATCTATGAGGAAAGGTTGAGAGAGCTGGCTTGCTCAGCCTGGAGAAGGGAAGGCTCTGGGTAGACCTTAGAGCAGCCTTCTAGTACCTAAAAGGGGCTACCAGAAAGCTGAAAAGGGACTTTTTAAAAGGGCATGTAGCAACAGGACAAGGGGGGAATGGTTTTAAACTAGAAGAGGATAGGTTTAGATTAGATATTAAGAAGAAATTTTTTTACTGTGAGGGTGGTAAGACACTGGAACAGGTTGCCCTGAGAAGTTGTGGATACCCATCCCTGGAATGAATGTTCAAGGCCAGGTTGGACTGGTCTCTGAGCAACCTGGTGTAGTGGAAGGTGCCCCCATCCATGACAGGGGGGTTGGAACAGGATGACATTTAAGATCCCTTCTAACCCAAATTGTGAAAAGGTTGACAAGCAAAACGTTGAACAGAAAAAACATGGAAAACAATGCACCAAAACCCCAAGCTAAAGAGGTTTATACTTCAAGACGATTTCTTCATAAGCTTTTTTTTTTAATTTTTGCCTTATGCTGCTGATGGTTAACAACCATGACTATTAGAGTGGATGTAAATTTTGCAAGATAGGTACCTGTTAAATAAGAGTTGTTAAATTAATTTACTGTGTGTTTCCAGCCTTCTGAAAATAACCAAGTCACAGAATCCCAGAATATTCTGAGTTGGAAGGAACCCACAAGGATCACCAAGTCCAGCTCTTAAGTGAATGGCCTGTACAGAGATTGAACCCACAACCTTGGAGTTATTAGCACCATGCTCTAACCAACTTGGCTTGGACACAAACTGGTGATATATTCCATACAGCTCAGTGATATGGCTGAAACAAATACAAGGAGGTAGGCTGAAATCAATTACTTACTTTTGTGTTTGGAACGAGGGACAGAATGCACTTCTGCAGTTACAGTTTTTAAAGACTTGGGTGGTTCTTTAGGACCCCAGTCTTCTTCCCACTCCTTTTTAAATTTCTCCTCCTCTGCTGTTATCCTAGAGGAAAAAAATGCAGCTAGGAATTCCAAGTATCAAAACAACAGAATCAATATATACAGTATAATTATTTGTGTTTAGTATGTTTGGGTTTTCTTTTAATATAAAGCATAATAAACTCTTCCTTCTTCCAAAGTAAATTCCTTTCATCATTCTTTTTCATTTACTAAGCTACTAAGATAATTTGCAAAATACAGTGTAACTGAGTAAAATATTCTTATTTTATATTGAGACTTTTAAGGCCAATTATATAAACACCTGCACAGATACCAAGCCCAGAGTGATACACTACAGTACTGACTGTCCCCTTGACTGAAGTAAAAAACATTTCTCAGCTACTAATTTTTCATTTTTAGAACTGGAAGTACCTATTAGAAAAACAGTAAGTTTTAACTATAACACTGGATGACAGAACATCTACCACATGCCTAAATCAGACATTACAATGGTGAATTATACCTAAAAAGTACGTATCTTCCTTCTATATCTTAGATCCATTTTGATGATTGCTTCCCAAACACATAGTTCTATGTTGCACTAAAAAGTGACTCTTCCCAAAAAGAACTAAATACTGTTGAAACACAAACCACGTTAAGTTCAGGATTCTAGAAAAAAAATGAAAAAAAAAGAAATAAAAAAAGAGAACAGAGGGGAATGGAGGGGTAGAGAGAGAGGGCAGAGGGGCAGAGAGGGAGTGTCACACTTCAGGACAAAGAAGCTTGCAGAACAAGTAAATTACCTAGAAGGCACCTAGAATGGCACCGTGATCCGAAAAAAAGGACATTTCAAAGGAAAATTCAGCAAATACCAAGAAGGTCACAACAGAAGTGTCATATAACCTAACAGCTTGTAGCTTCATATATGGGGCCTTAAGTGATCCAAGATCTATTTTTGACTATAGCTGGTCTTGAACTGGTAAGCTGATATATGGTGCCAAAATTTACCAGGTCTTAGATATATATGATGCTATTTATACTTGGATTATCTTTTGCATTTCTAAATTAGCTAAATAAATTGAAAAAAATATTCACATGGGGTCAAAGAAGTCTTAAATCTGTAGCTGAGCTCAGTATTTAAATTTAGAGGCATAGTCAATAGCAAGGAACAATGGACAGAATGTTTTCCATTTAATTTAAATTTTAAAAAATGTGGTTACATTGAAGTACACGGGGTTAGGGACTCCTGCCATTGAAGCACATTTGAAAATTTTTCCAAAAATGCATGCAAGATATCAAAAACCAGCACAATAGTGACTTTATACAAGGAATTACTGCAGAAAGGATTTCTAAAAGATACCAAGCAGTGATCCTCACGAACCATTAATGCAGGAAAGCATTGTGTTCTAGTGTAACTGCCTGCCACAACTGCTTATTAAATCTAAGCTTTAGATTTCATCTAAGTTCCTCTACTACCATTCTGCCTCCTCCTCACCAAGGAGATTGACACTGACTTAACATTTTGGTTTGTAATATGGAAAAGCTTTACAGTGCCTGAGCAGCACTTGAAAATTATACAAGGAAGTAAAAAGCCACGCTACACCTTACAATGAGAAGGCCTCAAGGCATGAAAGCCCCCCCATAGTGAGTAAAGATGCACTTAGTTCAGAAGAGCACTGCAGATATGCAACATTCATTATAACAGACAGGCAATCCGGATTTGGAGAACAGAGTCATTCGTCATCTGTGATGGTCTGCTTTTATAGCAGCTTTTGGCTTTTGCAGGGATTTCTATTATAGACCATAATAAAGAACAGGATTATCAGTTCCCCAGGAATTAGAAAAGGGAAAGGCATAAGAATTCATCCATGTGCTGCAGCAGAGCCCAAGGCCAGACTGACAGAAAATTTTTCTCTTGTGACAGCTGGGAAATATATTCCTTTTTGCACCTTACAGATTCAGATCAAAAGAGATACTGTGTAACTTACTCTTCTTTCATGTAATTTCCCAACATTTAGAAAGGAAATTAAGTACTGTGAAAATAACAATATGTAATACTGGTTAATTTCAAACTTCCAAATGTAAAAAAATGCTGAAGTAACAAATATAGTAGCGACTATATTATGATACAATCTTTGAATGTGTCTTGTTCTAGAACCATAGCTTTTTAAAACCAAGAATAGACTGTGAGCCCTTCCCAAATCTTCATTTGCAAAACCTAGCCATGATGAAGAGACTGTGACAATAAAAATCAGATTTCCTGAATAAAATAGGTTACAGAACTGCCTGCTTTTGGTGCCACTGTTTTAATTAATTATCACCTTAGAAAAGCAAAAGCCTAGTTAAAATTTATGACTTAAGTCAGTTAGCAGCACATAGTCCTTATTTTACAGAATCACAGAATATGTCGAGTTGGAAGGGACATACAAGGATCATTGGCTGTGCACACGACCATCCCCAAGAGTCACACCATGTGCCTGAGAGTATTGTCCAAACGCTTCTTGAACTCTGTCGGGCTTGGTGCTGTGATCACTTCCCTGGGGAGCCTGTTCCAGTACCCAACCAAACTCTGGGTGAAGAACTCCTTTCTAATATCTAACATAAACCTCCCCTGTCTAACTCTACATAGCTTTTGTTGTCAGAACTGACTGACAGCCTGAAAAGACTATTAAATTCTGTCTTACAAATCATGAACAAACTACCTGTGTTCTGTTTTTTTAAAATATAAGGTAAGTGGATACGTCACCAACCCCCCGAGTATACACATGTTTCCCAACTCTTTAGTGATTCTTCTCTGTTTCTAACCTGATCTGCTTCATAGCAGTACTAATTTTTTTCTATTAGAATTAAATGAAGACAACAGAGTAAACAAGTTTAGAGACACAAAACTTCCTTAAGCCTAAGTTTCTCTATATGTTAATAACATATTTTAAAAATAAGTGCTCAACTTCAATTTCACATTGAATTTATTATTGTCATAAGCCTCATGTTTTCCCAGGTGCTGATTTTCAGATCAGTTTCCTATTCTGTAACTGTGGTGTACTTACTGATACGTATTGGACCCTACATTTAGCTAAATGGAAACATTACATAATTTTATTAGAAAGGAACATGCAGAATGTTTTTACCCAGATCTAATACAAAAGGACTCTTTTTCAGGTGGCATACTACCTATGTCAGATTTCTACTTACTGCTCTATTTCTCTGCGATATCTCTCTTCTTCCTCTGCAGCCTTCTGGGAAATCTCCAGTTTTCTTCTGTAATAAGAGGAATTAGGACACCATGATAAAAATAGTATTTTCTGAGTAAGAGCTTGGACAAAGTGTGTCAGCATATAGTTAGTAAAAGATATAGACAATAAATACAAACATACTGGGGAAAATTTTTAAAAGTCATCTTAAAGCTAACCAAGGGTTCAGAATGCTTTCATAGGAACCCTGAGGTGATTCCTGACCATCTGGATAATAAGGACACTGAATCATAGAGGTATGACAGTCGGGGAGCAAAGTGACCCTTCTACTCGAGATGGGTTTGAATGACATCACCTTTGAAAACCCAGAATGTCAAGAGCACCACAGGATAAGCATTTTATGAACAGAGATTCTGCAACAGCAAAATCAAGTTAATCTAAGTTGGGAATCTTCTCACTTCTGTGAGAAATGTCACAGAAATCACAGTGTGCTCCTGTTTCCCATGCCCTTTCCAAACCCAAGCTAAGTTTTTCAGACTGTCTTATACACAATCCTTACAGTCTCTCTTTCTCTTGCTGCTCTTTGATGATTTTGTTAGTCTCCAGCGCAAGCTGCTTCTGATGCATTAACTCCTGGCGTTCTTGCTCACGGAGACGTGCTTCTCTTTGTCTTTCTTCTTCAGTCATGAATAGCTCCTTTCCCTGCAATCACAACCACCACCCAAATCAGTTGTGAGCAAAACTCATGAATGTAGTTCTTTTAGGAAATAATTAAAAAATCAACTACATACTAGCACATCTGCCATTTCCTCACTTTTTCTGAGGAATGCATTCTGAAAGACCCTGAGAGATCTGACCACTTCACTCCAAAGAGCTATTCCAATTTCATCCTCCAAGTTACGATGTGCTTAACACCTCACAGGAGTCATGCAACAACAGTGTAGGGGTAATGTCAAATACCTGCTCAGTGTGTCACCCAGAAAAAACTTGACATTATACCTTCTTGAAACCTAACTGAGCAATGAAATGTCAGAGAACAGCACACTGAATGATTCCCAGTGTGAAGACAACTACATAGTTACTGTGTTTTAATATTCTTATGCCTGGCTGCTGCTGAAAGGTACCGTCATTCAGGGAACCCAAACACAGGGAACACACATTCCCAAAACATTATATAGTCGATGTGTTTCAGTTGTTTTTGTTCCTGTTTCATTTGCTTTACAGCTAAGACAACACCACTACTTCCTATTCAAGAAAGGTATTTCCATAGAGGAGCATTGATAACATTTATCTAATTTTCATTTCTGAAATTAAAACCCCACGTTAATTAGGAAGGCAGGATTTTTCATGTCTCTAAGGCTCAAAGTAGACAGCTTAAACAAAAGCAGCCATTGAAGAATGCCTCTGCACCCTGGTCTTTGCTAATGAAAACCAGGAGTAGGGAAATTATTTCCTTTTGCTATCTCTTTTTCAGTACAAAGACATGTACTGAGGAAAGGAGAGACACGCAATGTGGAACAGAAGAGTTCCACAGCAACAGTTTGTTCTAAGGACAGAACCCCAGCGATGCACGCTGGAGTAGATCTCATCTTTTCTAACAGTTGGTAACATATCTGGAAGTTGAAACTAAGTCCTTAGGATGTTGAGTTTCTGGATCTTAATAATTGGGTCTGGAGTATTTTTTTTAAACAATGTCTACAACGTCTTTGGAAAACTGCATCTTTTGTTACCATAGGAGCAGTTTAAATAAACCATTAATTCCTTAATGTAGCAACACTCAACCCTTAGGAAGTAGTTGAAGTGATTTATTACATCTTTTTTTCCCCTATTTAATTCAGTTGCAAGACAATTAGAAAACACCATCTTTGATTAGTCTATGGAACTTGATTATCCTCTTGTACATAACTACACACTTTGCAGTAAGAAGAATTAAGGCAGTAAAAACATTCAAACATTTATTAAAAGTCACACTGAAGTCAGAGAGAAGATTTAATTAATTTCAACTGGCTTTAGATTAAGCCCCAAAGGCTTAAAGTTGTGTTGTTAAAAACAGTGGAAATGGAAAACTGAACAATTTTCAATGTGTTGATACACTAAATAGATCAGATAAACAGTTACACAACGAATTAATTTGGAATAAGACTAAGACATCATCTATTCAGGATTTGACTCCAATCCAATTTACCTTTTATGTTTCAGCAGAAGCAGATATCTATTTGAACAGAAGCTCTCAAACACGAGAAGCCATTACGGTAAATTTAATTTCTACTGTAAAGGGAACTGTTTTGCATTGGCCCACAATCATGAAACAGTTTCATTTGAGAACACTTTGGATGGCATGAAATAATAGAAAGCCATTCAACACTGCCCTGGTTTGACAGAATTTAGTGGTACAGATCTTATAAAGAAACAGGACATAGGAATTTTCACCAACGTTCTGCTTTTACAAATATACTACTTACAGCGCCTGCTACCACAGAGATAGTCAAAGTACGACTACTTTTGAGCACTCTGACAGCCTGCAAATTAAAAAAAAAAGCAAAAATCAGCCTGAAACAAGCGGTAAAAAAGGCCAGTATATATTCAATGGAAGATGCTGGTTGTCAAGGTTGGAATTTCCAGAAGCCCCACCTGAACTAATCAGGGTGGTAGGTATGCAAATCTCCACATTCCCATGCTCAATTCAACCCCATGAGTTAGTAGCCTAGTATGAAAATCAATTTTTTGTGGCCAGGAAAATCAGAGAGATGTTTAATAAGCTGACAACTACAAATTCAGGGAATTAGAAAGACTTGATCTTACCTCTTTATGATCCACGTTAGAAAAGTCCACTCCATTTACCTCAACAATCTGATCACCAACCTAAAGAAATTAATACAAATTTTAGTACAGATGCTAAGTTACTACATAGATTAAATAAAAACAGAAAGAGATATGCTTTCTAACATCCTTAATACAATAATCATGGGTACTGGCAGAGCACAAAGGGAACAGACCAGAAACTGGTCAGGCTTGCACATCCTCCTATACTGGCATTTCCTATTGCCACCGCTTGAGATCAAATCCTGAGCTTGGCAGAATATTGGTCTGATCCAGGTCATTCATGTTCTTAAAATTTTAGGAAACTAGCTTCATTTGAAATATAGCAAAAGGTATTCCTTTTGCATGGGAAAAAAAAAACCCAAAACAACAAAAAACAACCCAGCTAGTCACTTTACAGTGATCCAGAATCCTTGAAGTCAAAAATACCAAACAAGAGGTCCTTGTGGTACCTACCTTGGAAGGTGACATACTCACCTCTAAGCCCACCTCTGCTGAAAGAGAACCCGGCTTAACATTGCTGATAAAAATGCCTGGTTTTTGTGTCGGACCACTGGAAATACTGGTAATGTAAAAAACCCAAAACGTTTATAGGATGATACTTATAGAATAATACATTGTAATACAGTGAGTAGTTTTAGTTGTTTAATCAAAAATAACTTAAAAGAAAAGAATATTTATGGCATGAGCCTACTCTGAAACAAACACCATAAAGGTTTATCATCCTGCTTTTTTATTTTTTACACCACAAAACTCTTATTTAAGAAAAAGTTAAAGAAAAATATTCAAGCTTCTAGATTTTGCCTCAGATGTTGCAACTAACACAGTATACTGACCTACACCTTCTAAGGGACACCAACAGTATTTGAAAGCGAGCAACCCAATGAAGAATTACTTATTAATTGCATGTTTACTCACTGAACTGCAGTATATTCTATGTATAAAACCGTGTTATTTTTTTAGGATTTTGTATTAGAAGCAAGAAGGATGTTTCAACCAGAGGAACATCTAGCTTGGAAACTTTAAGCTGCCATCTAAGCTGGGCCCAAACACAGAAACTACTTTTGTAGATTATATATGCAACAAGTGATGTTGAACCACCCTTCCAGGTCTGTAAATAATTTTTAGAAGTCTTTATATCCTCCAGATAACATGAAAGAAAACTCCTGGCAATTTCAACTACATATTCCTAAATACATAAAAAAATTCTACAATATCCCTTCTACCCCAAAACCTCCATAACTAGTGCGAGGACAAGAGTCTGAGAATCAGAGAATCATATTTCTAAAAAACCCCTGCAGATTCAACATTAATTTTAGGAACTGGATATATAGCTTTATGATGGTTTTTGTTTTGTTTTGTTTATATCAGAAATTTTAACACAGGTATTTATGCTTTGTCTAAAAATAAGTAATATGTGCCACAGACATCCTGCTGTTGCAGTTTGCCTTTTGATTGAATATAGATTTTTATTTTCATGATATCATAGCAACAAAGGATGGAAATAACTGCCTTGAATGTCTCACTTAATAAACCAGTGACATTAAATAACAAATGTCTACGCACCTGCATCCCATGCCTTTTGTACCTATCAAGCTAATGAAGACTTTCTTCTCCTTACTGTCTCTCCCTCCAGAAGAAGCAAGTCCAGCAACACTGCCCTTTGCTTCCTATAGAGGAATTAAAAAATGTTGCAGATGTTACTCTGTCTTGAATTCATATCAAGATTACTATAAAATTTCCTATAGCCAAAATGAAACCCTGTCAACATCAAGATAAGATTCCTCCAAGGTCCTATGCTACTGGAAATGAATGTGAATTAGAGTCATTTCAGTGGATCTGCACGGCTAAGGTGAAAGACTGAACTTATCTATTTGGAGAAGATTACTTAAATAGTCAAACTTGGTCTTCAGAAAAGGCTGAAGAAAAATTAGAGGAAAGTGATATGGCAAAATAACCATTTAGCTGTTCCCTGACAATAGGGCTGGAGAAATACACGATAGTGCTCGCTATTGAACTAAGTCTTTCTTCCTGAAAGTGAAAGAACAGTAATTGTGGTATTTCTTTTCACTGCTGCAACCCTTTGCATTCAAAGTTGTCATTCCTCCACTGATACACCTAATATAGGCAAAATAATCTGATAAACATTTATACAGTAGAACTACAGGCTGGGAAGTCAATAAGCTCAAGCAAAATAAAGCACCAATTAATGAGTAAAAGCTATTTCATTTGTGTCCTGCCCTTTTTTTACCTAATGGTTCCAGAATAATTTCATATCACAAAAGATGTTTCTAACAGAACACTTGTAATAAGATATTGCATCATAGAAATACAAACAACAGTTTCTATGATAAGGTCAGAGGAGAAACTCTTTCAGAACCATTACAGATTTCCCAGAAGATATGTTAATAAAATATTGATCTCTTACCCCAGATTCTGACACAAACTGATCTACATATTGCCATTTAAGGGGTTCATCTGCTGAACTGGAAGAAGAAAACAATTTAAAATAATGGCACAAATAAAAATGTACTCAAGAAACTACTTTTGAATGTGGTCTTCTATTTTGCATCCACAACTTTCTTTGGATACTATTCACAACAACTGGTTTATTTGTCATCAATTTAAATAAAACATCAAACAACAGTACAATTATTTAAGCTAGTAAACTAGTCAAATATAAAATTGATCAAACCTCCTCAAGTGAAACAATTTTAGGAAACTCTAAGAAAGACTGTAAAAAGAACCATAACAACTCGAACATCTTATATAAATGTCTATGCAGACAGACATCTCCCATCACTAAAATTTCTGTAACATTCCACTTAAAGATTCAACTTTTCAACAAAAATTACAAGTGGACAATAATTGTAAATTTTTCCAAGCTCTGAAGCAAGTCTTAGATGCTACATACATAAAGAAGCAGTGGATCTCTCTGTTAAGGTAGGTACATTGATAATGAAATTTCCAGGAAACATCCATGAAAAACGAGGAAATAGAAAAGGGTTAAGGAGACAACCGGCATAAAAAGTCAGATTCATCAAAGAACACATCTGCCCATTTATTACAAAGAAAATGACATATTAATCAGCATTCAAAACATTTTCATAATAAACACAGGTTCTTTGGATACAAAAGGCTAAGTGAAAATAAGTGAAATACCCTTACCTTTTGACAGGTATCATGCCAACATCTGAAAAAGAAAAATCCTCTGTTAAGTTTCTACAGATCATCAGCAATCTATTAATAAGAGTCAGTAATCTATTAATAATCTTTGGTGATAGAGGTGATTTTTCAAGTTACTTACGTCTTACTTTTATGGACACTATTTTCTTTGTACGAATGAGGTTTATGACTTCTTCATGTGTGCACGATGAAATGGAATATCCATTTATACGAACTATCTCATCTCCAACCTCAAAAATGAAAGGGAGAAGAAAAAATAATTGTGAATTAATATTTTAAAAGGTTTGCAAGCAATAATACAATCTGGTAATAATTTTGATGCAAAGGTTTGATACTGTTGAGTCCTGAATACTTTCTGAATTTCAGGTAATGTTTAGATCAGATTTACCCATATTTGTTTGGACTTGATATTGAACACCAAAAGGCAGATTAGGGGCCAAATCACAATTTTATAAATACTATCTAGTCTCTACACATCAGATTTGTACTCCATAGATTATCTTAAATACAAGGTCCATGTGTTAATTCAAATAATTTTGGAGTGATTTTCTTCCTTTACACTTCAGCAGTTTAACTTTGCTTTTACTATCCGTTTTCTGAGAGACCTTCCTTCAATAGGAAACTTTCACTTGGTCTTATTACCTTGCCCGATTCTGGATTCAGAAAATGCATCTCTTTGTCTTTTTTTGGGGACCATGCTAACCTTTATTGGCAGTCAAATGGCAGCACCCCAAGAACATTCCCTGGCAGTGTTCAATTTACTCGTGTAGAATAGACAGGGTGGCCACTTCTATAAAATTTCAAATTTTATTTATCAGAATACAATCAAAAGGTTTCCCTTCCTCTAGTATAAATCCAAATTTGATATGCTACGATGACTAGACTAGAAATTTCCAAGTTTCTATAAATTCTGCCTAATGATTCCCTCAGCTAGGGAGGCTGAGAAGAAATCAGTGATGGAAACATTGCCCACTCCATTTAAGGTTGAACCTTATGAGCTGCTCAAGATAAGACTGAAAAATGCAGGTCCTGGCTAGACCTTTACTAACAAAGACTTTTACTTAACATGAACCACGCGACATGGCACTATGAAAACTAGAGCACGACTTCTTCCACTAGGCACCACAAATCAATCCACTGCACAATAAGATATACAAATAATTACCAGGAAACGACTTTAACAAACCACCAACAGTATCTTCTTATACCTCTGTACTTTGATCTCTCCAAGGACAAAGTCAAATACTTTGGCTTCACTGCTCTCCCATAGCGTTTCCTCTAAACTACTATGAATATTTACTATGTGAAATGTATCAAAATGCCACACTGATAGTTGACGGGACTTTTCTCATTAATGTCAACAGCACAGGATTTTGTTCTTAATCAATGAAACTTTGTGTGTCTCCTCACAAATGCATCTGCTTTCATGGCAGCATTACCGCTGGTTAATGATTGCCTAAAACGTTCCATTTGAAGACTCAAGTTTCAAGCTCCCAAATTTCTTTTTAGGCTTAAGTCTTCCATGCTGGTATCTACATCAGGCTGATTTCAAGTTTCAGCAAAGCTAAAGCAACTCATTTTAATCAAGAAATCTGGGTGAATGCATTGTCATGCTCGTTAAAAAGAAATATCTACAATTATTTTGTTGCGAGGCTCTGTGCTTTCACTTTAGGTCTGGAAAAGGTCCTTATGTTACAAATTAAGACTACTATTTTTACAGTCTTAGTGAAGATCTTTATTGACTAAAAAGTTTAGGGGAAGAGGCAGGTTCATCAAAACACACTTCATGAAAGTGAATAAAGACTGGCTATACTAGTTCTGATCTGGGGGGAACCTCCCCTTCATCTGCTTGCTTTGGGACTGCTAGTGCACCAGTCCCTGGTACCAAGATCAGTTGTGAACATACTTTCAACTGCTGCTGCAGAAGATCAGAAAAGCTGGCTCTTCCAGAATGCCAGAGGCACAGGAGACTCATCAGGAACATGAAGAAATGAGAAGTTTCGTTCAGCCCTAACCACTCAAAAAAAATTGCCATTGTGCAAAACCCAAACCCCGCTATCTGCTTACAGAATGGACTTCATAAAGAATTCACGAGAGTATTACAATAAATATTGTAATCTTTAATGCATTTGTCAAGACTGTGCCACCTTAGATAACCCCAGGACCTATTTTTTTAACATAACAGTTTTGGTTTTTTCTTTTGAGCCAGATACTTCTAGTCCAACTTTACTGTCACTGAAATGACAGAGGTAATGGCATCAGTCTTAGTGGTCTACTGTGGCTGTACAGACCAAATCACACAGTGTATCCACTGTTTTCTCCATCACACAAGGATGATGGGAGTATCTGTGACTGAAAAACTTGAAGTCACAGTTTAGGTGGTAGCTTCCTTGTACCTTGGCAACAGTTTTAAGAAAAAGAAAAAGGCCATAGTTGGAGATTCCTCCTTTGACACTGCACAGCTCAGTGCTGAAGGCCTAAATTTGCATCACCAGATTTATGTGAGAGGAATGAGTGGAACTGGGAGTAGGAATTCCTCAATATAGCCTGTGTCTTAGAGATTGTCACATTAACTCACACTGTGACAGGTCTACCCTTGCGTGACAGGACATTGGGCTGTCACCTTCTGCCTTTTTTCATATGTAATAAGTACTACTGAATCTTCCTACTGTGATCTGTTCAATTGAAAAAAAACCCCATAAACAACAAAACAATAAACTACCCACTTATCTTCTTTACTTGTTTCACAAGCTTTTCTAATTCTTCTGAGAAGTGCCACATGCTCTGCAATATTACACAAAACATTAACAACACATCCAATCTACCATCATAGCTCATGTAGCACATTTTCCACTGAAGATGAAGATTTTTACCTGACACAAAACAGCATCAGCAGGCTACAAAAGCACAGAAAACACAGTATGTGACTGTGCTGCAGGAGAGAACTCACGGCAGGGGCAAAACAGGAGGACTGTTGACTCCAGCCCCTGACAGTGGGACATCCGCTCCCTCTGCTGGGCATCCAAAAAATCTCACCCAGGGCAATGACCTGCATTCTGAAGAGTTTGAATGTTTTTAAGCCAGCCAGACTTTTAAAATTATCTCTAATAAGAGCAGAAAGTGGTCAGTAACGAAGGGTTTTGAACGTTCAAACTGTAATAGAAATGCAGAATCTGACAAGGAAAAGCACATGGGATCTGCAGTCTAGAGTTGCACAGCTGATAGCTCTCACTATGAAAGAACACTCAACCAACTTGTTCCAAACGTTCAAAACCACATCCATTCATCCCACAAGCCTGGTAGCCATGCAATTGCAGTCCTCATTTTCCTGAAAATACACCACTAAATTCTAAGCTAGTTCCACACCCCAAAACCAAGAGGGTTTATCTGGAACAGGCTCCCCAGGGACATGGTCATGGCCCCAAGCCTGCCAGAGCTAAAGAAGTGTTTGGACAACACTCTCAGGTACATGGTGTGATTCTTGGGGCTGTCCTGTGCAGGGCCAGGAACTGGACTTCGATGATCCATTTGGGCCTCTTCCAAGTTAGGATGTTCTACAGTTCTAAAAATTTACTCTAGAGCTGTTTCACTGCCCTTGACACTTAGGAAACTCACTGTGAATAGCATGTTTTTAGGACTGGGATTAGAACTGGAAGCAAAATGGCTCAGAGACAAGTCAGACTTGTGGTACTGTGTATAAAGACTCATAAGCTCTACAAACCATAAAGACTCTCAGCCTATTTAGGATTCTGCTGGTTACACTAGTAGGAAAGCAAGTGACCTCTGCTTTTCAAAGGAAGGTAGAGTTCCTTAGTGACAAAATGCTCAAAATACTTTCTCCACTCCCATCTCTGGCCTCTCTCTGGATTAGTCACTTGGAAAAGTACTGGAATTTTGTGTATAACTTTTCTCTTGATCTTATGTATTGGAGGGAGGGGTTCTTTTTGTTTGGTTTTTGTTTAGTTCAAGATCCCTCATTTACTCACATCTTCCACATCATGCAGGCTATAATAGACCATGGAGTCTGGCTTTGCACAAACTCAACTCTTTAAAAGGATAACCTAACAATGTTTTTAACTGTAATGCCCTAACACACAGAAGTACCCCAGTTTCAGGACTGCAAATGTCAGTGCCATCATGGGGCTTCTGGATCAGCAGAACTTGTGCTGCTCTGAGGATGTCATCATTCACTAACCAGTCATATCTGTTAGTATTATATCATCTCCCTAAGAGGCACACACTTACAAAATTATAAATGTACACAAGAGCATATTTTATTTTTCCCTCCAGTATGGGAACAAGCTTCCCCCATACAGATATTTTTAATACTCCTCTTTACTAGACTGTCATTTAATTTCTGAAACTCAGCACTCTTCATTCAACCTAATGATATTTGTATTATTGACTGACAATTACTGATGGTGCTTTAGAAATAACCCAACGTAGGTTGAACTATAGGAGATGTATAGGCACAAAACAAACTGCTTCTCTTTAGGACACTTGAACAGCTTCTCCTGAACAAAGTTGTCTAATACTAGGGTAATTAATAGTTGTTTTCATATATTTTGTTACTTTTGAACTGGTATACCAGTCTAATGAATTTGAAGCAGTAGAGACAAAAGTCTGCAGGATTGAGTAGAGTAGAACACTAACAATTACTTTGGTATTATATATCACAGTTTCTCCTTTCCCTATTAAACAGGGAGATGACAGAATTTTTAGATAAAAAGATGCAAACCTAACTTTTCCCAATAGAAATGCCTATTATTTGCAACTTTTAACATAAGAAATATAATATATAGTGCTTCTAGAAAATTGAAGGGTTTATATAATAATATCAACTGTTTCAAATTTCACATTTGAAACATTCATATGATGAAACTTTCATCACTCATACCAACCTCCATCTCTTTGTATTCACCAGAATCCCCACACACATAAGTATCAGAAAGCGGGGGGGGGAGAATGAAGTACATTTCTCCATGGAAGAACAAAACACTTGCAGCCTTTTAGAGAAACTGTAGTCAAAAAAGGGACAAAACTACAAGTGCCACAGTGAGCCTCCATGATTATTCAGTCATTTCAATGTAACTTGGAAAGCACTTCAAGGAGAAATCATGCAAAATTAACTGGATTTTTTTTTAAAGCAGCAGGATGTAAAACTGACAGTATAATAGAAGATCATTATACCTTTCTCAGACAGCATTTTTAGGATAGAAAATGCGTAGAGATTTAGTTAAATAAAGCAGGTAGGTGAAATTTCAGAAGCAGTTGGCTTTACTGTGAGACAGTAATTTAGAACAATGGGCTGCCTGTCAGGTCTTGTTATTCAGTGAGGTTCAGAAAGTGCCTAGTGCTGCCTATTATTCAGGCACTTTAGGCTGAGCTTTAACACCACATATCAAAAAACAGAAATCAGGCTGCAAAGCAGGAGCTGCAAAGCACCATCTGCTCATATTAATTCATATAATCTAAGCCTAAAAAATTCAGTCAGTCTCAAGTATACTTTCCCCTTATTGTCCCTACTATGCGTGCAAACTCTAACCATGTCCTGAGTTGCAATACAGCTTGTACAGCCCAGCCCTAAGATCCTTTACAATCCCATTCATTGACACTAACATGTAGTGCAATGACCTCAGTCACAGCCTTTTTGTGTACTGAGAAATCAGGAAAACTGACATCCTTAGAGTAACACAACTGAGCTTAACTCTTTGTCTAGTGACCGTGTCAAAACATTAGCCTGAAACAAGCTGAGAAGCAGAGCTGCAAAACAGCATTAAGATGTACATATCAGCATGACAATTTAAGACAGTGGCTATTAAGTCCTTTATTGCTCAGCATCATTAATGTCTTCCAGTATTTTCCAGGAGATGTTTTCAAAAGTCATACAAGCAACTGGTCTTTGTCTTTTTCTCAGTATTCTAGCATGGAAGAAGGATGCAGCTGGAATATCTCTGATGAGCTAACCACAACCCAGGAACAACTCTTGTCTATACTTCCTATTCTCACTGTCTAACATAGTAGGTGAGGTCCATGAATTTGTGCAGTGCAAACTCTGAGACGGTGCATTAATGCCCTTTTCTGGAGTTACTGGTTGGTAAATCCCAGGCTTAAAAGTAGGCTGACAACACATACAGCAAAGTGTTTGTCGTGTCCTAAAACACCCCCTCAGTTCTAATTACATACAGAATTTATGGTTTTGTTCTACAAAGGAGTTTCTAAAGCACCCAGGGAGCCAGTCATGCATCAGTCCAGAGCAGACTGACAGAAGATGGGACTAAACTGCAATGAGTCATGCCAGCCTAATATATTTTGTACTAATATTAAACATAATCCTTAACCATCAATACTTTCAGTAAATATTCAGACTCGACAAATTAAAATTAGTCCTTCCACTCAAACTCAGACCTTTAATACACCTTATCAGATTCAAAGTCATAGAAGGATGCAGACATCTGCCACAGCAATTGCTCACTTCTCTCTTCACTAAGCAATGCCACATTCAAAGAGAAGCTAAACACTCAAAACTTCAGGAATGCAAATTGCATAAGTACTGATTTAGAAAAAAAGTGTTTCTATACATAATTATTTTCGCCAACCTTGTTGGTAGGTTTGTGTATCTAAAATGTAATCACAGAAGTGCAATTCCATACAGTACAAAGGACACTGGAAATAGTTAAAAATAGCATCTTTCTTTTATTGCATAAACCAAAACCTCCACAATTTATACATGATTTCAAATAAACATTCCATTACAGAAATTATATCTGTGTAAAGTGGAACTAACACTTTTAGTATTTATAAGATCTATTCTACATTTAATCAGAATTTGGCAATGTAAACCACTCTTACACAGCCTAGAGATCTTTCTTTCCATCTGCGTACATTTAACTGTTGCTACTCATGAAGTATAAACATTCCAGAAAAATCTTTACTCTTCAAAAATTATCATATCCCAAATAAGGAAAAAAAAAGGTTTACATATCACTAAAAATGGTGAAATGAACAGTGTTACCACTTGTATAATGGTATTGGCTATGGCATTGACTTACATATCTTATGGATTTTATTAGAAGAGACAAAGAGCTCCTTAGCAATAGTAACTTCTAAATGTTAAAGAACAATCCTTAGTGCCTAACATTACATGAATATAATTCTCTTACCTGAAGTCCAGCATTGTCTGCCTGTCCTCCTTTAACTAACTGGGAGATGAAGAGGCCACAGCCAAATTCCAGTCCACCTCTCACACTTATTCCAAGCCCTTCAGGATTCAAACGATCCAATCTCACCTCTTTCAGCTTTCTGCAAAAACAGAAGATACCTGACTGTTCAACTGAGTAACACCTTGTGGCAAATATGCTTCATACGGAAGTTAGACATTATTTTTCCTACTATATGATTCAGGCATTTAAAAAAGCAAGTTGACTGAAGTTTGGATGGATGTGTGTTAGCTAAAGACATCAAGTATTATTCGTACAAAAAGACATCTGTAACCACTAAATGTGTCTGCTTCCAGAGGGCTAGAGCTATGAGAATTTTTTTATTACCAAATGCAGGAAAAACGAGAAAATATTTTTTTTTACTCCTTTATCCTGCTTTTACTAGATTAAAGCAGGTGGCAGACAATTTCAGGTAGTTGTATTTCTAGCAAATAAATCAACAGTAAAATAACTATGCCCAGCTCAACACTAAACCAATATTTTACTCTGAACTTACCTGGAAACCCATTATTTCCTGCTTGATATAAGTCAGCTGCACTGTTCTGCATTTTCTTACCGTGATCGTTTGGGTGTCAGCTGATCATATTCCACCTGGTGTTTTAAGGGGATAAGTGGGCGGATAGCATCAAATAGAGGCAATCTGCTTGGCTCATTAATCACGAGTTTTAGGTCCCCCACAAGCACCGGAAGATTCATAGATCTGCAAAAACACAGTGAGAAAACAAGCACAGGTAAACAACACAAAGCATTGTTTTAAAAGTTACTGTACATGTGGCTTCAATATTTGCATGTCCTTTCAAGCTACTCAAAAAGTTATTTATGCAGATATTGGTTTAGCCAAAGCAAAACTGTCTCTCAGAAAGCAAGCCTTCTGTAAGTAAAGAAGAATAACAACTACTTGCTCCAAAATAACTGAAGTCTTCTATACGCTGACTTTATCTTTTAAGATCATGCACATCACATTTATAGGTGACATCCTTAATTTCATTCTCAGAGTCCCCACAAGATTTATGGAACTGTTCAGAAATAATTTTCCAGATTAGATATACCTGCCTACTAGATTTTTGTTTCCTTACCAGTTAGGAATCCTTTTAAGTAAATCTAGGCTACAGGCTCCTTTCTTTCCTGAACTTAGGGGACTGAAAAATTGTTTCAATCCAGGGGAAAAAAAAAATCACAATACTCCATTGCTAGAGCAAAGACTTGGCTTAAATTTTAATTTTTTTTTCCAAATCAAATTTGAAGGACGATCAACCAATAAACAAAACCTACTGATAACTGTCAGCACTGTGATAGTTATACGTCTACAAAATATACTTTGTTGTACAGCTGCAAGAGGTGGAGGAGCTCCCTAAGGTTCAGTGGAGTTATTCCTACACAATACCAAGTTAAATTTATTCTGCATTATTTGCTGCTCCCTTTCTTATAATTTACATTTCCTGGCATACAGTATTACAGATTAGAGGTCAAATACTTCTGGAAATGGTATTCATAATGAAGAATATATTAAGTCTTCAACAGCAACTGTATGTATTTTTGCCCTGGAATATTTCACCATGTATTTCCAAAAAGTGACACATCATAGACGTACACTCACAGACATACTGAAAATTTTGCCCAAGTCATTGCAATTTTGGAAATTAAAGAAAAGTTGCTATATGCATTGTTAATTTTCTAACTGCAAGGAGATTTTAAATAATTCAGAGCTACTGAATCAACCAGCTTTCCAAACAACAGCCTTTATGAATGGAAAAGCAATTAGACAGACCTGAGTGAAACTGAATCAGATATGCAGCTGAATACCCCCATAACTATAGCTCAGGGCAAACATCAGATGAAAACGGCTACATTTCAGTCAGCTGAGATGCTATTAATTACGATATGAATGGAAACAGTGTCTATCAGAGCCACTTCTCTATGATGAGTGGAAAATACATTCTCATCTTCTTTGAAAAACAATGGATCAGAGACTGATGTAATTTGCAATGATACAAGTCTGAAGCAACTGTGCTTTAAATCAGTTCAGCAAGAGGATTGATAATAGGCCTATCACCTTACCAGTTTTTTACCACTGTGTTGTAATAAGCCAGTCATTAAACATGATAAACAGAGTCCAAGACAAAATTTTTTCAGCTTTCTGAAAAAACAGTTGCAAATTTTTTATCTGAATACTTAGCAAAAATTTCTGCAAAGCAATATCAACAGAAACCTCTGTAGCAAATAGGTAACCATTATTTGTTTCCTAAGAACAGTTTTATCATCCAGGTACTTCCCCCCCACACACCTCCCACATATGAATCCACCAAATTCTTTTAGAAAACTACCAAGTCAAAAAACCAAAGTAACTTTATAGGTGCCTACAGGTTATACTGTGAAATCGTAAGATGTCATTAAACAAGATAAAAACTATTACTTCGACTAATTTTTTAGTAGCATATAGAAAGACAACTTAAAATCTTGAATATTCACTCTTTAAATTTAAAAATATTAGTAAAATTCTACACAAACACATAAAAAACTAGATCTTACTGGTGGTACATCCGCAGCACATCATAAAGATAATCCTTCTCCGCTTCATTGTCAATTAATAGATTAACCTGAAAACCCAAAGACATTATCATAAATCTCTGACTAAATAGCCACAAATGTTAAACATAAGAGAGTTTCGCAGATTCTTAAGCTATAGAGCAAGGACTTCATCAAGGAAAGACTTATTTAAGACTTATTTTTAAGATAAATATCTTTTTGCAACAGAGCATTACCTCACGAAGTCACACTTATAACAAGACTTTCTGAAATTAGTATTACAACAATTGGACAAGGTGGCAAATGCTGATATATATCTATGCAGCAGTAATATCATTACAATATTATAATATTTGTCTTACCTGAAAATCACTGTACTGTTGAATAAATGTCTTCAGAAACCTTTTGGGCCATTCATTAATGTAGCACATGCTGTCACAGATAAAACCACTACACTGATATAATTTATGTTCTGTTGTCCAAACCACCAGTTTCAGGATCTCACTTATAACATTATGCAAACTGCTGCATCTCTGTTCCTCTCTGCTCCAGCTCCTAACTGATAGAACTTGCTAGTTATTCTTTCCTCCCCCACCAATAGTACATTTACTTAAACCAGTGTCATGTTACTATGCTGGCTCTTGCATAATTACAGTAAATTAAAGCAAAAAAAACCCCCAAATTCTTATATGAGGAGTTCAATTTATATTCAGTGATAGTGAGACCCCCACTAATCTTATTTGCAGCAAGAGGTCACATCACAGTAGTTTTACATCTGAAGAAGCTTGATGTTTAGGAAAACAATTTACATCTGACCTAAAGGCTAATATTACTGTGACGTGAAGACTGAGGAGCAATTTGCATACTTAAAGAAAGGCACTTTCTTTCTAGGTTTCCAATGGTTTGCATTATGTTCTAAACTCAATACATGCTTTACATTCCTTTTGTCCCACTTGGCTCTCTAAAGCCAGCAAGACTTCACATACAGGTGGTTTTCTGTTACTTGTCTCCTCTGGAAAAAAACTTTCAAAACACCGAAAGGCCAAAAATCTACATGCAGGTCAAGACTGCTTGACAGTAATACTAGTGAACAAACCAATTTATTCACAGTGAATTTCAAAACATAGAGGATAAAGTATGCCTTAAAAGGAAATGAAACAGTTGTAATCAAAACTGACTGGGCCACGATACTGTACACAGACTCAAGTCAAGGTGATACATGTAAAACTGAGTCCAGCATCCATTTTTCACTTCCCCAACAGGAAAAATATAACATATAAGTCAGTTTTGGCTCTGGTATACAGAACTCAATTTCCAGTGCTAGCTAAGGTACTTTATGAGCAGTGTCTCACGAAGAATATTAAATGTTTAAGCACATCAACCCTACACAGCTAAGGGCAAAACCATCACCATCTCTTCTCCTGATGGGAAAAGCAAGGAGTAACAACATTCCATTTTTCTCCTGGTATGCCAACTGATGGACACGTCCCCATTCCCTCTCCAGAAATGGAGATCCATATCTAAATTCTGCTCTTTCTTCTCACAAAATGGTCAGTCTTGCTGTTTGATTCCTGCACTTCTCACCCTGCATCAGCAACTTCCTCATCCTCTGGACAAAAACAAATGCACGAATGACTTATATATTCAGAATGCTACAGCTGGGTTAACCCTCCTGGGCCATCTCTCCACATGAGTCATTCTTCTCCCACTGCCCTCTATTCCACCATCACTGCATCATAGCCACCTGCATCTCTTACCATTTTCCTAATTCTTAAATTCTTTGGGATAGAAACTTACTGTAGACATATGCTTTACCTAGGCTTATCATCAGCTTCTAAAATCTGACTCAAATTTCATAAATCCTAAAAAATCATGGGCCCCATCTTCAAAAAAAAAAAAAATACAGTGGTGACATGGTATAACTTGGATCACAGAAATATTTCAGTATATCTCTATTTCAGAAGAAAATAACTGTGGAGGCACGGGATAGGTATTTTCACACCTTTTAAACCAAGGATATTAAAAAAACCCCATCTGGACACAGCCCTGGGCAATCTGCTCCTGGTGGCTGTGTTTGAGCATGGGGTTGGAGCACATGACCTCCAGAGGTCCCTTCCAAACTCAGCCTTTCTGTGATTATTTAAATAGTCCTCACTGTAGTAGAATTATTTAAAATCCTAGAACATAAATAGTTGTTGACGCATTACTGCAGAATGTGCACTGTTTTTCATAAAAATTAATAGGAAGTGTTCACAAAACCTGCACTTACATAAAAAAGAAAAATTGAATCTGTCAACAAGTCTACATAAGTTTATTCAGTAAAATAGAAGTTGTGGGGAGTAAAAAGCACTTTTTGGTGTGGAAAAAGTTCAGATTACAATGCACTACTGTAGAACAAGCATAATCTGTCAGCTTTCAAAGAATAATATACATTTCTATTTAAGCTACACAGACACTGAAAAACTATTGAAAGAAAGGAAAGAGCTGGTCAATATATTTGGATATCTTACATACTTTACACTGGTACTTCGTTGATAGGGAAAACTGATTAAAATTTCTAAGAAAAAGAAAAAAGAAAATGACAAAGAAAATTCAGATCCTATGGCAGAACATTTTTACTGGTTTGTCATAGAAAAAGCAAGCATTCAAGCCTTTGGATGCAACAGAGGCCACTAGAAGCAGGATGATACAAATTAATTTAAAGAAAAGATCTGTTACAGTATCCTCTAACTAAGATAAAGTTTCCACTTATATCTGCATCCTACCTATTTGCAGTAAAGCTGAAAATACATCTTACGTTATCGGGGTGGGACTTGAATGATGTATGAATTATAGCACCAATGAAAGGGAAAAGGTTTAAAGTTCAAGCTGGTAACCATCTGCCTAGAAAACAGAGTCTGTATAGATACATTGCACAACCCACTGCTGAGTTATACAGTAATAGGTAGCAAGGCAGAAATAATGTGGTAGATGGCTACAGTCCTTAACGGTTTTGAACTTCAGTTTGATGTAAAAGTGTTTTTTGCATTCCCTCTACTTCAACCTAACAATCTCTTAGTTAATGCTTTATTACCAGGTGACAGATACTTCTACATAACATTACGTTACTTTGAAGAAATTGTGTTTTCTAGCTGACTAAAAGAAAACTCAAACAAAAAAACCAAACGAGACCAACTATAACCTCTTTCATAAAAACAAGCAAACAAACAAAAAAACCCAAACAAACAAAACCCCAACCCCCCAAAGCAGTAATAAAAATTTTAATCTGAGAGAGTCCTAAATGGCTTCGCAAAAAACATCTCTTAAACATGCAAACTATTTTCCTCCTCCTTTCCTTAATTAGAGCTTTTTGAGCTTCCTTTGCTCATACAATTTTGTGCTCTGCTGAGCACTTATTTAACTGGGTAAATGACAAAATGACGTGCCAGGCAGACCGAGTAGCTCCATGTATCAAATGCATTTGCACATGACTGCACATGCACAATTGCACTGGGGAACGTTAAGGTGGAACTGGGTGCTCGCAGGGCTGGGATGGGCACTGCCAGCGCCTGGACTTCAGCACCTGGGCTGCTGCCTTGCCCTGAGCTGGACCGGGCGCGACGTGGTATTAACATAACACATTCAGTCAAGCTCCGGAAAAGCTCCTGCGCTGGGAAACGCTCTTCCTTTCTCTCCCTCCCTTTTTAGGGGTTTTAACTATCCTCTCACAGGCGGCTGCCGCCCGCTTTTCCGCGCAAAGTCCCCCGAACTTCTCCCTTCCCCGCCACTCCCTCCGGCAGCGCCGCCAGCCCGCCCCGGTGCCGGGAGCCGCTCCCGGGCCAGGGGGGGCTGCTCTGCACGCAGCCTCCGCTGGCCTCGGGGGGGCGACCCCGGCCGTCCCCGCTGCCTTACCTTGTGGCGGAACTCTCGGGCGACCCTGCGCTCCATCGTGCGCGGGTGCGGGCGGGGCGGCTGCGCCGGCGAGGCCGCGCCCCGGGGCGGTGGGAGGGACGCGCTCCCGCCGCCGCCTCCCGCATCCTCGGCCTCGCTGCTCCGGGGGTATCGTAATCTGCCTGCCGCCCCCGGCTGGGGCCGTTTGAGGACAAAACGACGGAGAAAGTAAAATTAAAAAAAAAAAAAATATAATACACGTACACGCACCCCCCCGCGGAGCGTTACCTGCTCTTTTCCCTGGGGTGGATTCTACAACCGGTGCTTCTCGTACTGCACGGAGCTCCCAATCCAGACTTGTCTCTTGTATTTGTAGGTATGTATGTATGTCACTAACCCTAGCAGTTAAGAAAAGCACCAAGATGTGAAATTTAAAGCGTACTAACACCTGGATTAAAAAAACAAAACCCAAACCAAAACAAACCAACCAACCAAAAAAACCCAACCAAACAAACAAAAAACCACAAAACCCCCACAAAATCCAAACAAAACCCAAGCCCAAGCAAACAGAAAAATCTGCTTCAATAAATGACCATATTGTAAATAACCTCAAATTTTTTTTCTATTTTTTTAAACGTAAGCAGGGCGAATCTAATGTAGCACTTTCTGATTTCCACCAGCCTTTCCCACTAACAGAATATTGTTGCTTACAAATAGAGCCTCTGACACGGCCCCTGTAAGTAACTGCAGAAGAATCAAACTCGGAGCACCTGAAAAGGTGACTATTTCAGACTAATCCCTTTTATGTTATTTTGCCCTGGGCTTATTCTACTGTTGTACAAAATTATAGACTTCTGCAATCAGGACTGGAAGCAAGATGAGGACACCTGCTAATGTATGTCCCTTTGTCTCCCTGCAGAATCACCTTTACCTATATAACTTCAGAGAGAACAGGGTTTGTTTAAGCACAGGTGGTTACCTGCTCCTCCTTCCAACAGAGTGGAATACATATAAAGGCATGATAAAAAATACCCCTACACTGTCAAATACAAATTTTGTTTTATTATTTCTGTGTGGTAATTTTTGTGAGCTATACCAGCTTGTTTAGAAATTGCTCTTACCCCTTTCAGAAGATGGCTTTGCTGTATTGGAACATTTCAAACTTGATGGAGACTACTTCTTTCTCATATCAGGTGTCAGGAATAAGGGAGGAATGCATTTTAAGCCTGCATACAAACAAATGCAATTGTTTTCAGAAAACAATTTTCTCTCAAAATTTCAACTACTAGTACATGAATCACATCTCCTACCTGAGTTCAAGTACCACATTATATCAAAAAGCTATTCTATCCAAGCATTAAACACACTGCTATAGGACTTCCCTGCATATGCAAAGCAAAATTGTCTTATATTTGAAAAGAGAAAGAAGGAAACACAAGAAATCTAAAAGATACATTAAAACCCTTGTACATGTCCTTTAAATTTACATATAGACTATAACGGTACTGATATCTACCAATTGTTTCTAGAAGGCTTTACAAGAATAGATCTTTCACAAGCTTGAAGTCATGTACATTTGAAAGAAAGCAACTGGATTTTACAATACAGATGAACTTTCCAGGAGTCAGAAACTCCTCCATGTAGTAAATGATTGTGGAATAATCTTCACCTGGTGATGTGAAAGGTGCTCTGAATGCTCATGTAAAGGACAGACCACAGAAAGGATGACAAACATGATTGGCTGTTGGTCTGCTGTTACATGAATTCCTGTGTTTTACTGTGCATAAATACAAAGGAAACAAATCCACAAAGCTATCCCATGCTCCAAAACTGTAAGTTCCATAATCAGTAAATTTTAAACATGGTTCTGAACTCTTCATTACTTCAAATATATAATATTAAAAGATGGTAAAATTATGACTCTTTATTATTTCTAGATAATTAAATCCTATCTAAGAAGAAACTAAATTGCATCTAAATTGGCTTTAAACTAGTTTCAGTTCTTCTTTGCTAGTTGTGGCATTAAGGGAAAAGGAATAAAAGGAGCAGCCCATTTAGTAGGCAAAGAAATACATTAAAGTGTGTGTTGAGTAACCTGATTCCTGTGGCTTTTTATCTACTTTCTCTACTTCATTAATGTAACATGGACCAGAGAAAGTGCACCAAAGCCAAGTGCATGCGGCACTCAAGAGTAGATGGGTTCTGCTGCAGGCAGAGTCTAGCATATAATTCTAGAAATCTGTTTGCAGTTATTGGGAAGAGGCTGTGTTAAAGAATATCTTTTATTTCTCACTTCCTTTTCTCTCATATGCATTTTCCCTCCAACGCTTACAGGAGAGAACAGAATTCTCAGTGAAAATATTGCTAGTTTTCCATCATTTCATTAGAAATGAAACCCTTGTTGCAGCAAGAAACACAATACACAGGGACAAATTACAAAGGCAGAAAAGAGATCTTTTTAATGACTTACTGTTAACAGACTTCTCAAAGCAGTCAGAAAAGGCCCTTTTTCATCTGAGACAGTTTCTCACCTGGTATGGGCAGCTTCTAAAGCTTCTGACATAAGATATGCAAACCTGAAGAATGATGGGGAGAGAGACAGCAGCAGATGGGAAAGGGAAAAGAAAAGAGAAAAGGTAACAGTGATAGGAAGAGGGAAGAGAAAACAAAGAAACATAATGTAAGGAAGCAACTTTAATCACAAGGAAAAAAAAAGAGTGAAAAAAGAAGAGGAATAAATATGGAAAAGGCTCCACATTGTAAATTCATACTAATAAAAAAAATTTATCAGAAGCTATGGAAACCATCCATACAGGTTAGCTTCATGCTGCATTCAGTTCATGTTTTACTCATGCCTTTCATTACTCTAGTCCTGACACCTGGTTCAATGGGTCGGGGCCAATGCTCCATGCTGAGCACGGACAACCTTTGCCGTTTCCCACTGGGAGCACGCGGTTCCCCGCGGGCTGGCTGCGCTCGGTCCGTGCGCGTTGCCAGGAGCTCCGGGAGCAGCCCCGGCTCCTCTCGCCCTGGGGTGAGGCGCAGCCTTAAACCGCACCCCACCGCGGGGGTCCCGGCTCCCGCTCAGACACCGGGACACGAATCATTTCCTGAATCACGGAATCATAGAATCAACCGGGTTGGAAAAGACTCTCGAGATCATCAAGTCCAACCCTTGATCCAACACCGCCGTGGTTACTAGACCATGGCCCTAAGTGCCACATTCAGTATCATCTGGTAAATCCATCACCTCCCTGGGGAGCCCATTCCAACGTCGGATTACTCTCTCTGTAAAAAACTTTTTCCTAATATTCAACCTAAGCCTCTCCTGGCAGGGAAGCCCAGAAAGGCGGAAAAGTAGAAATAAACTCGAGGAGGCGACGAGGTCAGCGGCGGCACGGGCGGACAGGAGAAGGGAGAAGCGATAGCGGGGCCGCTCGGCAGCAGGGACACAACCAGCCCCGGGCTGCGCAGCGAGAGGCGGTGTCCGGGGTGGGCGCTGGGGAAGGGCAGGGCGGAGGGCGGGTGGCTGATAAACCCCCAGTCCGCCCCGCCCGGAAGGGCGGGATGAGCTCAAAGCGCAGGTAGCGGCCGGAGCTCTCCGGGAAGTTGTACCTGTTCTCCAGCTGTTCCGCATGGAGACTCGGCTCGTGCTTGGGGCGCTGCTGTGCGCCTGGCTGCCGTCGGGTGAGCTCCTGCCGGGCAGGGCGCGGGGATGAGGTGGGATGGGATAGGGTGGCAGAGAGGACAGGGCAGTCCTGGCCATCGCTAACCTACCGCCTTTGCCTTCCAGCCTTGTCTCCATGGGGCGCCTGGGCGCAGCTCCCTGCCGACGGGGATGTGCCGCTCCGCAGGTAAGAGCTGGCCGGGGCACAGCGGGGCTCCTTCCCCGCCGCGGGAGGGCCGGGCCGGGTGGGCTGCCCGGGCCAAGCCAACCCTGCCTTGTTCTCTGCCCGCAGCCGAGGCAGCACCGGGGGACCTCGGACAGGAGAGGGCCTCTCCGCGGCGATGCAGGTATGGGGGGAGAGCAGGGAGCTGTGATGGGGCAGCTGGCGGGCACGGCGGGGCCGGGAGCTGCGGCACCTCCTCGGAGAGGCTGGGATGTGCAGTTTCCCTCCGAGGAGCCCCGGGAGGAGAGCATCGACCGCGATGCGACCAGGGCTGATGAGGTGATGCGGTGCCGTCGCTCGTGGCCCCAGGTGGTGGCAGGTTTGCCCGGCGAGACCCCTCTGAGGGGGCAGGTGGCGTCAGATCGAGGGATGGCTGTGCTGGCTGTCATCAGGATAATGTGCTTCTCAAATCTTGCTTGAATGCGTCTGTACATTACTGTGATACCATCAGTATTTCTGGTGGCTGTTCTTTGTAATTCTTAAAGACTTGTCCTCGAATGTGTATTTCATCCCACTCACGAGGAGCGTCATTTATGAATGAAAGAAAACTTGGGGTTTTAAGTGTTTAAGCAATGAGGAAAAACTGTATGGTTGTATCTAGAGCTTCAGCTCCTTCAGAAAGCTGTTTTTTGTAGGAAGCATCCTTGCTCAAGGGAAAGCTGAGGTCTGGTCTGGCTCATCCAGCAACAATTGCTTTGTGGGAGCCTTTTTGCTTCTCAGTAAAAGTAAGTGAGCTGGCAGTATCAGATCACTACAGCTCAGCACTCAGGTTTTTGGATGTGATTTATCTTGGCAACTCGACTATATCACTCATGGCACGTTGCTGAAATGTAATTAGGGTGTGTGGTTCCTACTCCCTTGTTTGAGGGTGGGAAAAGGAAAGTTTGCTTTGTTGTCCTTGTTTGTGGCTCCACAGAGGAGTTGCCTTTCTTTCTGCTTTCTTCCTGCTCTTTCTGGGAAAAGTTCAGCAAAGAAAAAAAGTCACATAACTGCAAACAGGTTATGAAATCAACCATCAATAACAGCAAATGCTAATAGATTGAGGTTCTCCCCCTAAGAATTCAAGAAATAGCAATAGACTCTTTGTTTCCTTCTGTGTTAGCCTACTGAGCAGGAATCTTCAGTAAGAAATATGTTTGGGTGACTGGAAAAAGAAAAAAGAACTATTGCACTCTTCAGTAGAGTGACTGTACTTTTTACTTCACAACTGAGTTTTTTGATAACGTTGTAGTGAGCAAATATGAAGCAATGAGCTTACTAAAACTGGTAAATTTACTGATAGACTCTGAAGAGATTTTTAAATTTCTTGGTTATAGCTGCTGATTTATTTGTTCTTTCTGAAAGGAGTCTGAAATGGCAATTTATAACACCTCATCTACTACAATGTCCCTGTCTCGGACCAGGAGACTTCACAGTATGAAATGCGGACCATCCAGTAAGTTATTTATGTTTCCACATGAAATCTCTTGAACTTTATTTTCTGCATAATTTAATTATTTTTTAGAAAGAAAAAGCCCTAAAATAACTAGTACAGGTCTTTGTGGTAAAGGAGGTCTGCTCTGATCAGTCTCTAAGCTCCATAGAAGTGGGATAATTTGTTATGGGGTTTAACTTAACTTTAGGTTTATACCTGGTTCTGGTTTGATCATTTGAAAGACTGTCTCTAACTGCAGTTTTTCTAATAAAAAGCTTTTACTAGGGAAATCTGCTCTTGTAGTGATATACCTAAAAAGGTGGATTGCTGCTGGGTGCCGTTAAATTGTCTGCCCTGTACCTTTGCTGTGCTTGGAGGTTTTTTGTTTGCTATGTTTTTGCTGAGGTGATCTATGGATGCTCTTCGTGTGTATAATCTATGGGTTAGCAAGATAGGGTGCCTTAGCCACCAGCTTGCAGTGGTGGGTATTTTCTTGAGGAATGTGTGTGTTGGTTTTTTGGTTCGTCTTATTTTCACGAATGAAGTGGACAGGCTTAAAATATCTTTGCTGAAGGGTAAAGATCCTCTGTGTTAACTGTACAGAAAGGTCCATGTTATGCTTGTTCTGTACAGAGGAGAAGTATGAGGCAAAATAATTCCTAGTAGTTTTAGTTAGTGATGTGAAACCTCTAGTTTCTCTTCTGTTAGCCTGATGGATTGCATTGGATGTGGGACCTACCTGATAGTGAATAGTGTGGATTTGTACCCCATAGCTTTATAGCACAAAAGGCAAGATGTGTGGAATGGACTCATCAATTGTAGTTAGGGTTGTGTTATCTCCAAAAGCTTTTAATGTCTTTAATACACACTGTTTGCAGAAGCTTTTGAGAAGTGTGCAGCTGGATGTGGAGGAACAGTGCAAGAGTTTAGAGAAACATAGTATTGCTCAAATAAGAACTATTACCTATGAACCTCTCTCCAATATATGAAAAAGTCATATATGTTGCGTATGATAAAGTTGCTTTACAAATATAGCACTCTATACTAGTAAAACTCCCTCTTTTTGAGGGTTGCATTTGCTTACTGACCAAGAAGTACTTATGATTTCATTTTTTAAAAACTAAATAAAGCAGCTTACAAAGAGAAGATAAGCAAATCATGCTGAGAATTTTGCTGCCATAATAATCATTTGTTTCCCTGGGTTTATTTTTTTCTAGTCAAAACTCCTTTAATGGGACTAGTAGATTTCGTTTTTTGCTTCAGAGCAACCAGCTGGGGAAAAAAACCTTTTAAGATACGTTATGTTACCATTCAAGTGTGCAATAAAACACATGTACATAAACCCTTTGCAAGACTTCTATTAAAAAACTCTTGCAAAGGTTTATGTGCAAGTTTATTGCCTCTTAAATAGGCCTAATATTTAAGAAAGGGGAGAAAAAAATTAGAACAAGGGAGAATGAAATGGGTAGAAAATTTCTCATGGTAACTCATCACATGTCTAAGCTTCTAAAGGAGGATGCAATTACAATGGCAAAAATAGATTTCATTGCTCTCTGCAGATGTAATAGTAGAGCCTTTTTGTTTTTTTCCAACTCTTATTTCTATGAGGGAAAAATATTACGTGTGGATTTTCCATTTCTGATGGACTTGCTTTGGAAAGACAATGTTGTTGAAGACCTGCTTTAAAAGTTATTAATGATTGCCCATACTTGAAGGCAAATAAAATTAGTCTTATTAAACTTTTTAAACAGTGTAATACCCAGACCTGGAAGTTTCCTTTTTAAATTCCAGTAAACTCTGTGTGGGAAATGGAATCCATTGTTGTCTGCATGTGAAAGACATATTGAAAAACAAAACAAAAGAATAACCTGATCTGCTTCATACGAGAGTTTAGGTATCATGCTCCAAATACTTAGAAAAATAGTTTCATTTTGGCCTCTCCAATTTGAAGAGATGCAAGCTGCTATAAATCTGCCCATGTACTGGGATTTGCATCCATTTGAGGATGTATGAAATAGTAATGCTTTTTTTTGTTGAAAAAACAACTCACCAAACACCAAAAAAACCCAGAACAAGAAACAAATCCAAAAAAACCCCAAAACAGAACAGCAAGGTAGGCTGTCAGCTGCTCTCCCTAGTTTAGCAATGTCTCTAACAAAATAATCTTTGAAATAAAACTATAATAGAATGAAATATAAGTTCATTATAATCACAGGCAATTATTTTTGCAAGAATATTTTTTCTTGCTTTCAGTTGCTCTATGGAGATAAACCAACATGTTTTATGTGGAATGAATGCATGATTTGTGCAATAGATCTCTTTACCTTTGTGTAATATTAGTCAACTGAAAGCAGTTCAGAAAGTGAGGTCATGTCTTATCTGTCAATGAAACAAAAAAGTTGCTACAGCACAAACAAATGCCAAGAGATAAATTCTTGTGTTAGTTTCTTCTACCTAGGGAGCATGGCATTTAAAATGTTTATCATAATAATCGACAAACACATAGTTTACATAGCTGTTAAAGTTTGAACTTTTTTTGGCACAAATCTGTTCTTTGTGCAAAGTTAAAAAACAATAAATGAAGTGAAAAATCCAAACCCCAAACAGAAAACTGCAGGGCTAATATATAAGCATATAAAGAACCTGGGACAGGCAAAACAAATTATTTGTGGAAGTATTCAAACTACTGCTGGGAATTTATAGTATGTTAAACACTTCAAATTTCTTGTCTTGAAATGCAGTAGCAGGCAGGAGTCACTATTACCATAGAAGATACTTGTCCCTTACAATGTGTGCTTGAAGACTGATTTGAGGAGATGCACAGGAGCAGAACATCTGCAGCTAACTGGAAGGGTCTTGGAATTGAAAGGTTAAAATTGCATCCTACTCATTCACCTCAGAATCCCGAAGAAAATTTTAGATCCTAGCGTGGCCCAGGGCTGTATTGCATCCTGTGGAAGCATGTGCCATCTGCCTGCCACTGTAGGCAGATATTGCAGGCAGATGCTTTCACAGACTATGAAGTTGAAAGGCAAAAGATAATGCAAGAAATACTTGCTGTGTTATTTCTCCACAGTCAAAGGCAGTGAAAGATTGCACCTGGAGAAAGTATGTGATGGAAATTATGCAGAATTACAAAACATAAAATTTACAGAATGTTGACAGCAAAAATTTAAATATTCCATTTTAAACATAACTTTACTTTTTTTTTAATGTGTGACTCTAGGTCTAACGTAAGCTTCTTGAAAATTCTTATCCTGATCTGCTTTTCTTTTTCACTTTTCCATTTCAGAATAAAATTAAATTTTTAATTAATTGATCATTTTAGTATTTTACCTTCAGACAACCCTCCCTTCTACACTTGCATGGAATTTTAATGTATGTCATTTTTTAAAGAATCCTGAAAAATATTTCTTTTTCTATTTGTCTATTTCTGTAAATGACTCTCTGGGGCTCTAAAACTGTTTGGGTCAAAGTTGATGTATAGGCACAATCATATGAACTGAGGGCATAGGTTGGACCTTGTATTTACCTTGCTTAAGTAAAACTTTATCACTTTCAGATCTCTAAATTAGTCTTTCATACTTAAACTTTTCTGTCCAAGTGAATCTAGTAATCGATATTCTGAGGAGAAACCTGTTTCTATTGCTTTGCATTAAACTAATTTTTTTTTTCATGCCGTGTCTTAAAAACCAGTAACAAAACACAGAATTTCAACACTAGTAAGTACTTAATGTTTTACAGAAAAATAACCTAGAGGAAAGTCCACCTCAGCCATAACTCTTCAAGAATTAGGTGTGCTGGTGATAAAGGTGTATTACAGTGAGGTCAAAACTGAGTTGGAGCATCTGTATTCACATGACGGTTAAAGCAAAATCAACTATTTCAAAGTTGATGTGCATGGTAATCTCAGTAGTCAGTTGTGTTCTTGAATGAAAGTGCAATAGATGGCTCTTTGATTTAGTATCTTAACTTTTGTGTGGAATACATATACATGCTTGCTTTGCAGTTAGATCTTTGTGCTCTGAGGGGTAAGAGTGGTTCTTTAGTGACTGTATCTCACTTCATGCTGAAGGGCTTCACACTATATAAATTACTCTGAGCTGTGCTTATTTTATTCTTCGTAGACATTAGATCAGAAGAATAAATCATGGATAAGCAAGCCAGGACATAGAGTTCATTTGCAACTGAAATAAATTCAAGAGGTCTTAAGTACTCGTTAGAGAAGAAGTAATGCAAGAAAGTAAAGTAAACTGTGTGCACAATATCATAGGTGCAATACATGTATCTATAATAATATTTCAAAATAAATGTGTATTTTGATGAAGATGCAAGATGGCTTTGGACAGTTTTCCTGATGCTCCTAAAGCATGTCTTTTCAGAGAACATAAGCAGTAGTCACTTGTGTGAAGGTGGACACTAATCTCCAGAAACCCTTGCAGTGAAGTGTAAACAGCCGACGTTACAGTCACACTTTTTCAAAGGCTCTGATAAATAATGGATTTAAGATCCAGCTACTGCTTCTAGAGTGGCAGCACTGGCCTCGAGGCTCTTACTGCCCGACACTGAAGAATTTAAAAGGAGGATGAACTGAAAAGGAGGTTCATGCACCCAAGGGACTAATATAACCCTATGTGCATATTGTGCAGCCTATTTAGTAATTACCAGATTAGAATATTTAAGCTGTGAGGAGAGAGAAGAATTCAGGCCTGTGTTACGAGATGATCCTGCTCAATTAAGAGGGAATTTGGGATGAGCAGCTTCATGACTGCAGTGGTCATATTCTGCAGGTTGTAGTGGCAACAGGTTAGAAATCCCTTAATTACCTATGTGAGTCAAATCATATTACTTAGGCCTACCATTTTCTGCTAGAAAAGTCTCACAAGTTTTCAGTTTCAGATTCCAACCCAATGCGCTCAACTGGCATAATGTCAAAGGGGAAAGAGGAGCTGAGAACTTTTTAGTAGGTGTCACTTTCAGGTAAATGAAAGCCACAATATTCTTCCATAACTTTTCCCACTTCTAGTTTTCATTTAGTCTTGATGTTTTTTCCTTTTCTGCAGATATTAAAATGTTTCTCACATCTCTGGGGCAGACATGACATAACCTTTCCATAAACTTTTCCATTTGACATGGTCATATGGATTAGCTTGTTTAGGGAGTTTATATTCCTTTAATGACAAAGATCAGAATTTGTTCCTGATAGGAAGTATTTCTGTGTTAATTGAGTGGAGTTATATGATTGAAGGAGGCCACTTTGTTTACAGTAGTAGGAGCACTAAATGTGATCTGAAACAATGCTGCTTTTCTCAGTACATGTCTAAGGATAACTATTATTTCACACACAGCTCTTCTATGCAGTGTAAGGAAACATACTTTACAGTGATGTAAACAGGGATATAAAGAAATACAAGAGCTATGATTATTATATTTTCTTAGAATCTTACATACTCAGAAGAAAACTTTGTAAAGAAGAAAACACTCATCACTGAGTCATTTCACCTCCAATTCAGATTTAACTCCCTTTCTCTCTAAAAGAGAGCCAGGGAGATCCTTCCTGATGACAACAAGGGCCCCCAGGCCAGCTGACTGTGTTCACAATCTGAATATACATGGCTTGAAGCAGGTTACCTGAGCCACACTTAGAGGGGAATCATTCAACCTGAAACATCAAAAGGGGGCTAACTTCCTCTACAGCCAAGAGGAACATGACTTGCAGTCTAATTGCACATCATTGTAACTGGACAGGCAATAGGGCAGAATCTTAGAGAAGCAAAGAATGGAGGCCTGAGCTCTGGTTACTCAAGTCTCACAATGCTCAAGATGAAAGAGCAGAATGTCTGCCTCTCTTGACAAGAGGAACAAGGCTTTTGCATTATTGACAAGATTGGTCACTGTGAGTATGTAAATGAGACTGCTCAGTCAGAGTAAGTAGGAACCTTTCTACATGCTGCTTGCATTAGTTTTTATTGAACTTGGGTTGGCCAGACAGGGAAAGGAGCATTGCCTTTTGCTTTGTCTACCTGCTTTGTTCTTTTCAGCATGGCCTCTATTTTTTTTTTCTTTTTTTTTTTTTTTCTTCCCAGTGTATGTGTGGGGTGCATGTTGAAAACAAAGGTATCAAAATTAATGGTTTGGATATTTTTAAAGTCTTCAAGTAACTCATTAGTATTTTTAAGATGATTGCAAATGGAAATAGCACTAATGAAATCTACTGTCAAATTTTGTCGAAACTTAGTAAGGGTTCTGTAAACTTGTAACTGAAGATAGTATTTTGTAAAAATCACATGGCTTTAAGTAGATGAACACGTAAGCATTTTTCTTTAATTGTATTTTGCTGTAATATTCTTGATGTCTTCCTCATTCTAACATTATGGTATTTAGCATGACGTAATGATAATGTCTTGAAATTGGAAGAGAGTAGGTTTAGATTAGATATTAAGATGAAATTCTTTACTGTGAGGATGGTGAGGTACTGGAACAGGTTGCCCAAGGAAGTTGTGGATGCCCCATCCCTGGAAGTGTTCAAGGCTAGGCTGGATGGGGCTTTGAGTGACCTGGTCTAGTGCAAGGTGTGCCTGCCTATGGCAGGGGGATTGGAATAGATGATCTTAAAGGTCCTTTCTAATGCAAACCACTCTATGGTTCTATGATTATTTTTCAGGAATGATGTGTTTATAAAGATAAAGAAGGCTGAGTCTTTAGTTTGTCTCTTCCTGAAACAGTTTCTTCTGAGCAACTTGTCTGCAGCAAATGCAATCTCAATTTGTGTTCTAAAGTGCAAAAATTACATAATTATATAATAGGCAATTATTAAAATTCAAATCCTTTCCTAATAAAACTTTATAAGAACAAGTATTAGCAAAATAAGTGAATAGATCATAATTGTTAAAAAAAGATTCAAGCACAAAGTTTGAATTTAGTAGCAAGAAACTTTATTTCTGCTTGTGCGCATCTTTCCTTAAACTGTGAAAACTTGTTTGGTCATATTTTGATGGGGATCTTCCCAGGGAAAATAAAAAACCCAGCACCTCCCTGCCCCAAGCCCAAACCTGTCAAGTTGCAAGTCAGGGATCTGTGTCTTTATGGAAAGTGTTTGTGGTTCGCATAGTTAGAAGCTGCAAGATACAAGGAGGAGAGGCAGGTGAAAGATATACAGCTGGCATCTGAACATTTGTATTTCTAATGTATTGTATTTGCTCTCATCCCGGCAGAGCTTACCCATAGGGTGTTACTAGTATAAGTAAGGATATAGGCACTGCTTTTTTTTGGTGCAGTACTTGTTCACTTCATGTATTCATCGCTTAGGGGACTGAAAACATGTCAGACTAACACATGGAACAGTCGTTTTGATTTGGCTTCTCTACATCTGTAATGTATTTGCTAAACTGGATGTCTGTTTTGAGGTAAGGCTTTCGCAGTATTTTTCCTTTTTGTGGAGGCCAGTTGGATTCTGCAGGACCCTTTAATGCTAAGTCAGCCTCTCCTGTCATTCATGTAGTGAATTTCAGCTTTGGTGAAAGCACTAGGTCTTAAGAAAGAAAATTATCATTATTTATTTTTAATATGCCTTGGTTTTTTTCCACTCAGATTCATTTACATGTTTTAATGGAGGTGAGTGTGTCTACAGAGAGCTGTGCAACTGCAGTCGATTTAATGCAACTGGACCGAGATGCCAGACAGGTGTGTAAAAAGAGAAAACTAACTGCAATTCTGAGATTGTACTTGGGTTCCCACAGCTACAAGAATGACTACCCTCTGCCTAAAGATTCCTTTGTGCTCTAGTGTTTTTCTCTCCGAAATATTATCACTCTATTCGAAGTGATAATATTTCACAGCACGCCACATATACGACACCATGTCAACTTGAGTATGAATAAAAAAAAAAAACCCAGTGCTATGTCTAAAGTGACTCTCCTTTTGTTAGTATATAACACAGGTGCTGAAAGAGATCATATATGCAGAACATGGGGCCAGTATAATTTTGAAACTTTTGATGGACTCTATTATTATTTTTCTGGGAAATCTTCATACGCACTTGTGAGACATGCTCAAGTAGATGAACAGAGCTTCTCCATACAGGTAGGGAACCATGCTTCTACATTCCTTTTACATGTTATTGGACATGCTAATGATGTATTAATTTTAAGAGATTAAAAATTACTTGAGATGATACTATGGGGTTGTAGAATGTAAGGTAGATGTAATTCTAACGTGTTGTGGGCTGCCAGTTACCACAGCACAGAATATAAACAACTGGAATAAAACTGATGTGTGTACTACCAAAGCTTGCTTTGTTTGCACAAAGCTGCGAAAAGGCCACGGCTATGAAAACATCATTCAGTTTTTTGTGCTAGAGTGGGACCAAACTACTTGTTCACTGCTGAGTGTGGGATTGGGGGTATTAGTTGTGTGACATGCGGATTACAAAGAATTTGATTAAAAACTTGATTTTGACACTAGTGTTTTTATTTGGCAGGTGAATAATGATCCTGAATGCCGTTCTTCTCCTTATTCCTGCAAAAGGTCCATTAGTTTATTCTTTTCTGGAGATGAACAGATAAAGATGAGCAGTGAAGTCACCTATAAAGGCTTTGGGTAAGTCCAATCATGTTTCTGATGCTCTAGTTACATTAGAATTAATGTCATGGTAACATTTTGATAGCAAAGATGTAAACTTATTTGTTGGTAGCTTGAAAAAGTATCCAGATCACAAATGCAATAATTACTTCTCATCTACAGAGTGGTGTCTGAGGAAGGTGATACCTGAATTGGTGGTATACAGTATTAAGAAATATAACCATTGATGTTCATACTTTGATTTTTGCTGTTGTTTGCAACTTCATTTGGTTTAGTGGAGTTAGTCGGTATTTACATCAGGAATTTTCAGATGCGTGAGGAAGTCATTACATCAGCAAATAATTTATTTTTAATGGTTATATTTTCTAATGTAATGTTGTTTTTGATTCTGTGTCATTTCAGAGTACGATTACCTCATATTATTGGAAACTTACACATCCAGAAACTAGCTGGATACTTCCTAGTCAGGCACCAGTATGCCTTTACTCTGGCATGGGATGGTACATCTGCAGTGTACATCAAAATGGCACCAGAGTACTTGGGCAAAACACATGGACTGTGTGGAAACAATAATGCTATTCTGCAGGATGACCTTGAAACTAGTTATGGTGAGTATTTAAGATGCTTCCTGTTGTATAATGTATAATATGTGTGGTTGTTTTTTTTTTTTCAGGTGAAATAAATGTTACTTTGCTTAGTTTTTAATTATAATGCTAAGTGAATTTAGGATGAGCAACTTTTGTAATGGGAAATACGATGTGGAAATACTTCTGGTAGATGATACTGTTAGTGAAGGGGACCAGTTTGAATACAGTTGGGGCTCTGGGAAGGAACATCTTAAAAAAGCTGTCTTGCTCAATTACCTGCAATGGCATTTGTACTTCAGTTTCCTGGGACCTGAAAGGTAAAATCTGGTTTTAAATGTTTGCTGTTCTCTTAGCAATTGTGCAGCCTGTGGAAGCCTGAGATATTGATATTGGAAATAAATCAATAATTACTAAATCAAATAAATGAAAACTGTCGAATCCTTTTTGATCTGGCATTTCATTTATGATAACACTCTCAGAACTGACTAGTGATCCTTCATTATTAACTTCAGACACTTCCAAGAGTCTTGGCTTTCAGTAAATACTGAGTGAAGACCTCAATAAAATAAACAGGGGAAAAAAGAACAGGTCTCTTGAAAGGTATTTCAAGTTAGGCTATAAAAACTTCTGGAAATCATTGCTTTGGGCTGTTTAGCTCTTTGCTCCCCTTTAAGATTAGGGTGTTTCTGTAGAGTTCTACTCCAAAACTCAGAGTAGATGTGCTAGGTTTCCTCTGTTGTTTGTACAGGCCACTCAGTTTCACAAGTCAATACACTACATATGAGCTTCATCCAGTTACCTTGGGGAGCAGTTGCCATGAAGATATGGCAAGACATGCATTTGTGGGTAATCCAAACAGTAATCAGTGCCACCACTTGTCCATGATGGATGATAGTAATAATGATTAGCTAGTTTCACTCTAGTGTGAACACTTCTACTTATGTGAAAGTGTCACACCCTGCTTGGCTAATGCAGACAATCATTTTGAACTATTGCAATGACCCATGAATGCCTCATCTTTCTTCGGTTTTACACTCTCTGTTAGGAGTTTCATATAAAATAGAAGCATAGACCTATATATATACAGTTTATTAAAGCTCTTTTTTTTTTTCCAATTGATGGCCTAAGGGAGGCACAGCCCTCCTCACTTAAAGCCCTTCCTTGCCAAATTGCTGGAGTAAGCTGCCTTCTGCTATTCTAAAACCCCTCCTGTAGTTCCTTTTAAAAGTATTTTTTGCTTCTTGGAAGTACCAGATTGATTTCAGCTGATTCATTTAGTAGTAGGAAGGGTTGGGTGTTCTCTTCTTAATGTGTTTTGATTATTGAGATGTTTCCCTGGGAAATCCTATAGAAACATTGTTGTTCTTCCAAGTTACTGTGTGACTGTATGTGTGTGTCTTGTTTAGGAAAACTGACAGATGATGTAACTGAGTTTGTAGAGAGTTGGCAGGAAAATCCTCCACAAGGAACACCCAACTGGGATAAATCTCTTCTCAATGAACCACCGTGCCTGACACAAACCCATGAATCTCTACAGGTTTGGATCAACACAAAAATATTATTACAATAATTGGTGATTCTAATTAGAGCAAGAGTTTGACTTAGTGCTTTGAAGGAAACTGGAAATATTCAATCTCACTGGAAATAGTCAAAGCTCTTTGGAGAGATGAATTAAAATGATTGCTGCAGCAGATCATCTCTTGTCATCTCATCCTGCCTCCCCTTTTCTTCTGTATTTCTTGATCTTTTCAAATATTATATTATCTGCATAGCAGCCAATAGAAGTGTTTGAATATGAAGCTAAATGAGTGAAAAGTTGTAAAATAGGGTTATGTTCTAGAGCTAGTTCCCATTCCTTCCCTCAGGAAGCATAGAAAGAAGCAGGGACGCAAAACTAGAATGAGAGCACAGTTAATTCGTCAGTGTTTAAAAACGAATTATTGTTACTTTTGTCCATAACACGGAAGTAATTTTTCCTTCTAAGTAGTATTTCCGGGATATAACCCTTAAATGAAGTACTTTGAAACTAAAGCTGATGACAAGCATGGTTTATTTCTCTTGCCTGTTACTGTGTAATTTAATTAAAATGAAGACCTTTTTCAGGTTATTTTGGCTTAGTTGTAGTTTCCTTGGGGAAGGAATATGTTTTACTTCACTGGTATGATACTGGTTATGGATACTCTGGCATGTAGAGCAATATGTTGCTAGACACTGCTTCTAGCTGGTGAGAGGAAAGTGATTCCTAGTCACAGATGTCTGTTGTGATTTTCTGTAGTATTCTATAATATTCATCTTATGTTTATTTTTTACAAACTTCACAACAACTGTCTCTTTCATTTCAGAGGACATATGCTCTGTGTAATATCCTGTTACATCCCCCATTTAAACAATGTCATGAATATGTGAGTCCTCTTTCTTTTATGGCAAGCTGCACAAATGATCTTTGCATGTAAGTGAATGTTTTGGTAACAAAGCTGTTATAAAAAAAAAGTCCTTCTATCATGAGAATGAATTGTAAATGTTAGCGGAACTGATTTGTGTCTTTTTCTGCATATTTGTTTCTATCTAACATTATTATTTTGTCTTTGCTCATTTGTTCTATTTTACTGCAGTGGAACACTGTGGAGTTCCTATTTTCTTTGATATAAGGGTGACCAAAGTCAGGCTGTGATATCTTCATAATTTGTTAATGTATCTCCTGTGAATATGGCATCTGTTTTGATTCTGAGTGTGCAACATCCTTTGTATTAGTATAGTATTACTATAATGAAAAGTAATAGTGAAAAGGTCATTTTTGGCACCTGCAAGCCATATGGTAATCCACTGTAAAGAGAAATTTGATTACTATTTGAACTTATGCTAACATATCATTATCTGCTATGCTCCTTGCCCAAGCAGTTTTTACCAGTTAAATCAACAGGCAGGACAGAAGGTAATTTCCATTCGCAGTACCACTGTGACTCACTGTTGGAAATCTTACACTTCCTTGTGAATTTTCTGCAGGGTGTTAGCCCTTTAATAAAACTCAAGATCTTTATTCAAGTCTGTTAATACTGCTGTAGGTCTGTCTTTCATGGATTTATTAAAGAAATTAGTGTGAGGTCTCAAATATATTGATATTCATACTGACGATGTGTCTTCAAGTGTGGCAGAATGTCTAATCCATTAAAGACTTTTAACCTAGACCACCAACACAGTACAGTTTTAAAGTAGGTTCAAACAAGATGGTTGTACGCAATGCAGGAGCATTCATGAGGTTATGATTGCATGTTTGAATGTAGGTAGAAAATAATATGCCAATTTTTATTCGTGTAAGGTCAGCAGTTGATAATGCAACTTGGTGTCGAGCACTAACTGAATATGCCAGAGCATGTGCCCAAGCAGGAAAGCCACTTCATGGATGGCGTGTGCACTTTGAGCAGTGTGGTACGTAGATGCTTTCGTACTTGGAAGCGCTGCTTATCAGCTGTATTTTAAAAAGGATGCTCTTCATAGTTTTACTTTATTGTCCTTCCTCTTATTTTGGATTCATATAGCTCTTAATGAAACCGTTGAGTGAATGAAACTCCTTCAAGGCTACATAAATGAGATGGGATTTCTCTTTCATGTGTGTAATTTGTACTGAATGTATTTAAAGTACTAAGCTTATTACAATGTGATTTAGGAGCCTTCTTACTAAATCAGATATTTTTATTTTCATAGAACTACTCTTTCAAATGTCCAAATCTTCATGGCTTTCTGATATGTGTGTCATGAGTCTTAAAAATAAATTCAAATTACACTTGCATAAGTCTTCATTATATAAGTCACGTAAAGTAAGTTTGAAAGAGATTATCTGATTTGTTCACCTGCTTGTAACGCAGGACCCAAACTGCTTTGTCATCCAGGACAGATTTCCCCTATGATTCCAAAAATCTGTGTTAATGGATGTTCTGACTGTGATGGTCTGAGTATCTGAATAGCTCTGCTGTGAGAAAATTTCTGAGTCTCCCTTGGTGTAATTTAAGATTATTCCTTCTTAAAGCACCTTTAATGGACAAAATGTGAATATATATAAATATGTATCAATTCCATGAGTGTGTGTTATGAAAGGCATTTTTCTAGACAACAGATACTCAATTGACTTGCCAAAAAGTAGATACCTGAAAGAAATATGAGCAATCTATTTAAGCCCTGAGGCATTACCACAATACCTTTTCTCTACCTGTTTCTATTTTTTAGTCATTACCTGTGCTGAACCCTTGACCTACAATGAATGCATCAACTGCTGTCCTGTTTCATGTCATCAGCAATCACAGTGCATTGACAGTGAGCTTTCCTGTGTTGATGGATGCTACTGTCCAGATGGTAAGTTTTGCTTCTCAAATACGTATTCTTTAATTCCATGTAACTTTGAGGTTGTTCTTCCCCAAGTTTGTCTCTATATGGCCTGACTAGATTAAAGCATTCCCGGGAGCTCTTTATAAATGATGTTCCAATGGTGTGTGGATGAATGACCTTATTTTCCTTACTGACAACAACCCTTTCCTCCTTCTAACAAGTAGCAATAGATTTCAGCACAGATACCCATTCTAGCTGTACAGACCCACAGTTTGAATGAAAAATGGTGTTTGCTCTCTTGTTACAGGACAGCCATCCTCCTGATTGTGGTGGTTGCTGCTTGGTTTTTGAGGAGAGGGAGGATTATTTTGATGGGTTGGGTTTTGGGTTTGTTTTGTTTGCTTGTTGTTTTTTGGTTTTTTGTTTTTTTTTTTCTGCATTTTTTTCCTGAAGACTACCTGCAAGATTACAGAGCTTAGGAGAGCTCAAAAACATGCCATAAGTAAAACTCATCCATGTGGCCATAAACAGGTTTTCATACTGAGATTCTTACACTGTTGTATGGTTCTGGCAAGTGACATATTTACAGTGTGGCCTATAGCAAAACTTTACCCTCTTCACCAAAACAGACATTGATGTCCAGTTTTCCTCTAGTTACTGGCTTCTCTTGGGTACATAATTCTATATAAAAGAGGATAGAGGAAGTTATGCCATGGATCTTCAAGTCATGCCTCTTATATGTACCCTGATTATTTATAAGTTTGATCATCTTTATTATTTATTAATCATTTTACTTTTTATGGGTTGTAAAGCCTTTTAGCTTCTGGCTCTCTAATAACAAAATAATAAACCAACCAGAAAACACCAAAGCAAAAACCTGTTTCAGTAAAATAAGGACCTTAAAACGGGCAAAGATTTGTAAATGTGTTTAAAAAATAAGCCAAAGGTTCTCAAAGAAGTGTGGCTTGTGTATTTAGTTTTGGGGTTTTTTTGTGTGTGTGGTTTCCTCCCCCTCTCACCCAGTATTAAATATTTATTATTCATACTATATTTAGTGTATCTCAGGCAATTTAGTGATTTGATCCATGTAATATAATTTATTAAATATAATTCAAATGCACCCTTTTTTTGGTGACAGTTACTAACTATTAGTCTAGAGTATATTACATGCAAGACTATTTGTGTTGTTCTTGCATATACTTAGTAGTGCTCTGTCAGTCATTTGTAGGGATATTTCTCTTTTTTTCTTGTTATTTTATTTATTCTAGGCTTAATTTATGAAAATGAATTGTGTGTCAAACCTATGGACTGTCCTTGTGACTACCATGGAAGTTCCTTTGAAATGGGTTCGGTGGTTTATGAGGAATGTAATAACTGGTGAGTAGTTTTGCTTTTTATGCTGTGGACTTCATCCTTTCGTGGTCATAAGAGACAACTTCTTCAAGGCCTATTTCAGTTGGACACAACAAGCCTAATGTAAATGTGACACTAAACTGATGTTTTTTAGAATTTATAAGGTAATTTTATACATTTGAAAGAAAAATCCATAGGAAGAGAAAGTGCCTTTCATTGGATCACCTTTATTGAAGAAAATGGATGAGCTTGCAGATGCACATCTTTTTTTTCCACAAGAGTTCTATTTTTAAGTCATAGGATTCAAATTGCTTGTGTTTTTTCTTCTCAGTTTTATTACTCCTTAACTTTTTTAATGGTTATTAAGGAGCTAAAAAGTAATGAAAGTTACTGGATGCATGGATGAAATTTCAGCTTATTGTATCTTCATGACAAGTTCTTGCCACAGCTTTCAGGCATTCTAATGACTGTGATATCTCTGTACCCTTTTGTAAGATGCAAGACACTTCGTGCTCATTTCACAGGGAAGGAATCCAGGAAGAACAACTGAGGGACAACTGTATGTAATTCACAAAATAAAAGTATGAAACCTTTTTTTTTTTTTGATTTCAGCACCTGCATTGGAGGAAAGTGGATCTGTACAAATCTTACGTGTCCAGGTATGTGAAAGTCTTGAATACTTAACTTTTTGATAACTGAGTTCTTCAGGTAAAATATTATGATATTTCACTACATAATTTGCATTTTATTTCCATCTACATATAAATGCATCTACAGACTAAGTAGATTAAATATTAAAATGATCTAAATAGCAGGCATCTGCCTTTCAGCTTAGTGCAGCCCATACATCACCATAATGTCTCTGGTAGATGACACTACCTGGTCATTTATTTTTTTCAACCAAATTTTTCACTGCAGCCCTCACTTGACATCATTATGGCAAGTTTAATTTATTTTACTCAGTGTTGCTGGCTTATCAGTTAACAGTGGGAGTGCTTAATGTTTCTGAAAATCAGTTTTAAGAGCCACAAATCAAATACCCACAATGTAAGGATTACGCACATTTTTGCTTCTTCTTGGGGGAAGAGATGTTGAGGTATCCCAGCCAGGCATCAGGTACAAACCCCATTACAAAAGCAAGGATAAGGTTCAGCTCTTTAACTATGTTCCTAGTGCCTGGTTGTAATATGAATATAATTTCATAAGTTATGGAATATTATCACAGTGTATAAACCCTACAGCAGTAGTACTTGTTGAGAGTGCACTGTCTTTGGTGCGTACTTAAACGCATTACTTATTGTGTTTGTCAGCTGAATGCTCGGTTTCAGGAGACACTCATTTCATGACCTTTGATGGGCGCAAATACACTTTCCAAGCTCCCTGCCAGTACATTCTAGCCAAGAGCCGTACGTCTGGAGCATTTACCGTATCCTTGCAAAATGCTCCTTGTGGACAGGTAAGTCTTAGAATTTTCTTATAGTGTTTATATCTTCAAGCGTCTATTATTTTGTGGAAAAAGCATTAAAAAAAAAAAGGCAAACGAGCTACCTGCAACTGCATGTAATAAATAGTAGCAACAACTTTCTGTAATGATGTAGTTGGACAGCAACAGAACAGAGAAAGTCTGTACATAAATTCTCATGTTTGCTTGGGACAATAGGAAAGATTATGCCAGTGTTCTGATTGACTGTTCACTGAGGTCATTCAGTAACATGTGGGGGTTCGTGCAGCACACCCTGGATGATGACTTCTTTTCTTGAGCTTTCTGAGTACATCTTTTTGAACTTGCAGCCAGTACAAGGACTGCTGCTTATTATTGCTTGAAGGAAGAATGGCTTTATGTCTTCAATATAGATTTCTCTTTTGTCTTTGTTCTTGCAACTTGAAATTTGCTTTTACTTATGTTGATATGAAAACATTTGGTTAGGTTTTTGGTCAGCTCTCTCAGATTTGTTTATATAAATGCATTTGTCTTACTGTTGCTAAGCTGGTAGCCTTTACAGTTGTTTTTAACCAAGCATCCACGTGTGTAGGTAGCTGATACTAACAGTGCTACTAAAGGTGATATTAAGGGTGCTCCTACTTTATATTTGAAGGTACTGTACACAGAAATTGCCAAATGTTTCATCTGCCTTATATCCAAGACCTGTTCTCTTTCCTTTGTTGTGCATGTGGATTTCTGAGCATGTATTATAAAGCTATGTGTGAGGTATGGAACACTGGTAAGATTTTTGACTACATTTTCATTACAGTCTTGATAGGATGAGAAGCATAGTTGATTGAGTTGAGCCGTTTTCTGGAATCAGGCTTTTCTCACTGGCTGAGTTCTACATGTGTTTGTAAGGGCAGAATTTGGCCCACATTTGTGTTAGGGTCATGATGCCAATGTGGATGCCTACTTACTAAGTTGCTGGACTTGCAGTAGGGAAAAGATTTCGTATCTTGGCCAAATTTCTCTTCTGTCTGTAATGATTTTTACTTAGAAGCAACTGTACAGGTATTTGAAGTGTATATCGCCTTAAACATAACATTGCTGTAATTCTAGACCACCTACTTACTATGTGTTAGGCCTATATTGTTACATAATTCACATAAAATCAGATTTAGTGCTATTACTTTGTACTTCTGTGGAGGTAGCTACTTATGTTTCATTGTATTAATTTTCTTTTGTGTTCTAAATAAATATATGATCCTGCAAGTCCTTTTACATTAATGATTGCAGTCACTCTTCTCTGCAGCTTATATTGTTCATGCACTTGAGATTTCCTTGGGAAGAAAAATGGTTATATAAGTTGTCATGCTACACTTTCTAAAGGCACATTGCACTAAATCCTACTTCTCTGTATGACAGAAAATACATTTAAGCAGAAAGAATTCTTATTGAAAGTGGCAGTGGCAAGTTTTTTATAATAGAAATTATGTCTTTGCGATCCAGGTAAGAGATGGGAGACTGAGTGCAGGGAATTCCCTCATCTCAATGATAAAAGTTGAGAGGCAAGAAAAATAGCTTAACTGGATAGAGACAAAATATATTTTACAACTAGATGATCCTCAAGTAAATGTCTCTTCTATGGTTCCTAGGAGAAGTGTCTAAAGACACCAGGTGAGGTATGTGACAGGGCTTAGAAGTTACCACTGTTGAAAAAGTGGATTCTTGTGTTGCAAATACAGCTGCTTTAAAATGCTCTAATAGTCTCTAGCTCTTTGAGGTAGAAGCATTACAGTGGGGGCTGTGAAATGAGATCTTGGCAAGGACATGCACGTTAAAAGAACTTCTAGGCTTTAACCTCTGTGTGCATTGTTCTTTGGATTGGGAAGAATCTAGTGATCCTGCTAATATTTCCTGCTTATGGGAAGATTGAGAGTGTTTCAAGATACAATATATTTGGTTAGTGTTACAATTCCCCACTTCAAGTGCATATTTGGCTTAGCTTGTTTTTATTTTAATAAAATAAGTTTAAGTAGCTTTGTTCTGGGCTAAGTTTGGAATCCTGAGGAGCTGATTAAGTTACTGTCATCTAGAAGAAAAAAAATAAAAATAAGAGCTTTGAAACAAAACATAAACATAGCCATAAATCTGTTCAGTCAGTGTCATATTCTCAGAATTTTGTGGAGTCCAAGAACCTTGAGAAAGGTGGTTGTATATAGTATAGCTGTACTATGTCATTGAAGAAAAGCAAAGAAAATCTCCAGAGAAACACTCTGGGCAACGCTTTTATCAAATGAGACTTGAGGCCTGAATGACTTCTTGCAGAAGCCCACAGTGAGGAACCTTCCAGCCTGACCTGTTGAAAATCCCATCAGTGAACAACAGAGGTCTGGAGCAAACACCTGTTGTGGTAATGTGCAGGGTATGAATATGTGTCTCATTCCTTGTGCTACAGAACAGTTATTCTGTGTGCAAAACAGACAGAACTGTGCCTTTTGGTTTAGTCGTTGTGGTTACTTTTTGCTGGGGAAAGTGAAAACTGAGTTAGTTGGCTTTCTGCAGCACTGGTGAGACTGCAAAGTGCTTTGTAGTAACTCCTGCTTTCTTCTTCACCCTGACTTAGCAACTCTGCTTAGTGTTGTTTCTGCGTCAAAATGGTTTGTAGGTGAAAAAACAGATTCTCTTGGCTTTTACTACATGTGGGGCTTCATACTTCACATAGCCTTTAACAAAGGTAACCTGATCAGTCCCTAATAGGTATAGGCCTTTACAGAGGTTTGAGTGAAGCATTCTGGATGTTAACAGTCAGGTGAGTGGTCAGAGGATTACGTGATATATTCCAGGGCTAACTTAGTTATCAGTGTACAAGTGGTAAGAGGGTAGTGAGAACGGTTTGTGTAGTATAAGGCAAGAATGTGGGTTTTTTTCAGTGCAGCTATTCGAGTGTCTAATTATCAACTAACTGGTACCACTTGGCAGAGGAGTGCTTTTCAGTTCCCCAGGCACCGTCCATTATCTTTTTTCCCATTTATAAAAATTAATGAATTGAAATGGGAAGCTAAAAGATTTGTAATGTGGAATCTCATATTTCTTGATGGTTTGAGATTTTATGTGCTTCTTTAAAAAAGCCTTATCACTCCTATCTTATTCAAGCAGATTAAAAAATGTGGAAAGAAAATACCTGGGGAGATTTTAGCTTTCTGAATCACAAAGAATCCAGTCATCTGAAGCCTTAGAGCTGGTGACATAAACAGTCATCAGGCAACAAGTTATTTGAAAATGATGTGAAATTTTGTTTAAGCACTTTTTGGAAGGAGAATCAGTCAAATGATCAGCACAGCTTAACCTTATCTGAGTTTCAGGTGACAACCTCGCTGGCTTTGTAGTTTGTATGATGAGAAGGTCTTCTGAATATAGATTTTTTTTTTTTTTTAAAGTGTCTAGTGAGAGAAATGGCCATTCCTGTGAAAACACCTGCTGAAAGCTGGCAGGGGCAGTGCTGTGAAAGAAACAGTTCATTGGAACAGAGAACAATTGTCAGGCTGAATTTCTCCTTCAGTTTCAGCACGAAGGAATAATAAAGCTTTTGTCGATATCCTGTACTAATGTATATACCATGGAGGGTTGTTTTCTTGGCTCTGGTCTCCTATGCATGTCACCTGCCGTTTTTTTATCTTCAGCTTCTTAAAAAGCCAACAGTGTCATCAGTTTATAGCCATTGTTTCCGAATGAAATGCACAGAAACCTAATTTCTTAAGTAAAGAGGCAAGACAGCAAGATATGCTACAAGGCTTTACTTCACAAGGCAGATGTCTGTCTTCACTGTCAGTCTGGAGGAGCTGGTTGAGCTGATGAAATATCTCTAGTTATTTTTATAATTTGCTATTTTAATTTGCTAGTTTCATTTTATCATTTCAGGTGTTGGTGAAAGATCACTGTTGAATTAGTCTCTAGAGACAGGGAAATTCTGCATGTGGTTTTTAATCTTTGCATACTATTGTGTGTATTTATGTGTCCATGGTACTTGAAGAGCTGACAAATGATCTCTCTTTGCTAGTTCAGCATCTGTGAAATCCACATGGTAGTGTTCAGAGATCCTTGAGCTCTAGTAATGGTTTTCATCAAGCAGGGCAACATTTGCCCTGTATTAGACAAGTCCCAGTGAAAGTCAGAGTTGAATAAAAGTGTAAATCTGTGAACTGAGCATCGTAATCTCTTTGCTCTGTGAATGGTGCTATTCACTGTGTAATTCTGCTGTTTGTGCAACTGTCCAAAGGTCATTTTAACTGTATCTTTTTCAGTGCCTCTTTCAGCACTGAAGATTTGTTAAAATTTCACGGTTTCATCATTAGTTACGCCTTCACTGAAGGCAGTGGAGCTGAACAGTGCAGCCTCCCATACCTGTACTGAACACTTCTGGACTGCAGCACCGTTCCAGATCCAATCAATGGGAAATTTTCTGCAGTGAGACCTAGAGTGCTCTTTGACCAAGTCGTTTCAGACATGTCTGTATATGTTCTGGTATATAAGACTGTTTGGGGGTTGTGCTGAAAACGGTGTTAATAATAGAGATATTTTTGTTATGACATTATGAGATGTTGAAGATGCATAATTGAGATGAGAGTAAAATGAACAAATAGTGTAACCAAAGTGACTGGACCCAATTTTTGTCATTGTTCTTGAATACCTGTTGAATGTTTACAAGGTCTTGCAGGGAAGGAGGCTCAGCAGAAGAAACAGCAGTTGAGTGCTTCCCCATTTCGTCTGTAGATGGCAGGGAGTGGACAGTCTCTCAGCTTTATCCGGCTACACCAAGCCAGTGTAAATAAGCTGATGTCTCAGAAGCTATAGTAGAGAGATTTGAGTGTAGCAGGAGTGGCAGAAACCTAATTTTTTCCTCGAGCAAGGAGAAAGCACAATGTGGACTGGGATTATGTCGTCTTTCAACATGTGGCAAAGTCAATTACAGAATGCTGACATGGTATAGTTCAAGTCATCTCTCAGTCCACCTCTGAGCCTGATTCTCTGTGATAGAACATTTTTCTTTTTAAAAAATTAAGTAGTGATCAAATTCTTTTAAGAAAAATCTGTTAATCTACTGTGATTTGATAAACATGCTTTAACAAGCCTTCTTCCCACATTGGCATTGAAGGTCAAAGTACCTGTATTTACTCTGGAAGGTGAAAGTACTGTCCTGGAAACTTTATTGAATTGACTAGTGTTAGTCATCTGTCCAACTTGTTTCCAAGTTGTTTGGTAAAAGTGTATTTGCTGCTGTGGCGTGTTGCAAGTGTTCAATATTCAGTAGCCCTCAGACTTGTGCTGCTTCCCACATGTGGTGTGATGTCTAGTTGAAGATGACTATAGTAAGAGTTAAGTAGTTTGGGACTTCACTGAGGTACCCATCAGTTTCAGTACTTGACTGAGTGAAAAAAACCCCAACCCAAAGAACTTAGAGTAAGTACACAATAGGTGACTTTTGTTTTGATGAAAGCAGTTAACTTGAATTCAATTCTTGGTCTTTAAGCTGTTCTGAAATTTCTTTCTGTAGGGCATGTAGCTTCTCTATGTTGTGAAACTTTTGCAAATAACACTAAATACTTCTGTTTTTTAGAATTTCAGTCAATTAGCTGCTATTGGTTCCACTGAAGAGGGTGGATGTAGAAATACCTAATAAGGATGATTTTGTTTGTTTGTTTGGGTTTTTTTTAGTATGTTTTATCTGGACTGCAATGCAGTATTCCTTTTCATATCTGTTTCATTTTGACTTAGAGAAGTGAAATGAAAATAAGAATAAGCATGGTAGTAAATGGTAGTAACAATAAACAAGTCAAGCCTGTTGGATGTTGTGAAATTGTATGCTCCACGATGCTGCCTTTCTTTTACCAATATTCATCCATGGAGCTTATGAACATAGTGCACAACTCCTCTCAGAAATAATCAACTTATATGCTGTTTTAAATAATGATTCACAAGATACTTCTGTCTTTCATTATTGTTTGCCTTCAAAAGAATTTTGTATCTTAAATATGCTTTAAAAGAACCTGGGTATATCAGAACACTTCAAAGTACAGACTTGGATTTCGGTGCACTGCTCTACAGATAATGCAGCCTTGTTTGTGAGCAGTAATTCAGCCTCAGTGGGTCTTTAATCAGGGGGTTCCATGAATTGCAGGTGTCTTGGTACTAAGCTATGTGAGAATTGTTTCCATTTCGCTTTACATATCCCACTTTCGAGCTGTATTTGCATAGCAGGTTAGAGTTATTGTTAAACATATATGGGAAATCATTCAAAATACTAAGTTTTCTTACTTAGCTATAAAACTGTATGTTTTACAAGTGCACTCTGCTAAGAAGCAAGGTATAACTTAAAATTTTTAATCCCCACTAAGTATACCTTTACTTGTTTGTTTTCCTCTTGCTTGTAGAACCAGGATGGATCATGTATCCAATCAGTCAGCCTTATTCTTAAGCAGGATCCCAAGAGGCAAGTGACTCTGACTCATTCAGGAGATGTTTTGATATATGACCAATACAAAATTAACCTACCTTATGCAGATGGTAAGGAATGATATATAAGCATATAATTCTTATCAAACACTAAAGAAATATTTTATTGACGTTTGTTTACTGTCAGTATTGCTAACATACTGAAGTTAAATGGCATAGTTTAATATTAATGTTGTTAGTTTTTTATGAATGTTTTGCCAATTAACTGCTGGCATACTTTTTACGTAATAGGAGTTGTACATTAGCGGTGTTGGGCTGATGACTCTTAGGTTAGGATTGTGTTTGTTCTAACAAGTCCACATGCCACCCCTTACACTTGCAAGGTTGGTTAGTTCTTTTCTGAGGGGGAATTATTTTCTCTGATTCTTGAACTGAATAATCTCTTTTTCCCTTTTTGGTAAGCAACTCAAGGAAATGTAGGTGAAAGGAGCCCTCTTGCCCCTTACAGATAAACTACAGATTTTCAGATAAAAAATTTATTTTGGTCCTTTTTTTTTTTTCCTTTTAACTTTTAAATCTCTCCCTCTCAAGATATCTGTTATTCTACTTAAAATATGTGACTGTGTTCTGTGAGATTTAACCTTAGCTTTAATGAGAGCTTTTTAATGAAATCATTAGTACATTTGATGTCTGCAAGACCTTGGCTCTTTGTGAATTTCACAAAGATGTATAGACTTTAATATAGGAAGCATGTGCCTGGTGTTAGGATTACTTTGTCTACAAGAAGTGGTCTGCAGTGTTTGTATCTTTAAATTGATTTCATTTAGTTTACTTTCATGAACATTTCAGTGAACTCTGGATGCATTTTAAAAAAGTGGTGACACTCACAAGTTTCTTATTTTCTTCTTAAAAGTTTGAATCAGTGTACCCTTGCATGAGAAATCAATGATTGGGGAAAAATAGGGTCTTAATAAGAAAAAATGAAACTCTAGATAAAAATTATATGAACCAAAACCAGTGAAATGACAAGAAACAAAATGTAAATTACAAACAGGTTTCTTTTGCCTTTCAACAATCTGTTTTTACTCACCAGAATTATTTGAAATACGGAAACTGTCCTCTGTATTTCTGCAAGTAAAGACACACATTGGATTACAGATCCTGTACGACAGAGGAGGACTGAGGCTTTACCTTCAAGTGGATGAACGGTGGAAGGACGATACCACGGGCCTTTGTGGGACCTTCAATGGGAATACAGAGGATGATTTTTTGTATGAATAGCTGCAAGATTTCTATTTTCCAGTATATGAATGTGTACAGTTAGTGGTAGATCAAATGTGTACTGAAGCTGAATGGATAGATACCAAGAATAATTTATTTTGCAGTTTTCCATTAGTGAGATAGATAGTAGGCTTTAGTTTGCTAACAGAAAATCTGCATGATATCAAGCCAGGTTTTGCTTAAAATATTTTAATATAAAAATACAGTGAAATATGTAAAGTGCTCGAGGGCTAATTTATCGAAAAGGTTTTGTCCAAAATATGAAGTGGCCTACATAAGGAACTTTCTGCCTCCCTGCAAGCCTCTCTTTTTCCGGCTCCTATTTTCTGTTGCAATTTCGAACCTGCTGCCTCTGACAGAGCCTCCATTGTTCAGTGCCTGCAGGTCAGCAACAGGAATTGGCTGTTGCCTGAGCTCCTCTTGGTTGTGATGCAGTGAAAGGTGGTCAGAGCTGCCTGAGTACTATAGTCAAGATCACTGTTTGTCCAGCTTCTTTGCAACATATTTCTCAGAGATGCTAGAGAACAAATTTGCTTCTGAGGGATTAGAGCAGCCAGGTGGAACTAGGAGAAGAAGAGGAAAATAGAGCATGACAGAATATTTCTTTTACCAGTATAGGAAAAGAAAGAGTAGGAGAACTTTTTTCTCTCAAAACAGTTGGGTTTTTTCTAAATCAAGAGTAATTGAAAAATGAAAAACCTTTGTTATAGTTCCCATTTGGAAACACATACACACGCAAATATGCCAGTGGAATTTTTAACAAATCTATCTTACTGATTAAAAAGTATTATCAGAATATTATTTATAATGAGACTAGGAAATATATAAACAAGATCTCAATTAAGAGATTATGTAAAACTGCTTAAAATATTTCTCTTTGACAAGTAGTTTGATAGTGTATTTTTGGTGACAGTCTTTGGATTGTTCTCATATAAGTGTGAAGTTGTTCAATAGTTGGGTATTTGCAGAAAAAAGTCCTTAAACTTGAGAAGTTATGAATTGTGCTGAGACATGACACAGACTATGGTGTACAAGCATTTTGATTTGTGTACAAAAAACCCTGATCCACACCAGATTTGGGAGACTTACCATAGGCAGTAGTGTCTTTTGCAACACCTCCACACCCAGCTATTTTACCAGCAGAAATACTACTGATTGTGTGCCTAAGGCACTCTTTTCCCTAGAATGAAACACCCCATATTTAAATGCACAGTTTTGATCATTCTCCCTGTACAACCTGCCTTGGTTACTTTGATCACAGTCTTTATCATTCAGCTTCTATTGCCCCTCTAATTACCTGGGCCTCATGGATATCTATTAAATTGCTTTTGCAGTTATATTTCCGAATGCTTATATTTCTTTCCCTTCCTTTTCCTCGCAGAGAATAAAGAGCATGGAAATACAGCTACCCAGAAACAGACAGGAAAATATAGGTAGAGGATAGAGAAAAATGGATCAGATATCACTGGGAAAGCAAAAGTAGGAATAAGAGAGTGCAGACTGTCAGGACAGTGGTGCATCCTCCTTCTCTCTTATAAGAACAAAACTTGGTCTATTTTGATCTTTCCTTCCTTAAAAGGTATTTAACAGCTCTAGTTCACATCTTGTCTTTCCTTCCTGGGCCTTTGCCTGGAAAGAAAGAAGAGTCCTGAAGCTTAAGCTGACAGTGCTTTAGAGGAGAGAGCATGAGAATATGGAGCAGTGCAAGGGGAGCTTGAATCGACATGGTAGAACTGAGACTATTTTGTACATTCATTGTATCTTTTCTGACTGAACTCTGTTTTGTAAAAGATCTCCAGTTGGAGTAACTGAAAGCACTCCAGAGCTGTTTGGAAACACGTGGAAGACTTCATCGGCGTGCATTGTTGTGCATGATAGTTCACAAATGGATCCCTGTGATATTCATCTGCAGGCAGGTGGGCAGTGAAGGCCAATTGTTATTGGCAAATTACTTTCTACTTAGTACATCTGTGCTCATTTTCCTAGTTGGATCAGGTAAAGGAATAACCAGTCCTACCCACTGAAATAATTATTACTTACAGGTAGCATGTGCTGAGTTCAATCCTCTAAGAAATCATAGTGTGTATTGTTTAAGGATCCTTGCAGAGGCACTTGAAATACCCCCTTTTTATTTCTGGTTTTCAGTTATGCTTTATTAAGTTAGACATGCATTAAAGGTTGATAGTATGTCTAGTATTGGTGATGCTGCTAGTTAAGATGGAAACTAAAAACTATTGCAGCTTTTGAAAATACTACAAAAATTAAATACTTGATTTAGTTGTCTACCATTGAAGAGGATGAGTAGGAGAAAAATGCTGATGCACTGACAGTCTTTAGATTCAGCTACAAGGGTCCAGTTGGGGAAATATGCTAGTGGGTGGTGCCATGAGGACCACAGATGGTCACTAAGTCATTCTTTAATAATGATGAACTTTGTAGATCATCAGTTATATCCATTTCACAGTTCCTACCACATCTTATCTTCGTCTCTACACACTTGTTGAGACATAAAGGTAAAATGTTAAGGGTTTACCTGTGCTTTCAGCAGTGCTAGGGAATCATCATGCCTCTTGCTACAACAGCATCTGTCTTTTGAGTATTTATACAGTAGGCAGTATTAAGAAGCTGTATTCTTTGTAACGGGTTTGGACGTGAATGTGGAAAGAATTAGCCTGTATAGGAAGTCAGAAATTCTGGAAAAGGGATTTTGAAGTCCTAGTTTATACATTATGCTCTTTTTGGTGGTAAATTTATCTCTTCATTGGTATGCTAATATAGCATATTATTTATTTTTACCACTATTGCACAACTATTTGATTCATTCAGAATTGAGATATTCAGGTGAGTGCTGTGTTTGGAGCTTCTTACATAGCTATTTGATACTGCTCTTGCTCTCCTGTGTGACAAACCAGCAGCTCTGGTGCTGGGTGCAGCCTTATGCAACTGAAGCAATGGGTAATAGATAATTCTTTACAATACTGACCTATTGAAGTATTTATTGGGAATGACTTAAGCTAAAGTGATGGACTTAAGCTAAAGTGATGTGTAATGAAATATGTGTTTGCCAAAGGCACTGGTCAGTTTATAGCACCTGTTGCCTAACTCACCTCCATGAATCAGTTGAAAGGTAGAAGACTTGACTGTAGGCACTATCTGTGTATTGTAAAGTTTTCTGAACACCTTAAAATCATACCAAGAACAAGCTCAACACTATGCGCAGCTAACTTTTTTTTTTCTACTGTACAGTTGTATAGATATCAGAGATAAAAAGATTACATGGCAGAAGTATATAACCATGACCAGTTGCATTGTATAGAAAACACTTTTTGTTCCAAGTCTTTTTAAACTCCTTCACTGAAACAGTGTTTAATCTGTTATTTGTGTAGCCTCTTATGCAGCGGAAGCTTGTAGCATCCTTACGAAAGATCTTTTTGCTCCATGCTACCCCTATTTGAGTCCTGTTCCCTATTTTGAGCAGTGCAGAAGAGACACTTGCAAATGTGGACAGACTTGTTTTTGCTCTGCTCTGGCCCATTACGCTCATCATTGCCAAAGGTTCGGAGTTGTAATAGATTTCAGAGGAGCTGTCCCAGAATGTGGTGAGTTTCCTTTCACTTCTGGTCTTAAATGGTTACTGTTGGAGGACTTTAGAATGACATTTGGAAAATAAAATAAATTAATATAATCTTTTAAATGAGAAGAGGATTAATCCCAGCATGATCTTTTGCACACAGGACAAGGTTCTTTTTTGTCCGGACAGAATTTAATACCAGTGTTCTTAGGGGATTGCTCCTTTACAGTTTACTTCCTTTAGTTCATGGTTTGTTAAACATTGCAAAGATTTTATTTTTAAGTAGTTGGAGGGCTTGAAATGTACACAGAATTAAAAATATGTCTGAATCTCTTATATGCCATTGCGTATTTCATACCATGTAGATATTATTCATGAGCTGCATATATAGATTTGTTCGTTTCCTCAGAGGTGCTAGGTTTATCTAATTCTTTAAATGAATGAGGTGACAAACGATGGTGATGTATTCAGCAGTTTTAGTTGGATTACTGCCAACTGACTGCTGTCTGACAGTCTGTCTTAGCTTATACTCTTACTGTCAGTGATGCTGAAATACGCAGAGTGCTTAAGTAAGTGTTGAAAATTGGTATTGTTGACGTGTAGTTTAAAATGAGTAGAAGAATATAAATGTTAGATAGCCAAAGGTGACATATTGTATCTGCTTTATAAAGCCTCACAAGTAGAGGAGTGGGATAATATTAATAAGCTTTTTAATTTATATTAACCTCTAGTGATGCAAAAGATATTGATAGGACATGTAGTGCCCTCATGTACATTTTTTAAAAATTATAGAATTGGAAACCCTATAAAACAACATGAAATTTGTACCCCTGATGTTTCAGTAGGTTTAACAAGGCTTTTCTAAGGAACATTCAAGAATTTAAGATTTAGCAGTTGTTGTCACATCATTACACATGTCACAACATTATCCATGTTGTAATGCATGATAAAGATGATATAGGAAAGTTGGTCCAGTTTAAGTTTCTGTATGTATATCTGAAAAACTGGCTTGCTTGCATTCATTTTGGCATGAATGGCCATGCCCACTATGACTGAATGGGTCATTTGAACCATTTGGTTTTATTTTACTTTTCTAGAAGCAAGTATAGTTTTCCTGTAATATATTCTAAACTTCATGCTTCTAAGGTTTAAAATATGTGAATCTTTTTAGTATTTCAAGAACTTCAGATTTTTTTTTCTAGTAGCATAGGAGACATATATATACAGATAGATAAAGATATATAAAAGAAATTTTAAGATGGTATTGTGCAACATCTGCAAAGTATATACATTTTACGTATTGCTTTCAACAGTTTATTTAAGATGCTTTGGGTTTCCAAAAGCCCATGCACAAGGGCTAAGCATTTTCAGAGTTAAGAGGTAAAAAGGCTTCAGTTGTTCAGTTTCCCCAGTGAAAATCTGGATTAACTGCACAGGCTCATCACACTTGTTATTACTGTGGATTTACATCTGTGTAGTTTACACCACATAGTGCCAAGATAGCAATTTTAGTGGAATTTAATGTGATTGGGAGTGAAAGAATGGAGATGTTTATCAGAAAAGTGTTGGGAGGTCCTTGAGTCTCTTGCACCGTAATTTGAGAGACTCATTTCATTTGGACAGCTCTTTCATGTGAAGATACAAAGGAGTACAGTACTTGTGTATCTACCTGTGGCAGAACCTGCCAAGCACTGTCTGTGCCAGAGACATGCAGCAGTGATTGTGTTGAAGGCTGTGCTTGTCCCTCTGGAATGTATTTGAATTCCAAGACTGAACGATGTGTACAGAGGTAGGTAAAGCTGCGGTTCCGATAGTCACACTCGCTCTTTTAGACCACTGCATTTGCAAGTCAGAGTGAAAAGCTAATAAACATGTAATGTTGTAGATGACATGCGTCTGTAAACTTGTCAGGGTCTTAGAATGATACAGAACTGATGTCTGTATTGATTAAAAAATAGTTTTTCTATAATATGGACACTCGTCCAACATCATCAACACTAGTTGTTACATTTTGTCTGATTTTTTGGTATATGAAAGATAGGAAACATAAGGTTCTACTTTCTTACTGATTTGGTTTGGATGTGCTTGAGTTATATGGCAGTATTGAGACCAATTTCTTGTTTTTTAAAAAAACCCAACCAACTGCAAAACCCCCAGCCAACAACAACAAAAAAAAAACCTCACCAAAAGCAACAAAGCAACCAATTGAAATTTGAACAGCAATTATGTCAGTGGGAATTTTTTTTTTCTTCAGTTTGGGTAATCAGTTTCATGTTTTTTCTCTACTCCAGAAATGAATGCCCATGTTATTTTCAAGGAATTGACTATCCCCCTGGAGAAAATGTTATGACATCTTTAGGCAAATGGTAAGATACAAAACTGTTTTCACGTGACTAAATGGTATCACTTTAAGAGTTCTGTCAAATCATTCTGGCTAGAATGCTGGGTTTTGTTCTTTCGGTATTTTTTTTAAGGAAACACACAGAGTAAAGGTACACCTGTTTTCTATGCATATTTGACAGAGGTTCTTTGGAACTTAACTAAAAGCAGAACAGAACAAATAATGTCTATGATGGATATCACAAGTATTATCAGCATAATACTTTGGTTTGTTGTAAAGGCCATATAAGAGATTGGTATTTTCGGACACCTATTGCAATAGGGGCACTTAGACTCATTTTCACTTTTATCAGCAGTTCATAAATACTGATCATTATAAATCTATATCTTAATCATCAAGTTGGCTGATTTTTACCTTAGGGCAGATTTCCTGGAGAGTGTCAGGCAGGCCATTCTGCATATGGGGCTGTGCAAAGGCTGGGTGCAGTGTTGCCTTTGGTACTGCTTTGCCTGTCGCCTGGGTTATACTGTGGAGTCCTCGAGAACTTTCCCTGCAGGGCTTTGGGGTCCAAACAAAACTCCAGAAGTATTTACAGAATGGCTGTGGCACATGCAGAATTTGATTCCGAATCTGCCGACTAGTGTAAGGACACTGGGGATGTCTCAGCCATTGCAAAGAATGGAAGAATAGTGCTGGAGTTCATGGGCTCAGGCTCTCTAGTGAAGCACAGGACATGAAATGAAGCCAGTACTGCTTCAGTTTTCCCTGACAACAAGTTGCAACCAGAGCTGCTACCATTTTGTAAAAGTACTGGACCATTTTGGCTTGGAGCAGTCAGTGTTAGGTTTCTCGGTGCTTCCCTGCATAGAGTATCTTGGTAGGGTTGAGTTTTCTGCAGTGTTGAACTGTTTCACGTAGGGGGAGAAATGTTTCGTCTGTTCCTGTCTGTGTGGTATTTTGCGTATGTGAGTGGGTAAACATGCTACAACTTTATGATAGAGTAGCTGAAAATTTTTATTTTGAATATTTGATTAGCTTGGAATTGTTTGAAATTTTTTGGGTTCTGATTATGAACTGTAGTTCCAGGTGGTTCTGATAATAGCCACAGTAGGCTGTGATTTCAGATTCTTATCATTTTGCTGAAGCAAAATTACTTTGAGACAGCATGAGGATGAAATTTAGCAATTGCTTCACTGTTTCCTTCTGTGAAGCAGTAACACTAAAGTAATTGAAACATTCATTTTGTTATAAATTAGATGGAAATCCACGATCTTGTCAGATATTTGCTGGTAGATACCTGTTTGTGATTCATGCTAGGAGTGGTTGAGAGAAGAACAAGTTACCGATCTGCTGTTACTATGTTGTGCTTGGGTAAAAGTCGCTCTAGTACAAAATATTGTTGCAGATACAATAACTTGTGATTTTATTATATTCAACATTGTGGTTTTGCCTTCAGCTGTGGGATAACTTAAGAACTGTTGGTGTCATCAAGATTTTCACCTAAACTAGTAGCTTGCTTTTTAGCAGAGTTCTATGATTATGGTGAGAAAAATGGAGTGTTAAGAATGTTCATATATGAGTACATACCCAGAGCTTGCTGTATCCTGTGCATATATGTGTTTAGGGTTTGGTTTTGTTGCTATTGCTCCTTGCATTTTTGTTTCAGATAATAACAATTTTTTTAAGTTTGTGGCTTGGTTTATTATTACTGCATTGATATTTAGGGAGCAGTATAGTGGTATGTTCCTGTATATATTCTTTTGTCAGGCCAGGTATCTTAACTCATAATAACATTATGTATAAAGCAAAAGTTTGAAGTGTAACTGATATTCTTCATGTGTTAAGGCAATGCACACTTTATCCACAGTTCTAATGTTCAGTGAAAACATTTATACAGTTAATTTGTAGTGACTTATACTGCATGCTTCATTATTAAATAGAAAACATTAATATTTCAGATCTTCCCGGCTCTCATTATATCTCTGTATATTTTTATTGCAGCCATTGCAGTGATGGAGTAATGAATTGTGATAACAACATAATAGGTGAGTGAAGAGAGAGGTAAAAGATACTTCAAGTCCAATGAATACATATTCTCCAATCCCTGTGGAACCTCTTGCCTGTAGTAGAAGATTGTGCAATGTGTACAAATTAATAACTTCCAGGAGAGGATCCATAATTTAGAAATTATATGGTTGTGTATTTGAAAACAAGGCTGGTGCAAAGCAGCAGTATAACTGTTCAAAATACTGTTAAATCTGAGCAACTTTATTCCCCAGTGCTTTAAAATATTTATTTTTTAGATTGCTAATGCAGATAAGCTTAGCTGCATGATAAACAGCAGACTTTCAGCAGGGCAAACAAAAATTTGCTTTGCCCCATAAAACATGAGTGTAGGAATTGAATACTGGCATTAATTTTTTACAAATGTTTTCTTTCTCTTCACAAACTCTGAGTAACAGAAATATGAAAAAAAAATATATTTTGTCATACTTTGCAATACAATGTTACAAGCGCTTTTTCTATTACAGTATATTTTATATATCATTAAGTATTATGGTCCATACTCGTGTTATGACGTGTGTTTTACTTCACTGGGAATAACATTTTTATTTATTTGAGGTTTCCATTCTGGAATTGCCAACTCTTTGACCAGAAATTCCCCATGCACTTGAAGGTGGTGGTTTTACCAATTTTACAATTTTCCAGGACCTCTCTCCTTAACAAATAATTAAGTAAGCAAAACCCCAGCAACCAACCAAAATCAATTTAAAATGCTGAGACTACTTCTGGCATTTCTGTTTTGTGTACACAGTATGCTCAGTGCAGCCCTACAGCAATTTTGCAAGAGAGTTGTTTTATTCATGGTCAGTGCTCCAGCATGGAAAGTCATATCTAGTTCTCAGATTCTTTGTATCTTTTTCTTTCTGTTGAAATATGTTTCTCTGTTCGTAGTACTTTGCATGTCTGGACTGATTCCTGACTAACCATTTAGAAAGTCATGTCCCTTACTAAAGGAATATATTAATTTCAGTATTATATATGAGACTTATAGATGTTCTATGAAGTTAACTATGTTTAGCAATGAGAGGCAATTGGATGTTTAGTAGTATTACTGGATACAAAATTTCGACTATGAAGATCAATGTGTTTGTCAATTTTTCCCCCAGCACACAACTGCCCAGTTGGACAGATTTATATTAACTGCACAAGTAATCCACAAGTTGATCCTGAACTCAGCAGAGAGAGAACTTGTGAAAATCAGCTGCTAAATCTCACTTTCTCAGCACACCTTCCTTGTGTGTCAGGTTGTGTCTGCCCACCAGGGTGAGTACAGACAGATGTGCATCTTTTGGTGCACAAAAATAAATGATAACCTTCAGTAGTGATTGAGTAATTAAATCTGCTAAGGTTTTCTGCTCAGCAGAATTCTGCTTGGAGAATGTTAATTGTCAAAGGGTGAGCATCCAACTTGTGACGGCTTACACCTCGATTTTGTCAGTTGAAGTCATAATAAATGCTAAACCAAGAGGCAAATGGAGCCAAAGGTCTAATACCTCACAATAATAAAGCCAAAATAGCAAAATGTGATTCAATCCCTGTAGTGCAGCAGAACTGGGTTTATCTACATATTTTTTTCAGTTATCTAAGCTCTTATTTGATTATTTTGCTGAGGGAAACGTGTTTCTTCATTTATAGGCATAATTTTCAATATTCTCTCCCTCAAAAGGATCTTTAAAGCTTTGGGAATTTATGTTGATAATGTGCAGATGAACTTCTGTTGTGTTTTGGAATCAAGCACTGTATTGTTGAGAGATTTTTGAGTATAAAAATAACAGTGTTTTTAAGTTATGCTGTTTTTGATGGGATTTAGTTTCTTGAGCACATAGCTTGAAGGTTTTGAGAATTATCACTTTAAAATTATTGTTTATACCTTGTGAACCACCTCAAAACAAAGAGTAGAATCCAGAGCCTCACTTTACCTGGGTTGAAATAGCTCAGTTGAAGTCTGTGGACTCGTACTGATTGATGTGTAGATATTTCTATGTCATGATAAAAGGTTGCTACTCAGAATTCTGGGGTTTTACCTAATCATTCAGAAACATGAAATGTCAAATGGTTCACATGAAATGGAACCTGTAATTAATCCAAGTCACAATATGGTACCGTGGTGAAAAAGTGCAGTGCTGAGGTAGATTTTGAAATTACCTGGAGGTGAGTATTTTCAGAATCACAAAAACTCACCCTCCTGGACCTGGCAGATACCCTTCAAAACCAGTGGTTACCTTCAGCAGCACTATATGGCTGGCAACTCAGATCATATAAACTTCTTATTCTCTGCTATTCTGCTGTGCATAACCCATGAGGTTGTGAACTTCTCTGCTGCTTCCTGGTGTAAGTTAGTTCTGGAATTTAAACAATTAAAATTATTTTTAATGTTGGAAGGCTCACTGTCAAGTGTTAGTGATCCCAAAGCTCTGGTAATATGGCTGTTTATTTAAAGGAGGTAGAGTTTTATGATTTCCTAGGAACAAAAATAGAAAATTAAAAAGTTTCTTTACTTTGGCAAACTGAATTCTGTTCTCCTAAGGCTGTACGCTGCCTGTAAAGATACTCACATAAACTTTTTTGGGGGTTTTTGGGGGGGAGTGGGGGAAACACAAGGAGAGGTTTGTTTGGTTTTCAGGATTTTATCCTCAGTTCTTAAGGTAGAACTAGGAAACAGTGTTTGGAGCCTAGGATTTGAATTAGAGTTTTAACTAGAATCTGTACTGAAGAAGTAGAAATGACAAAGTTATTTGGGAGCTTGTCAAAACTGATATCTTAAATATTCAGCTCTAGTGGTCTGATGTTGCTGGTATGTTTTATGTTTTTATTTGAGATTGCTTTAGGAAAAATTGAGATTTTTCCTAAAAAAAACCTGAAGGTGCATGTTTGTAGGTGTGCTTTTGGAAACATGAGAGACTTCTGCTATGCCTTAACTGTGCAGGTTTTTTATTTAGACAATGAATCCTAATGGTTTAGGAATTTTAATAATAGCTGCTTTTGGATAGAATCTGTTAGAACTGAATAACCCTAACATTTTAAGTCAGTCAGTGAATTCATACTCCAATGATACTGCATACTCCATACTGCAGATTGACCACGTTTGAGTCAGAGCAATGCAGTAAGGTAAATCTAAATTGTTGGAAGAGAAAGACAGATGAAATACCATTGCCTTCACACAGTACCTTATCCTGTGTTGATAACAGTTCAAGTAGTTCAGAGTTCAAATGCACTGTGAATTTGTGCAACTTTAAAATCACCTTTCCAGGCAATCAGTTCTTGCTGGTGAAACATAAAACTGAGGTGACACTGTCCACTTCAAAAGGGTGAAACAACCACAGAATTTCTTTGATCTTAGTGTTAGTTTTTTTACCTGAAACAATTAATCTTAGTCCTTTATTCATGCTTTTGCTCCTTTTTGAGATCTTGTATCTGTTTATCTTGATTCATTACCTGTAAGCTAAACAGACTTAAGTAGTAATGAAATCAGTTTAGTATATTTGATTAGTTGATTTAGGTAAACTAATGAAATCAGTGAAATAAAGTGAATATGTCACAGTTAAGAAATCTGTATTGGAAACTACATTTTTTCATGAGGAAGGACCTTTCTGATCTGTTTAGTGGGCTGCTTATTCTTCAATGATAGCATGAAAGGTACTTAACACAAAGAGAAGGAAAGAACCTCTTTTTACGGAAAAGGTGTTAGGATTTCAAGAAGACAATATTTTTATTTTGCAGTCTTATTTTTCTAGTGTCTGGAGTCTGAAATATTCCTTCAAGTACTTCACTATTTCTAGCTTTGCTTCTTTCTTGTGCTCAGAATACATTCTAATGGTCCTTGCATAAAGTGGAGATTAAATATAAAATAAGTAGATCACAGGGAAAAGTAGCAGTTGTCTCCAAGTGTGCTTCATTTGTCCTTCTTTCTAATCTGTAGTGAGTAAATCAGATGCAACTAACCATGCTTAAGTAAATATTTAAATTCACAGGAGATCATTCTGTGGGTTACAGTTCTTATGGTATAAAAATTATGATTATACACTTTCCCTCTGTTTTAGAAGTTGTTGAGTTTACTTTCTAATGTTGGTCTACCCTGCATTGTTTGACATATTTAATGATTTTTAAGATTTTATTTGTTTTTTCTTACTATTTTTCGTCTGGCACTATTTAGATGGAAATTTCCTATATTTCTGTGCTGCATTTCAGAAAAAGAATTAATACTCTGTTTACAGCACAGTTCATAATCTTTCAAGTTCAATCTTTGAATTACATTTTCTGCTTCTGGGTTGCTATGACTCAAGTGATTTTGCCCTCCTTAACTATACACAATGTGCATGATTTGACATGAGGACAGGGTTTATAATAAGACTGAAGAAGAAACAAAGAGCAAAGACAGAGTGAAAAAAAAGAGAGGAAAAACAGTAGTATCTTCCTATATTTCTGCATACTATGTGATGTTTACCACAAATGGATGTATACTGGTTGGTGCCTTTCCTTTTCCATGGTCTCCAGTCAGATCAATAATGATCTCTGAGACAACCAGCTTCTGTGCATTGTTCCTTATAGCCTGCTCTTAGTGTTGCTGCCATGAAAAACAGTCATTTTCCTGAAGGAATTACTTGTGTTTTCTCACTTCCCCCATTGACATCATTTTACCCTCTGACTGAAGCGTGAATTGGATTTAACTGATCTATACTTCATAAAGCGTACAGTGTAAAATCTGCACTCTAGATACAAGGTGTATAGTTTTGTGTGGGTATTATAACAGCTGGAGTCAATGACCTTAGAGAGCTTTTCTAACCTAAATGATTCTATGACTCTAAGAGCAGCCCTGTCGGCTTTTTGAAGACAGATGCTTTTATTTGGACTGAGTCACGTGAATTGTTTTGTAATGTACACTAGTATATATTTTAGATCATGTTATCCATACACATTTCCATTAACTGAAATATTTAGTAATTTCCATTTATATTTTACATTAATGCCACCTTGTTGGAAAAAACAAGAGGCCCTAAATATGAATAATAAATAAGAATTCTGAGAGTTATGTCAATAACTTGCACTACAAATTGTCTCAGATGCACAGTAATGTTTTCTATTACTTTTGTTGCATCTACCTAATAGATCTTCCTTATTTTTTCCCTTTTGTGGTTCTATCCCCTCTATAATCTATGTTAATTAAACCATCTGCTATACAATTAACCTAAAAAGAGGAGTCTCTGCTAACTTCTCAGTATTTTGAAACAAAGGAAATTGCTGTCATGATTAACTTCATTTGAACTTTAACTCATAACCAACTTCTCTTCCTAATCATAGTTATAAAACTGCCTGTAATTTTCTCCTTGTTTCAGTGACTTTTTTCCCCCCTCAATGTTAGTAGTGCAAGACAATAAAAAATGGATTCTCAGCTGGCTACTAGTAGTGATTATCTGTCACTTAATTTCTCACAGCTCAGCAACATCCAATACCCAACTGGATATTTTATGGAGTGTCAACAGACTGTCCTTACAAAGAAAGCAACATCATTACCAATTATTCATTACAATTACCAAGAACAAATATTTTGGGATTGCAATTCAAAGTATGAAAGGAACACTTATATACTATTTTGAAATAGTGTGCTCCATTTTTCCAAGTTTGTAGATTTATTTATATGGTCTGTGAGCCTGCTTGAACCTCAAGAATACTAGACAGAATTGCTGTATCAAAGTTTTCTTTTTTTCCTCTCCACTATATCCTTTAATTGCCTGTAACTGTGTGAACCACCTTTTTAAGCAGCATCTCTGAAAATTTTGTTTTCTTATGTATATTTTGGAAAAACAAAACCAATCCCTCTATCCCTGCCCCCTCCCAGAAAAACATTTCATTTTACCAACTTTACACCCATGGATTTCTGCAGATGTGGCTTGTGGTTGACAGTTCACGAAATGGGAAAAGTTAACAGGGATTTTTATTTTCTTGATGCCAAACTGTATGCAATTTATGCAGTGTTTTCTTTCCAAACAGTTCACTGTTGGCACACTGAGTTATAGTCATTAAGACTGAAATCTGTGGGACCAGGTTTTGATTCTAGTGTTCCAGTATCTGCCTCAGGTTCTCTTCTGAATTAGTGGTGTGGAGTTACAAGGCAACAGTCTCTGATGTGGTGGGACAACACTCCACCTCTGCAGACAACTGTGATCACTTTGACAGAGAATGTTATCTTTTGTGCTGAAACTGGACTCTACTAAATTTGGGGCAATTTAACATAATCACTTATTGCTCTCATAAAACTATGAAAAGGTAGTAAATTTAAGGCTGTGGTATCCTGTAATTGCAATGAAGTTTTGTAACTAAGGCATATCATGCCAGGTTTTCTTTCCAAATGTCTCTAAATTATCACAGTATTTCTGTGGTGGTGTACTGTATCAAATAACATATAAGGAGCTTAAATACATTCTTGGAAGGTTTTCTAAAAAAAAACCCAACAACTCATCACTTTCTAATTTTCACAAAGGAAACAATGAATTTTGTCATCTTATAAACATGCCAATGGACAAACAAACCTAGTAATGGGGGAAGAATGCAGTTGAGTTTCAAATATTTTAGAAAACTATCTTTATTGAAGTAATTATGTTGATTGTGTTATGTCTTCAAATATGTCTCTGTAGATGAAATCAAAGTCCTGTGCTTTTGGTGTGTGTTTAATATCCTTTTTCAAAAAGCCTACTCCTCCTCAGTTTAAACTCAGAATTTATTGGTTTTAGTATAAAATAAAAAGTGTGTTCTGTTCAAACCTCTCTTCTGGATGACCCTGTTGTTGCTATTGGGCTAAGTATTTTTAATATTTTGCTTCGTCTGGTTTAGGCAGTGTTTTGGAGAGGTCTGTCAGGAAGATTTAATGTTTTCCAGGCAAATCCCTCCATGGATACCATCATAGCTATGCACTCCACTATTTCCTCAGGAAAATACAATTCTGTTACAAAGACTACATCAACATTCCTGTATTTGGGTGCTTCAGTATTCACACTGAATCTTATGCTGTTTTCCATTTCTGATGACCGTACAGTCACAGGATGCTAAAGGTGCTGGATTGGAGCTCATTTCCAAAGAATACACCTATTGCAGTGCCATCACAAGACAACCCAGTTCTTTTCCATCTTCTCCTTCTCGCCAGACTTGCAGCTTTCTTTGATACATTTCAGTGTTCCTTATTTCCACTTTCAATACTTCCAAACCCCTCTTGGTTGCTTACTTTCTGGTTTACACTATTTGCAAACAGATCTTTAGGTTTTTTTTCTGTACTTGTATTCAATTAACAGTGAAACTTCACCAGCATAATTCAGATTCTTGAGCACCTTTTCATATTACCTTCTGTCTTCTGTTTTTAAGAGAAGCATTGAACTCTGTCACTTGGTTTGAAAGGAATACTTCTGTTACCTTTGTAGTTACTTTATGAAATTATTTTTATTACAAAAATGTGTTATTTATCTGAACTTGTTAATTAAATCAGAAAAATGTTATACTAAAAAACCATTAGTGTATTTCACTTCTTGTGAGTTTCTTTGAGAGGAGTTGAGGATTTTGAATCAGTCAAGCCATCTTTTTGGGGTTTGTTTTGTTTAATTTTTGATTTCCACTAAAATTTCAGCAGATACTTGGTCTAATTGTAAAAAAAAAAAAAAAAAAAAAAAAAAAAAAAAAAAAAAGAGGTGGTGTTATTTTCTGTCAGTGATGATTAAGTCCATTGTCCCACCACCTCTGGTTAAATCATCTTTGTTGAAAACTGCTTCAGCACCAGTATGGTGCCGATGGTACAGCTGATTGTAGGAGAGTTTCCCAATACAGGACGAAGCTGCACAAGTGCAGTGTCAGTTAAAGCATCAAAATCAGTCATTAACATTGAAGGATATAGCAAGGATACTAAAAGCCTTCCAAACATTCTACAAAATTACTTAATATTTTGGTATAATAAGCTAGGAGAAAGGGGAAGAAGAGGTGGACTATAAAGAGCTCCCCAACAAGAAAGAAAACACTCAGCTGGATTATAGTAACTCTCCCTGTCCAGGCAGTGAGTGAACAACAGTTAAGCCATTGGGTGCTACAATAACGTTCTTAACATCTGCTTTTCTTTCAAAATTTGTTCATCTTTTTTCTAGTTAGGTAAGTCAGGGGTGGTGGTGGAATGCTACCTGTTGCTTATTTCATTCTTTTTTACTTCCCTTAAACTGTCTTACAGACCTTTGTAGAAAGATTTGTGAAACCCTCAAAGAGCAAATTTCTTGTTGGGGCAAAAGTATTTGTGGCTGCAAGAATCAGTTGACAGTAGGCTGTTGCCTGAGAGAAGGGAAGCAGCTTGTGCAATAGATAACCTGTTGAGAACTGCTCTGCTGGAAGCTGGGAGAGAGTTATTTTTTCGTGTTTTGGTCCAGAACTCTGTGCTTTGCAGAAGGAAAGAAGGGTTTGGTGATTCACAGGTGACATGTTGCTTCTAATGATGCCAATAATTATTTCCAAGACTATTTACATATCTTTGTGTGAGTGAAGAAAGCTACAGGTAACAATGAGATAATAATGGAAGTGAACATTCAGTGTGGTGAAGTGTGATAGCTGTGTGTCTTTGCAGTAAGTATAACTATCAAGAAAAATTTCGAATACTTCAAAGAGGAGCTGTGCAAGGCCTCTCTGTAGGGTATTTGTGGTGAATTCTTAGATCACTGAAATCTATCCATTTGCTTGGCTTTACAAGAGAGAAAGCTGTTATCACATCTTTTTTTTTTTTAATCCAGTGTAATAACATGAGGGGAAAACTGCATTTAGTGTTACCTTGTCAGTGTGATCTCTTTGTGTCTGAATGTGGCCTGTTCAGTTCTGGGGAGCTTTTCAGTCTCACAGTTGACTGTCTCCAAGTGACAAAATACTTGAAATAAATATGGATTACAAAGAACAATTTACATACCATGGAGGAAAAGAACAATTTTTAAGTTTAATCGGGGAGGGGGTTTATGTTGTTCTGTGTGTTCCCATTAAGAAGCACTACAGAGTTGTAAATTTCTGTCTGATAAATAAGACACTGAAGAGAAGTCTAAGTCATAGTATCCAAAATACCAGTTCATTAATATGAGTAAGTAAAATGTTCCGTGATAAGTGCCATGATGAAGTCTTTCCTTTTAGATACCAGGGAAACAAAACAGTATCGTCATCCTGTTTGTCACGCATGTGCCTCACACCTATGATTTCTTGCCCAAATTACAGTGCTACACATCAGAAACACCAAATCTGTGTTCTTAAGAAAACTGTTAGGAACACAGGCAAACCTGTATAAAACTTACATTACTATAGAAATGTACTGGAATTCTAAACACACCTTGAAAAAAAAATAAATCTTATGAGCCCAACAGTACTGTTTTCAGGGACTGTTTATTTCTCAATACAAATACATTTCAGATGTTAGAAACAAGGATAATCACAGATTGCACGGTGCCTGTAAGGAATCCTTTTACTATGTCACTGGCATGTTGGTTGTTCCAGCTGATTATGTTATATCAAGTGGGATCCTGTACAGGATCAAAACAAGCTGGAGCCACAGCAGTTGGAGTGAAAGATGCTGCTGCAGCTTATCAAGGATTTGTTTCACAACTGTCATTTGGCAGATTGATTTTAGATAACAGGTGTTCTTCTATTGGTTATTGAACTTTAGGTCCTATATTAGTGTCTTTTTGCCTATCCAGTAGCATTACAATATATTTTTTTTTTTTAATAGAAGAAACACAACTTTCTTGGCTTCAGTGAAAATATAGTTTTTTAATAAAATAATTCAATACTTCTGGTGTATTTTGAGGTCTCTCTTCAACTTTCATGCTCTCATATTTCAGATTTTCTGGCTATTATTAAAAGCTACAAACATTTTACTTTAAAATTTAGACCAGTTGCTTTATTTAGTCTTGCTGGGCAAGAATTCCTCTGTTCTTTCTCTATTAAAGCAATCTTTTTAACAGTTGTGTTTTTTTTTTTTTTTAAATCTGTTACTCTAGGAGTTGTGATTATAAGCAAAAATTTATAGCATTAGTCTTGAACTGTAAATAGCTGTGCATATGGTTATCTATGTTCAATGAAAATCTCCCTTAAAGACTAGGAGGATATTTATGCCAATAAAATGGAGTATATTTGTAATTGCTTCCATGAAGGTGCCTGTCATACAGAAATACGTACTCAATTTCATGCAACCAAGATAGCTCTTTTGGTATTGATTGAATTATTCACAGAGCAAGAGGTGTAACTACAGCTACAGGAAAACTGTGCAGCAAATTAAAACCCTTTAAATTTGATAGAGAAAATAAAAGAACCAGAAGAAATCCTCATTTAAAAATTCTTAGACTAAATAAGCCACTAATTTTCGATAGTGAGAGCATATACCACTAGAACAAAGGGCCGTGCTGGCTCCCATGTCTCATGAGTGATTTCTTGGCTTAAGTTAAATACAAGTTATTTAACTTGGCTTATTTACAAGAAATTTGGAGAAATTTAGAGGATTTCTAGAAATTCTTAGTTTCCCTGAACTTAAAATTTTTATTAATGAATCAGTCTTCACAGGGTTAGTGATTGAAGTGCTAGTGCCCAAAGTGCTGGTACTTAGTAAAGATAACATATTCAGGTACCTGTGAAAGGAATGTGTCAAATTGCTCATACATAATTAGTAATAAAATTGTGCCTTTTCAATTTCAGAAGTTTTAAAATATTATTTGCTTTTCACTGATAATAATGCTAGTGATTTTAAAGTTTAGGAAAATACTGTTGTATCTAGATAGCATCTATGCTGCTGCTGAATTTGCATTTTTGTTCTTTTTTTGGCAGTCTTGTTAAACATGGGGAAGTGTGCTTGGATGCAGATGAATGTCCATGTTCATGGAAAGGAAAGGAATATTTTCCAGGGGACAAAGTAATTTCTTCCTGTCATACCTGGTAAGCAGAGGTCTCTTTAAGTGCTTATTTCATTTTAGTTATTTATTTGTAGATCGATTTTTCCTTCATGTGTTTTAATCATAAATTTCACAGCAGATTATGGTAAAACATCTACTTTGATTTTGTATTTACATTTCTTCAAAGAGGTATTAAAATGACATTGGCTATGGGTTTGTTGTTTCAAAGAGCTTTTAACATAACAAAATAATAGCTATTTGGGATATTCTTATCCTTTAAAAAAAGCTTGATTTAGAAAAAAGTTTGGGGTTTTTTGTTGTCAAGGTCATCTAAACTAATATTCAATGGCTAGTGTTCCTAAAGTAGAGGAAAAGTACTTATATAACACCTTAGTGACACTTGTTAGAGCTTCTTATTTATTCATTTTCACATTTAGCATTGAATCTGAGCAGTCTAACAACCAAAATATAACCCTGTAGCCATAAGTATACACCCACTACAATGATAATTTAAGGAGAGTACTGAGCAACATCATGTACTGAGCATGGTAGCAGATAAATTGATTGCTAATTCTGCATATGTGGATAACTGATGAATCAATTGGCTTTAAAAGGAGGTGTTCCAATAGGCAAGGTTTGATAGGATCACTCAAATACATGCAAAAACCTATTCCTTTTACTATCCAGTGTTGTAAATGCAGCATACAGGTACAGCTATGTTACCCTGTGAAGTTTTCTTGAGCACTCAGTAGAATGTGTTACATTACCATTTTAATAAGCTTTACAAAAGTGTGACAATATTCCACATCTGCATGATACCGAAACAAACTTTTTTCTTGATGGTCCCCATCTGTTTTCTTCTCTGACCACAGCTGAACCTTGCAAGCTGGCACTGAGCAGTGCTATTTGTCTTAGTAGAGCCCTAGAAAAATCAGTTGTCAAGCGTGGAGATACTGAGGTAGTGGTGTAGCCTCCAGATTCTCTGCAGAGCAGTTCCTTCCTTTTGTCCCCTTCTTGTAGCTCACCAGGAACATGTAACTGGGGTCACCTGGTGAACTGCTGCTCCTGGCCTGCACAGCTTAGTGTAACCTGGCACAGTGAAGGCTTCTCCAGTCAGCACTAGTCACTGCCTTGTCTGGATGTCGTTGCCCCCTCCAGCCTTGTGCTGACTGCCTACCTCTGCCTCTCGTCAGGTCCTCAGTATCTGCTCTAGAAGAGATTTGTAGCCCTTTGGTCGACTGGTGAAGCGACTTACAAGCCATCTCCACTGGGCAGGCAGGTAAAGCGACCGGGTTATTCACCCCCTTATTTCCAAAGGCCTCTCCATTTGGACCTGGTGTGGGATTGCTTGCATCAGAAAGAGTTTATTAGATCCCATTTAATCTGTATGAGACTTCACCAAAGGCAGCTGCAGTGCAGGCAGAAAGACACTGGATATTTTGCTTTCTCTCTTTTTTTTTTTTTCCTCAGGCCAGGCTCATTAATTCACGTACAGATCTTTAAGGCTGTCATGGTTTTTCTAGTCTTCCATGTCCAGAAGCAAAGACAGATTAAGTGATAATAGCTTTTTGGCAATCAGTTGTCTGCTGACAGATGGGAGTCTGCAACAAGCTCTGCTTCATACAAAACATATGAAGTCTTTGAGTCTGCTGTATGTGTATGCAGGGGTGTATCTGATATGTTAAAGGAAATGTTCAAAGCATGAGAATACTTCCGTGCAAACAAACCCACTTAGGCACTCATAGCAGTTATAATTTGGTGTTTTTTAGTGCAGAGAATCAGTGTATGTTGATGTTAAATATAATCTTACTTACATAAGATGTAGTATTAAAAACGACTATTAGTCTGATTTATCTATTGAACAGTAAAATGGCAAAAAAATAATTTCCTAAGTTGGCAAAACTACCAGTGAAGTGCCAGGAACTTTCAACTCAAGCTCTGGGATCTTACTGAACTGTGGTTCTAGGTTTTCTGATTTTTGGTTTTTGTGCAAGTGCCTGAAATTTTTAGCATGTGCTGTCAAGGTTCTAACACAAAGGGTTCTGATGCTGAGGGTATGACAGCGTTTTGGTGCTGTGCTGTGCAAGGTAAGATGGGTGGTGCAGTGCTGGTTTGCTGTCATATGTTGAGACCATTGAGCAACTGCTGGTTATTGTCCATGGGCTGCTGAATTGGGCCTTCTGTTCTTAAACAAATACTTCTTGGAAATATGTTTTTTTAAAAAGCTCGTTGAAGTTTGGAAGATGCTGATAGTTCTGCTTTTCCGAGTAGGGCTCTCTAGATTCTGATAACTAAATGTTAGTTCACTTAGTATGAAACAAGCCTGGTGCAGAGGACTTTGAAGACATTGTGTACCTCTTAATCCCTCCCTTCTGACTGTAAACATGTTAAGACTCCTGAAAAAAGGAAAGTATGAAAAGGAGCTCCCTACTCTTAACATATTCAGAAAAGTTTCTGCGTGAGTCCTTAACAGATCGGCATGTGGAGGAGGATTTGAATAAGCCAAGAGTAAAATTAAAATCTAATGTCTCACAGAAAACATGAGAAGCAGCACTTAGTCTTTCAGTCCAAATATAATTCCTTCCATCTGCCCCTCTCTTGATCACCTTGATTAGGTTCCTGCCTTAGGTGCTGCCTTAAGGTGACTAGGGTTAGCTGGGCGAACCTTGCTACTGTCTCCTTGTGCTTTGGTACAGCAAACACTTCATATATCATACTTTTAACTTCTTTTAGCAATGTGCTTAGTGTATTTATATATGTACCTATACAAAACACAAGTGCTGGTGCCAAATCAATGACGGGATAAGCAGAGTCTTCAAAAATCTGGACAAAGATTCCATGTTGGTGCAAGTTACCTGATAAGGGAACAGGAGGAAGACGATATTAGTATTTGGAGCTGCCTAGATTTTCTAGATATTTGCTGCTCTTTTGAAAACAGTGGTGTTCTGACCCTGTGATAGCAATATAAACAGAAAAGGAAAAATTATAATGACAAAAAGTTATACTGAGAAAAAACTTCATATTGCTTGGTGCTTCAGTATGAGATGCCAAATGTTAGCAATTTATCCATTATTTCCGTAAGTCAGATTAATACATTAGGTGTAAAATATGAAATATTCATTTAATGAGGAAATTAAAAATCAATTCTTTTTGAAAAGTAAACTTAGGTACCATAATTACACCACATGCTGTATTTAGTTTAACCTGTATTTATAAATATACCTGTAGTAAAGCTGTATCGAGGCACCAGCTCTGCTGTCTTTATTGAGAGTTCTTTAAGTATCCAGTTCATTTAAAAACATAAAAATAACATTTTAAAGATTACTTGTGGATACAGGAAATAAAATTATATCCACTATTTATAAAACTTAAGTAGTTTCTGAAAATGTAATTTAGATTGCAAGAGGGTGATGCAGAAAGAGGTATAATATCCAATGCTGCAAAGCCTCTTACAAAGCAAAGGGAATTCAGGAAAGTCTGAACAATCACTTATATGTGTGATGAAAGCCCTTTGATGCTTAAGATGACCATAGACAGAACTTGAACTGTTCTGGAAGCCCCTAAGATCTTAGGCTAGGGTTTGGGGGTGACAATATGTAGACATCAGGAAAAAAAATAAATCCAACAGCCCAAAACATGGTTCTTTCAAAGAATCTAAGCAACAAAATAATGCTACTGAAATGTTTCCTCTGTAATTCCGTGAAATTCTCATTCAAGCAGAGAATGCATAAAGACTGGAGTAAGAGGACATGTTAGTTTTTGATTCTAAGATTCAACTTGTACAGAAAAAACGTTCAGTGAAAAACTGAAAAAGAAAGCTTTGTCCTTGTGGCATGTTATTGATGTGCCAATAAATTGTATTACTTTGGATGATATTTTTTTTTCTTGTTTTGATGTCTGTATTTTCTGGAGCCTATAAATTCTAGCAGAATAAGAAGCATAGACAGTATGAGTTCAATATGTACATTTTTTTTCCAGAGAATCAATTTATGTATGCTGCTTTTGGGCAACATTTCAAAATGCTTCTGTCACACTCATCACACTTGCATAGCTTTTATTTTTTTGCTTCTCAGTGTAATAGCTGTAATAATTTTTCTGGGCTTGCAGCTGATATTACCATTATTGGTCATACATTTTTCAGCATTTGCCAGCACGGATCATTTCAGTGCACCTTCCATCCTTGCCCATCAATGTGTACTGCATATGGGGACCGGCATTACAGAACGTTTGATGGACTAACTTTTGACTTTGTTGGAACCTGTAAGGTTTACCTAGTTAAGGTGAGATTTTTTTTTTTTTTTGTAAAGCCTCTCTAAAACTGGATTTAAAACTATCTCTTAAATCTACCATTCTACTTATTTCCTATCTGTACAGTCTGTTGAGTCCTACATACTATTTTTTCATTTCTGATGTTGTCTAGAATTTGAATCATACATAGTATAATAAATATACACTGAGGTTTCTGCTAATCGGACTTTGTATATATACATATTTATATTAGTATATTTAAAAGTCGTCATTCCTTTTTTTTTTTTTTCAGGGTACTTCTTCAACCAGTCTTTCTGTTATTATAGAGAATATTGACTGCTTTAGTACTGGAATCATTTGCAGAAAAAACATTTTCATTAATGTTGGAAAATCTTTTTTAGTATTTGATGATGAGACAGGAAATCCAGTAAGTTTCAGCTTTTACCACTGATCAAAAAGTAGTGTATGGGTGTTTCTTCCTTTCATTACCAAAAACTTACTGTGCCACTTTAGTAGCAAAGGTGTAAATATCTTTACTGTGAATGCTGATCATATCTGTATTGTTCAATGGAAATATTAAACAAAATCTTGTGTGTATTTGACAAAAGTGTTAGTTGAGATATTGTAGCTCTTTGTTTAGACTTGATTCCTGTTTAATATCTTAGGAAAAATCCAGATGTTTTGAAGTCAGTGGGAATTTTAAGTCCACTATAACTAAGAGTTTAGTCTGCTCTGGAACATATAAGAGGAATATTTCTATACAGTTAAAAAAAACCCAAATTACAGCCCCTGGTATACTCTATAGCCTGAATGTAATTTTTATTTTGGCCAAACTGCAAATTCTATTGCTGTAAGCATTTAGTATTTCTAGTACTTTTAGTATAAATGGTACTATTTACAATTGATAGATTGACTATTTAAAGGAAGTTGAATCTCTCTGTTTGAGATACTGTGTAGTTAAACCAGACATCTTAGTCCATGCTACAAATAAATTGGAATCTGATTGTTATTGGATGAAGAGAAGAAAGCTTTATGTAAATAAGATTGTAATCTATGGACATATTTGGAGAGTTCCTTATTTCAGGACGTTGTTCCATGCGTCTTTATTACCTATCCATAGTAGAAAAAAAGGCAGGTGGCTGAGACTGATTAGGTATAGTTGAGGGGAAAATCATGATCAGGAACCTTAAAACTACTCTTATACCTCCCAGATGAACCATTAACATTTTAACCTTCACTCCAATTGCCGTTACCCATCCTGTAAATTTGATATTCAACTTTTAAAATAGGAAAGTCATAAAAATACAGTGCGGTTCACAAAGTCCAGACCCCTTTTGCTTGAGCATTTGTCCCTCTGTCTGCTTTTGGACTTACATCTGAGAACCATGTAGTTCATTTTATTTAGGCATTTCATTTCCTGTGAAGTGAATGAAGACATTGCTTCCATTATAAGCTCCCTTGTTTTATTTTGAACAGAGCTTATCTAGTTACATAGACCACGTACAAAAAATGCAGTTATGGAAAGCTGGATTTTTCACTGTTGTTCATTTTCCTGATGAACATATCACCATTCTTTGGGATCAGAGAACAACAGTTCATGTCCAGATGGGTCATCAGTGGCAGGTAGGTGAAAGTCAATGTTCTTATTGCCATTTCTTTGAGGTGTTTATGTAAATCTCATTAAATAAGATATATCATTATACAGAGAATAGGCAATGTGTCAGAAATCAAGGAGAGAAACATTCAAACTACCTTGTCAATTACAATATTTATTCTCATTGTTGTTTTTTTTTAGTTACTCTTTACTGTGTAGCTGCTGTAACAACAGAAACAAATATCTTTGGGGAAAAATTCTCCTTCAGTACTTCAGTTCCTTACATGACTGGAGTAGGTGTTATTTTGCTGAAGCAAAAGAAAAGCACGTAACTGGCTAACAGCTCACTTCTCTGAACAAAAAATCAGCTCCTTTCTCAAAGGCTTGGGGATACATAATTGAAAGGGAATAATACTGGCATTGTCAAAATAAAATATTCTCCATAGCTTTATTATCACGAAAAACTGAATTGTTTTGGGTAAAATTTAGCTAAAGAAGGATCAAACCCTGACAAATGTATAATTAAGTAACTGAAAACAAAAGTTTTGAAAGTTGTTATGGGTGGTAGCATTTTGTCACGTGAAAATGTTTTTATATATGTGTATATATATATGTGTGTGTATTTTTTTTTTCCCCCAGGGTGAATTGACTGGATTATGTGGAAATTTTGATTTGAAGACAGTAAACGAATTGAGGACTCCAGATAATTTTGAATTAACAAACTCACAAGAGTTTGGAAACAGCTGGACAGCTGTAGAGGTACATAGTAAATAGAATGTGTTTGCTTGTAGATTTTTTGCTGTTATGTCATATAATTTATCTAGAATGAAATCAGAAATTCATTCCTGAAAGTATTAGTCAGGCAGCAATGCAAATGACAATATCAGGGGTTCTTACAGATGCCATAATCTGTTAAGGAAAAGAAAATAATTACCTTTTTTTGCCTTCACAGTGCAATAGTGTACAGAAAAATGCTGTACAATATTCTGAACATTTTTTAAGACATTTGAACAGTAAAGTAGTAATTTTTTTACTTAATAGAGGAGTTGTGGGTTCACTTTAGACTGTGTTGTCAGTTTAGCTGATCTTTCATAGCTGGGAAATATTTAACTGTGCAGACCTAACAATGGAAAGAAAAAAATTCTTTCCCTACACTGTAAAGTTAAAAACTGAACTTTTTTTTTTTTACGTCACATGTCTAGTGGTGTTCACAGAAATGTCCCTTCCTAGTAGTTAGAGTAAAAATATCTGATTTCTGGCTCTTCTAATGTGCATTGTCCAAGTCACCCTTGTTATTTATGTAAGTGAGACCGTTCAGGTGTAAGGACTGCAGGTTGGGACTGCCTGGCAGCTCTGCTTAGACCTACATGTACATGTGTGTTTTTCTGCTGCCTTCAGATAAATAAAACGATTTTTTCAGCTTGTGTAATTTTCCTTTTCTTCAGATTAGCATCACCTTTTAATTGTATATCTTTGTCCTGCTTTAGTTTCATAAGCAATACATTTGTTCCATGGTTTACATCTCTTAAAAAAAAAAAGCCATAGAACTATGCTTTGCAAGTTCAAACACAAAGTGGTTACGAAAAACGTTTCTCACCTTAATTTTGCTTTCTGGTTAAGTGTGTCGACAGCTCTGACATTCGAAATCCATGCAGTTTGAATCCCCTTAGAGAGCCATTTGCCAAGAAGGAATGTGGAATACTATTAAGTGAAGCATTTGAAGCTTGCCATCCAGTGGTGAGTTGTGGTCATGTATAGAAACAAGTGAAGGTGAATATATCAGTAGAGAAAAATGTTACTTTTAAACTTGAAGCACTTCAAATCTTCCTCTTGTCTCCCATTTCATAGTAATTTTGACTAGCAGAAGAGAACACAAAGAAGGTCTAACCCATACCTGTTCTGATTCTAAAATGTGAATGTTAAACTGGACTGTCTACACTTAGCTGATGTAGGCAGGAAGTGACTTTGGCACCAGTTTAGTCTTCTACAATATGGGTAGTCCTAGTAGTCTCCTTTGTAATTAATGCAGACAAAAATACACCCATTTTGAGGTGGTTTTTTTTTTTTAATTACAAGCATTATTTTCCTTATTTCCCTCAGATGTATTATATAGCACACACATTTTTCACACATATGTAAATAAATTTACATTTAGGTAGGCAATATCAGATGTGAAGAACTCACTCCTAGAAAAAAAAAAAGGGCATGTGTCTTCTCACTCAGGCAACCACCTAAGGCAGTAAATGAGCCACTCAACATGTTGTGGGGGTCAGTCATCTCAGGTTCAGTTGGAGCATGGAGGAGAAGCTCTTTTCCAGTGGTAGGTCTTACATGGAAAATTACACATCCCAAGATGTTCAGGTATTGAGACTGTGTGCATGGCTTAAAAGCTTGAAAATACTGTAAGGGCAAAATGACAAATTCTCTTGTGAAATTGTCTGATAATATGAAGAGAATGAACCACTCTCACATGAGTTGTCCATCTACTGTATTATTTCTTACATTTTATGTGTATCTAACTTTCTCAACGCTTCTGAGATTTATTGATTTGTGATCAGCTTAGAAAATCTGTTATTTTGTACGTTTCTCTGTAGTTTGTTAGGGCTTAAATATTAAAAACCATACAAAACACAAGCTCACATCAACATCTTAGCATGCCTGTTCTTAATGGGTTATTGATTTAATTCTGTTATTAAGTGCTGGACAGGATGATGTGTTCTAATAAACCTTTTTTCTTGTCTTTCAGGAAGCACTTAAAGTAAAATGTTTATTGCTTCCAAGTTTGATATATTAACTTCTGAAAGAGTCATAGCTTTGTATTAAGGTGTTGGTTGGCAGTGTCTATATGAGTATTTTTGATAAGTGATATTTTCGTTTCCAGATTGACGTCACCTGGTTTTATTCCAACTGCTTGACAGATACGTGTGGTTGTAACCAAGGAGGTGACTGTGAGTGTTTCTGTACAAGTGTATCAGCATATGCCCATCAGTGCTGCCAGCACGGAGTTGCAGTGGACTGGAGGTCCCCTAGAGTGTGTCGTAAGTTTACTTAAACCAGCACTGCCCATGGCTGCTACTGCCTGCATGTGTGAGAGACAGACCTGAAAAATCAATCACATCAGAGTACCTGGGCCATGAATTGAATGACTAAGCCACACTGGTAGGAAGATGAGTTGGTGCCTCTCACTCTGATTTCTTTTAGGTGGATTATGTTCTTCTCACTGTATTTGTGAGCGGTACTTTTCTATTTTTAATTCTTTGCCCTATGATGTGAAAGGAAAAGTAATGGAAAGTCTATATTAGGGTACAGCATGCATCCCCCAAACCAAAGGGACAAAGTTAACAGCTCAAGCGATTTCTGTTTTCAGCAGGACTTTACTTCTCATTAAGGTCTAGGAAACACAGCTGCCTTACTAGAGCCCCCCAGATCAAGTGTGAAATATAAAGGTCTTCTGAAGAAAACCAGCAGGTTTTAAGCATTACCTTAGTATCCTTATCCAACAATGCTTAGAAGTTGTAAAACAATCTAAGGCCTTTATCTGTATAGTGGAAATGCCTAATATGAGACAGTCATTTCCCCAAAGATGTGATAAAAAAGGGCAGGATATAAAGAATGGGAGGAAACAAGCAGTTTTCTAACTTTGCAGTTGCACAGAGAGAGTATGTAGCTTGCTCAGAGTCGCACAGCAAATTGGCCACAGAGTGAACGGATTACTCTTAAATTTTGATAGAAAAGGTTTGTGTGTTTCAGTGAGAGCATGGAAAAACAACGCAGCTCAGTCTTAGCCACTAGAGGTCACAAAAAGACAACTGTATGTATGTGAGCTTAGTATTTCCTGCTAGGAAGCAATGCTTTCTTTAAATCAGTGTAGTTTAAATTAGTATTTTACCTAAAGCAATGAAGTAAATATTTGGCAGTAATTTTTTAATAAATGTTTGTGTATGATCTAATTTGGTCAAGCTTTTAGCTTACATCTTAATTGTAAAGGGTAATAGAAAACCAGTTTATCTGCAGAATGCCTGTTAACTGCGTTTATTTTCTTTTTTTTAGCATATGATTGTGAATATTTCAACAAAGGTAAGTCCTAAAGGAGTTGATAAAATGTCACTGGGATCTTTGGTTTCTTTATATAAACCTTAGAACTTCGTATAAAAACAATAGCAAATTATTTTTGTGAAATAATAATGAATGTTTTATTTGTGAATGTTTTATTTCTTATGTAGCTGAGATTCTGTTTTACTGGTTTATTTTTCTTTTTCAAAGGCTTTTAGTGTCATAATATTTTTTTTATTTTTAGACCTTTCCCAGGAGCATATGTTTAGCTAATTTTTCTTTACAGTGATGGACCATGATTAAACAACTAAATCATTAAGTAATTAATAGACTATTCAACTAAATAGTACTAGGGGCACTACTTGCTTAAGACATAATGTGGTTCAAAGCTAATCCCCAGTGGGTATGTTAAATCACTGATGGTCTCCTGTGCAGCCTCCAGAGGGAGGTAGCTGTTAAGGTATGACAACTTTTTGTCTCCAAATGGGGAATAACTCTCAATTTAGGTATGTCTGACCTATCCTTAAGTTCCTAAGCAGCAAGCATTGCTGCTGCATAGAGTGGCTCTCAGTGAGGGGTGCAAAATTTGTACAAGGTGCTGGAGGAAACCTTGAATCCGCACTGGCTGCTGTAATGCCCTGTTAGCACTGGAATCCATCTTCAGACTATTTTAAAGTTACATTGCCAGTGTCTGCATAGTTAGACGTGGCATGCAAGCCAGCCTGATGTGAGGAATGGTCAGGACTTCTGCTATTTATTCTATAACTCTTTTTATCAAGCTCATGTGGAAGCTTATCTATCCACATGGTTTGTGGTATTTTGGTCTTCTTTTAGACTCAATATTGCAGCAGCTCACCCCCAGAAACATCTCAGAGAGGGACCAAGTTTAAATTAGAAGAGACCTGTGCAGTTTTCCAGGCCCAAACAATATGGCCAAGAAATCTGCATTTTCTAGTGCACTGACTGCTGAAAAGATTTTCCATGGGGTCAGATTGCTAATGCATGGGAATTTCATCTAGATCACTATCTAAGCCTCTAAATTAATTTAACTAAAGAAGAGTTGAACATAAGAGGTGATTGAAGTTTTACACTTCCTGTTTGGTTTGGGTTTTTTGTTTTGTTTTATAAATGAAATACATCTAGTCTGATACTAGATGATCTTAGTGGAGTTTTAACATTGAAAGTACAGTGCCTCTAACACCTGTGGTAATCATCAAGCTAGATGATAACACATACTTTTAAGGTGTGTTATTAGTTTTATTTGTTACTGAACTCTCACTCATAGAAATTAGTTGAAAGAGTGGAGAGTTTGTGCATGTGACCAACCTTGTGATAAGCATGTTTATCATATACTTCTTACTTTGTATCTTGTTTGCTAATCCAACTCATCAGTATTCAATGTATGATGTTTCAGAGCTGCCAGTGGCGGAAAAAACAAATCATCTCCATGCTGAAGATTTACTTGTCTACCTCACTTATACCATTACCTAGAATTACTTAGTTTTGGAGAGAGGAAGGTTAAGGCACCATCTTAGACCAGAGAGATGTTTTGTCTGTGTAACTTTGTCATGAATCCATATTGACATAGTTCCAGTCCTACTAGGAAGCAGAACCTATTGTCTTTGGAAAGGGAAAATTCTCAGCTAGTGGCTGTGGTCACTCAGGTTTTGGATGGGCCTGAGTTATGAGATTAAAGATATAATAATATATCTAGAACACTGGATGTTTTAAGTAATAATTTTAAAAATGTTTTTCAACTCCCTGTGCTGAAGGTGACGAGGTATCATTGTACATGTTTAGGTGAGCATGGACTTCTGTCCTAACTGCTTACTTTTTTAAAGCTTTAGAATCTAAAACTCTGGTTGTAGTGCAACCTCCTTAGGATTTCAAAATTCTTAATAAATTTTAAGATTAGTGAAAACCAGAATATGAAGGCAGGCTGCAAATTGCAGTCCAAGCTTGTAACCTCTTTGAACAGATTTTAAAGGTCAATGGTAGTTGTTGTCAATGGTAGAAGTTCTGGGAGATGTATGGTTACCTGGCTTGTGAGTAAAATTGTAATGAGGTGAATTGCTAAAGTGTGGTCTAAAATGCCTGATTTTAACAGAGAACTTTACAAAAACAGTTTCAAACATTTAAAAATAAACTTTAAAATATTTTTCTGCAGTGAACTAAATGAGAAGGTGTGACATTTTAAGATTTGTGAAGTCATAACTTTGCATGCTTATGACATTTTTTACTTGTAGGTAAAATATGACCATTCCTTTGCTTATGATGCCAATTTCTTCCTGTCTTGCTTCCCAGAGGTTATGTTTATATCTCCACTGTTTGATACTTGATGACAACAAACTTTTATTCCCTGCCAAATGGCTCACACATTAGACACTAATAAAGTAGATTTTCAAGAATAGTAAGAAGTGTATAATCAGTTTGACTATGCAAATAAACAATTTAGAGAGATCCTAGGGTGGTCTATAGACATACTGCTTACTTCTAAGTCAAATAATGGAGGGGTCATCTAACTTTAATAAAGTAACTATGAAACCAAAGCAGATGAGAGGGACAAAAAAGAAAACCTAATCATGAGTCTTGAAAATTGAAGGTAGGTATTCTTGACAGTTTTCAGAACAGGTATTTTCTAAGAGAGTTTGACTTTATTTTGATTGTCATTATAGTTTAGTCCATGACACCTAGAGCTATTTTCAGAGTGGTGAGATGTGTTTTTCATTATGTGCTCTGTCCTAATGTTTAGAGCTCAAGCATCTGTGACACTTGACATGAAAGATAATTGTGGTTTTTCTCTCAACAGCTCTGGGAAAGGGCCCATACAAGCTGGTCAGCTATTTGGATGGAAAATTTCTGATGGCAGTGAAATCGATGGATGGTGTTGTTTTCCCGGTGAGAGAAGACGATACTCTTCCTGGACATGTAGTGAGCTTTATGATGACTTCAGGACTTTATAAACCCAAAGCACATGGTAAAGTCACAGTAACCTAGCATCTTAATAAGACGGAGCAAATTCTGCCCTTGAATATGAACTTATGTTTAAGAATAGACCTGGGTCAAAAAAATCTTTTCTTTGTCTGCCAGCTGAATGTGCACTCAATGTCTGCCAAAATTTTCATTGGGTTGGTTTTAGTTGGATGATCACAGCTTTGTAAACAGATACCTTTAGCTGAAAAGCAACAGCCTCCCCCAACCTTCAGAAGCTCCAAACTGGTATTGTAGCCCAGTGCTCCAGATATGTGGAGCACTTGGTAAAGTGCTCCCTTTACCTTTCTTCTGCCAAAACTGGGACATGGGAAAGAACAGGAGAGAAATGTTGCAAGAAAAGTGCTCCCTTCACTCGCTTTGCCACCATTGCTCATTGTCTGCCTGCTTGTACAGAGATGCCCACTGGCACTAACCTGTGATTTGTAAGGCTGAGTACTACAAATTGGTCTCCTTCAGGTCCTGGCTTAGATTTCCCCTAAGGGAGCTTGGTGCTTATTCAGCAGACAAAAGGTGTCTTGCACACCTTCAGACAGGTGGAGAAAACTTAGAAGAGTATATTCAGCATTTGTGACATTAATTAAATGCTAGAGTTGTCTGCATGCACAGCTTTAATGCCCACAGAGCACTTGAGTTTCAGTAGAGTTTTACTGCCCAGAGTCCCCTGATCAGCTCTTTGGACAGCCTGAAGGTGGCTGTCTTTGTGTAAGCAAAGGAGGGATATGGGTCAGTTGAAAAAATGACAAGCATTTGATTACTAATACTGCTGTCTGTAGAACTGACACAAGAGCTCATGTAACAGAATATCTAGGGCCAGATTTCTTTTATTAGTCATAGTTTTGAGGCACTTAAACATTGCATTCAATTTTTGTTTGGAAAGGGAAGGTCAGTCCTACTGCTCTATTCCCATATAAAAATCTTCTGCTCAAAATTTAACCTGGCAAATAGAATTTGCGCTTTATAGTCCAATTTGAACAAATGGAATTTCATAGTTTGGTCATGGAGGAGTTTGTATGATCAATATGATTCATAGAAAATTCAAGTCAATATTATGCATATATCAGAAAAATGCAGGTCTTTTATCAGTTTCAGGCCATTTGTGGACAATGGAGAGTTTTGGGCATTGATGGACTGACTGGCTACATAGCAGGTGTTAAAAATCACTCTGACTGTCCATTGTTACTTAATTAATAGCTTCTTGCTACAGGCAAATAATAAAAAGACGTTCACTAGTACTGCTAGGTTTTTCAGATTAATTGAAGTTCAAATGGTCAGAAAACAAGGTGATCTTCCAGAAATGTTATACCAGAATGTGATAATGTATCCTTTTAATAGAAATATTTGTTTTCTATGCTTTCTTTTTTTCTTTTTTTTTTTTTTTGAGTAATGCTGCCCAGTCCTAGAGTGTTAATTGATTTTACAGTAGTTTAATGACTGTTTTCAAGAGAATAGCAGAGTTTACAGCAAAATAGAATGAAGTAATTCTGTGAGCAACAGATGCCTGTAACAGGCTCAAAGTCTGCTGCTCTGCAGTTGGTTGTACAGAGGCTTCTTGAAATCAGCAGTGCTGATTGCAGGGTAAGGTATCATGAGGGGACATTTGCCAGAAAACAGACTTTGCTGTAACATTTTTAGAGGAAGGGGCAGGGAGATGAATGCAAAATATGTTTTCATAATTTGTTTTTAATGAAACGCTGAGCTCTTAAGCTATAAATTCCTGATGGCAAATGTTACTTGTAAAGCTAGTCAAATGAAGTTTAAATTTTTATTAAATAAATGGTTTAGCAAAGACTGTAAATTAAGTTCTGCTTGACTGCAGGGCTATATTCCTTTATCCTGGGGTGAGCAAATGTCTTAATCTCCTTGTATTCCTCTTGAAATCTGTAGAGTATTTAGAAAAGTAAATACCCTTCACAGTCTAGCACTCTGTAGTGTATTTGCTTACAAGATTCAGGCTATTTTCACTGGAAAGGCCTAAGTCAGTTTTCATTCCTCACACTACTAATATCAGTAGTGGTACATCAGAATGAGCTTACTTCATTATACACATATAAGCAAGTAAATGAGTTCTGTGTATATTATTTTGTTTTTCAGATTCCAACTTGATTTCATTTGAAACAGCTGAGAGACCAAACTATTTTCTTCAGTTGGTCTCCAATAATACTCTTGTTCTTTCCAAATGGAAAAAAACTGAAGAGTTTCACAACAGGTCTACATTTATCATTCACAAGAATACATGGCTTTCAGGATACAGTTCCTTTGAGTCATTTGCAAAACCAGGATATTTCATCCACATTTCAGCCTCTTCAGTTGAGCTTTTGAAGTACCATCATTCAGAGGAATTCAGACTGTCAACCCTTTTTAAACTTGTAGGTAGGTGATTAAAATTTAATATTATGAGCAGCAGTTTGCTCCTTGTGAAAATCCAGCCTAAATGGTGTTGATATTTTTGGAGGTTATGAGATTGCTTACTTATCCCCTACCTCACAGGGACCTGTGGGTACTCCATGATGTGCAGGGTCAAAATCTAAAAAGGTTCTAAAGTCCCTGAGCATTGTAACGAAGATGAGATTCTGTTTTCTTGTGAAAAGCCAGTAAATAGCTTGATGTACAGTGGTTTTTTTTGTTTGCCAACTGGTTTTGGAAATACGTGTCTTGGTGTACAGTTTGTGGGCAATACTGGCCTTGTAGATGGTAACAAAATTCTTAAGGAGTAGAAAATTTGTGCTCATGAATAATGGATTAATGAAGGGAAAAGAATGGAATGGATCTCTAAAAGTTGAGGTCTGTCGATGATGTTTTCTCCTCCTTTCCCTTTGCCTGCTGCCAAGAGAGATATTTCTGTACAGTGCATTCTCATTCCAAGCTTTATGGCCTCCTCAGAAGTCATGTTTCCTGTAAAAAACACCTTGACTTTTATCCACTACACACTCAGAGATGCTCTGCCTTTTGGGATGTTAACCCCTAGTATTTGAGTCATCATCTAGTTGGAGGTATTCACCTTTTCTTGAGGATCTTGATATCCATTTCCCTGATGTTTCTTGTGCAGCTACAGCTCTTAAATACAAACCTCAGACTGCTGTGAGAGAGTTTCTACCTATTTGAGGGATTCCCATTCCCATAATAGTTCCATTCCACTGAGACTTTAGGATGAGAAATGAAGGAGATACTCACTCCTAGGACCATTCATAGGAGCTGACTGTAGGAGCTTGCTCCTACACGAACTGATAAAGAAAACACATTAAAAAAATCATTAATCAATCAAGATCTTTCTTTTTTAGATTATTAAGGAAAAGAAATAATTGGAATAACTGTCTTTACATATTCCTAAACACTTGGGAACCACGTGCTGACATGAAGATGGCCTTAGAGGTCAAGAAAAAGATGCAAGAAGTTATATTGACCTATAAAAAAAAGCAAAGCAGATTATTCAAGAAACCAATGTTTACTTTAGCTTCTGCTTGGCTTGACGTATCAGATACAACAGATGTGTTCATATCAGTTTATGAAATTCAGCGACAACCACTACTTGCTGAATCCACTGGCTATTGTGTGGTATATAAACTTCAAAGAGCACTGCAAGTATTTATTTTTATGTTCTAAAGCTTTTTATTGTGCTGTAGTTTTAAATAGATTAGCAATTTGTTTATTTGGGTAACAGGAGTATTTTAATAAGTACTCCTGGCAATACCATTTTTAAAAATCATCTCTTCATTCTCTGACACTGAAATTGTTTTATGAACAAAGGAAGAAAATGAAATATTGTATCAAATGAAGCATGGCCTGGCCGTGTTTTACAGCGACCATGTTGAATCTTGGCACAGACAAACCTGAAGCAGCCTCTGACTTCTATGATAGAAGAGGCCAACTGTATGCCTCGTGGAGCTTCTTGTTATCAAAACATTGAATTAAAGTGTTAATGGTGTCATTGTGAATCTGCCGGTGTTTTGCAGTACATTATGCTGACAGCCTAATGCAGCTGTTGACTGGCACACTCCAACTTCAGAAAAATGACAGATTTTGTCATTGCCAAATGCCTGTTGCCTCTTGACAAATGCTTGTAATCGCAGAGCTGTTGAGGTTTTTGGACAGCAGAATTGTAGAGCTAATGCTATTACCAGGATGTTCATACAACATTTCAAGCAAGGAACTTTTTTTGGACATAACAAAAATACCTCCTCGGTCTTTTATCTTTGAGGGAGGAATGAAGAAGGTTAAAACATGTTCCAATTCTCAGTGGTCATCCATTAACACAGAATGGTATGTCTTTTCAAGTGTGAAGTCTTTACCCTCCAGTCATTATACCAAAAAATCCTATCTATGCCAATGGAAAACTAAAACAATTTACCTCAGCAAGTAGGATCAGATCAAATGATCAAGAGGTATTTCATTAATCGCCACATCCGAGGGCTTGGGTTTCAGAGTTTTATAAGCAGAGAAACACAGGGCTCGAATCTTTCTCCAGTGTACTTTCACAAGGGCCAGGCTGCTGATGTAGGGTAATTACATGGTCTAAAAATACAGCAGCATTTGTTTAAGTTAATGGAAAAGTTACACCAGCTCCAGAGTGCGCAGGCAAAAGCATATTGAGTTTCCTGCTGACTATTGTAAATGCTTTACATATTAGATCAGAAACTCTGGAACAGCTATTCCTGCGGAATCAGAGGATAAATATCGGGAGCAGAATAATAGGCCCAGTAAATCCCCTTGGCCAGAAAGTTCCTCATGAGACTTCTTCATGCCGTGACGCACATTCAAAAGGAAGAATTTTAAATGACCTGATCACTACAGCATTAGATGCATATCTGTTTAAAGTCAGCTGACGAGTCACTTTTTCCAGTTTCATCGTGATAAATATTGTCGCATTGGAATACTTTGGCTATAAATTGCACTATATAATAGCACATGGGCTAAGGCTGTGAAGTGTTTTCCATGAGAAGTCACTTCAGCTTTTAAATTGAGTTGTGTTCATTATACTTAGATTTGTCTGCTGTCCTGTTCCCACAAACATTTGAGGAAATTGAGTTGATAACTGAATTTTAATATCTAACCTATACTTACTCACAAGAAAATACATTTTTGCATTCTATTCAGGAATTTTTACTGGCAAATGGGTTGGTATGCATTCAGTCAAAAGAAAGAAGGGACTTGGCCTACCAGATGGACAAGCACAGAGGTGTCATGTAAGAGTGATCGATTCACATTTGAAATTGTTGGGGAATCAGTGTATGTAGGGAATTGATGATCTTTTTATGGATATAGTTGCAGTTTTCTTCCCTTTTTTTTAAATCATGTGCTCAAGCTAGTTTTTTTATCTTTCATATAATTATCACCCCTTTAAGATCACTATGGGTTATTTTTATGTATGTTATAAAAATGTGAGTTGCCCTATACAAATTTTGCAACAAAGTTCTTAATGATGTTAGTTATGTGCTTTAATAGCTAACTTGCTGTAAACATATGGCCTGTTTTAGAGAGTTTTCAGCTAAAATTAAAAGCTCAAGATACAGGCACACTGCACAGAGGTATTTTTCAATGTTTAAGTTTGATACAGAGCATTTTTGGTTCCTTTTAATGTTAGTATCTTAATTAACTGGATCACATTTGGGAACACAGTACAAAACTGAAAATTTAATAAATTTTAATGAAAAACCTTTTCTTTTTTTGCAAAACCATCTTTCCACCTTAAGCCATATTAAGATTTATGCATAATAACATTGACTGTTTTAACTTCAACTTACTCTTATCCTGTTCCATGAGTAGAATTAATTTTCTAGAATGTCCTGTTTTACTCATAACGAGTTGCTGTTGAGTTTAACTTGAGCTCATGTGCTTTGTTGGCCCAGAAGATCATGACATGGGCCCTGGGACTGGATAATGCTGAGCAACTGCTGTTGAAGCTGCAAATCCAGAGTACATCACTGAGCACATCTGCTTGGTAGCTCACAGAATCAAACTGAGGTTACTGTAGAATAACGTTTTACCTCCCATTTTCAACTGAATAGGAGGAGATTAAACAGTTAACATTGTGATAGTAAGCTGAACCCTAAGTATTTGAGAGGTAGATAATTACACTTTTCTTTCAGTGATGTTTTGGCTGGGCACGAAGTTTAGTTTTTCCAGTGATGTTTGCTTACATTTCTTGTTGAAGAAACTTAGAAGTCATGAGCAGAGTTTGCTGGTAGTTTGTGTACGTTAAGTGGGTAGATAGGATTTCATGTTTCTAAACTTGTAACTGAGGAGATAGGCAATCTAAGTTACTAAGCAGAGTTTTGCTACCGTTATAAATAGAACTAATTCTAAAGCAATTTTTGTACCTATTAAATTTTTTTGGAGTTTGGGGGAAAGGTAACAAAACAGAAAAAAGTATCAGGTAAGAGTGAAAATCCAAGTACTTAATTTTTTTCATTATTTTTTAAACCCTGGTTTTAAATACAGCCTCTTATTAACATTAGAACGTTTCAATTTTTAGGGTTTACTCTTAAGTAAATTGCCATTCTTGGGGGCATAACATGCAATTAAACATAATATACAGATTCTAACAATGGCAAATTTTGTCTGAGGTAAAAGCATAGAAAAGCAAGGCAGTCTGGACTTGTGAACTTTAGGAATTGTCAACACCAAAAAAGTGGCCAAGCTACTAAGAAAGGTGGTTGTGACTCAACAGAATACTACAGTCTGTTAGTGATAAAAAATTAAAATTTTTCATTAAATGGTAGCAACTGTTCTTGTTATCACAGTACCATTTTTGAAAGCCACAGAGAAAAAAAGTCCTTAGTTAAAGGGAAGAAAACTCTCCTTTTATGTCCAAGAAAGTGAGAAAGCAATGGAGTTGGGGAATATCTTTTAATATATAGTCTTTGGCAGTGTGTATACCTGCATTCATACAAAAGCTTTCTGCAGTACTGTAATATGTTGATATGCTCAGCTCCTGTTAGGTAGGAGAACTGTGGGCTCAGTTGGTGTGTCAACTGCAGCAACTGCCATCCAGGCCATAATTCACTATTTTGTAAAGGATTTGCTGTGTCACCAAACAGAAGACAAATGCTGGTAGACTTCACTAGGAGACACATGGATATTTTCAAATGCCATGACGAATCCTTTTGAGGAACACATGCCTGATACCAGAAGCTTGATTCATTGTCTGTAAACTGTGTATCATTCTTTCGTTGTGAGTGAACTTTACTGTCACATAGGGTACAGTAATCTCGTATTAATGGTTGCTGGAGGGGGAATTTAAGTATTAAAAAAAATGGAAAGCATGTGGTGGAGGTGGCTGATTAGCATCCTGGCTAGCATAGAGAATTCATGCCATGACACTGGCAAAATCCAGAGTTTCTGTGCTGTGGTGGTTTCAGTCATGGGAATTGCAATACTGTAGTAACAACAAAGCTGAGGCTGGTCTGATGTGGAAGGTAATGTCTAAAATCAATACAGAGACAGAAAGGAATATTTCCCTCAGTTTAGGGAGACAGGTGCTTGAATGGCTTTAAAGCACATTGTTACTGCTTTTCCTTATATGTTAAAGATTAAATGATTGTGGGTATTGGGGTCATAGTTAATATATAGATTACTGAGAAAAGCAAAATATAGCAAAAGCCTATATTTTAGCTAGGTACTTTATTGTTCTCTTTGCTTGTTCTTGACTTCATGTTAGTTCAGACCATGGCTCTGTGCCTCTGTTTCTCCTCCCTTGCATTTTCTGTCTAATCTCTACTTCATCTTAACTTTTTAAGCAGGAACTGCATCCTCATAGAATCATAGAATATCCTGAGTTGGAAGGGACACAGACACACAAGGGTCATCGAAGTCCAACTCCTGGTCCTTCACAGGACTACCCCAAGAGTCACACCATGTGCCTGAAAGCGTTGTCCAAACACTTGAACTCTGGCAGGCTTGGTGCTGTGACCACTTCCCTGGGGAGCCTGTTCCAGTGCCCAGCCACCCTCTGGGGGAAGAACCTTTTCCCTATGTTTAACATGTCCTCTGACACAGCTTCAGACCATTCCCTTGGATCCTGTCGCTGGTCACTGCAAAGAAGAGGTCAGTGCCTGCCCCTCCTCTTCCCCTCACAATGAGGTCTCCGCTCAGTCTCCTCTTTGCCAGGCTGAACAGACCAAGTGCCCTCAGCCACTCCTCATACAGCTTCCCCTCAAGGCCCTTCACCATCTTCATTGCCCTCCTTTGGACACTTTCTAATCATATATTGTGGTCTAAAGGTGAGGCCGTACCAGTGCAGAGTAGAGGTTGTTTTTGTGCTGTGTTTTTTGTTTTGTTTTGTTTTACAGTGGCTTGTGCAGTCAGTGTTAGGTCCTTGGGATGCTTAGGCATTTCAGAAGTGATGTTTACAGTAGTAAAAACTTTAAATATGATAAATGACTGAAGTTCTCCTAATGCTTGAAAGGCATTTTCTAATAATTCATAACAAAGCACAGATTTCACTATACCTCATGGGTTTACTGAGACGTACTGAAAACTTTCAGAGATAATAGAAAACAATGCAATATCTTCAACTCTTGCTGTGGGGATTTGGTGTGCTCTGTAATGTAATTTACACACTAATACATGCTAATGCAGCTTGGACTGGCATACTCAATTCTCTTAAATCCCTTGACTGGAAAACAAAATGTCAACTGGTTCTACAGCTCTTTGAAAGCAATTTTTGTGATCAGGTTCATGAATTCATCTGTTATCCATAGTTCTTTCTGGAGAAGTAGGGGCAAAATTTGCAGACAAGCATGACTTCATTCTTGACTCAAAGCAGTGTTTATGAACCACTCGACAAATGCTATGCCTTTATGTAGAAATTCACCCTAATTCCTACCAAGGCGTGCAACACCACCAAACTCTGTGAACTTAATCTGTAAAAAAGCTTGAGGAAAGCATGGCTATAATTTCATAAAGTTTATTTGGAGAATGGGAGATGGTATGTTAATCCCAGCACTTGGAAGTGTTAGTTCATGATCACTGTTCTGCTAAATTGAGAAACTATTCTTCTTTGGGTTACAGTATGTCCTCTGCAAAGCTTGTACCTTTATTGTGTTTCAGACTTATTCGGTGGTTAATGGTGAGTTTTGTGGCAAAAGTTAAAACCTGTGGATTGGTCTCTGCACTTAATCTAGGGTAGACTGATGAATGAGATTTCTTGGATTCCACTAGGCTATTCTGTTATTGCTGGTTGTTACTATTGTTGGTGATTGCCTCTGCCAACAGGTTTCTAATGTATTCTGTCTTTCTGTCATGTATCTTCTTTTGTTCATAAACCTTATCACTCTGACCAGTCAGTGCATACAAAACCCTATACATCAGTCAGAAAAATGTGTGGAAATAATTTCTTGATCCCTCCAGTAGATTTAAGTAACTAAAATTGATTTCAGAAAAAGGGGTCACAGAAGAATTCAATGACATGTACTTAATTTCTTATGGGAACATAACTTCATAAAAGCATTTGTTACTCTCGTAAGAATAATGTTTTTAAAAGCAGTGACAAGTTACATCCGTGGATAAAGTGAGATGTAAAAGGGGTAACACTAGATGGCAACATACACATCCTTTTGTCTGAGTTCGACTTATATTTTTAAGAGAATTATTTGTATTTTAGAAGAAGACATTAATGGTTAATAATGACAGAGAGATAATTACTTGTAAGTACAGATGTCCCTAAATTTCAGGAAGAACAATTTCTTAAGATCTTCACAGAAAAAATGGACTGTCTTCAAGAAGATATAAAAGAACTACTTTCTTTGTATCTCAGTCAAGCAAAGATCGGCAAAACTTAAAAGAAAAAATACTTCAAAAGATCAAAAATGGAAACTCTAAGCAGTTAGCATTTTCTTTCTGGTGATTAATGTAAACATTAAGAGCAGTTACTCTTTGTAGGCTCTGAACAACATTTCTCTAAGCTCAGGTTTACCAGTTCAGAGGGGATCCATATATCATGATGGTGTCTTCTGGAGGCAAAAATGTAGGGAAGGGTCACTGCCCTGCACTACTGCTACTAGAAGGAGCTGGGGTGGGCTGTCACAGTTCAGGTACTGAAGTCCAGATATATTGCGTCAATCTTGCAGGTGCTGGAAGAGCACTGGACTAATGTGGTATTGTGTGGGAAACTGTTCTGCAGGCAGAAGGGGAGGGCTGGAGTGAAAAAGAAAGTGTAATAGTGAATTTGAACATACAAGTGTGTGTCACCCACACGATGATTGCCATAAATTTGTTCCTCTCAGATTTTACGCTCTGTTTCTTCTTTACACTAATTTTGTAAAGTTTCTGCATAATTTAATAAGTACTGGAAGTATAGCTGATCCTTATTTCTGTTTATTCTCACTTTGAAGTTTAACTCTTCCTCTACCTGAACTTGTACTTTGGGTACCCATTATGTGACTTGGAAATCTTTCAATAAGCACCGTCTGCACAGATGCTCTGAAGTCAGGTTGGGGTGGTTTTTTGTTGTATTTTGGTTGAGTTAGGTTTGGGATATTTTTTTAAATTTGCCATAGAGTTTAATTACTGGTAGCAGTTTCATTTACTGGTACTGGTATTTTGTGTGGTGCAGTATATGTGTTGAGCTTTGCAAGACTACGTGTTTCATCTTAAGTGAGTTACTTTGTTTATTATGGAAGCAGTTAGAATTTCAGATTCAGAATATTTTGAGGCTTTGAATGAATTTCTCTTGGAGTGTCTATCTTGTATGGCTTTTGAGAAGATCAAATGTTAGGATATACTGCTTTAAAGAGCCTTAGTTGGCATAATTTCTGATTACTTTGAAATGGCGTTTTGTTTTGGTTTCTAAAATACAATTGTACTGTACAAGTTATGTACACCTTTGTGTTATATCAGCAAATTTTACGCACGAAGGAAGCAATTGTTATGATAGCCTATGCTATAAAGTGTATCAGTGCATCCAAATAGTGCTTTTAATTTTGATTCTAATAGCAGTAATTTTACAGAAACATCATCATCTTAATTTTACACTTTGTTTGAATAACCAAACATATAGTTTTGTTGTTGATATAGTTTTAAAACTTAAAAGCAACAGCTCTAACTTGTCTGGTTTTAATTTTCCTATGATTGTAATATACAGTAAATGTGGCTAATTCAATGATTTTTTTATACTGTAAAGAGTAAAACACACTGTAGAGCAAGCATACTCTAATACATACTGCGTAAATGTAAACTGGTTTTCTATTTTAAAAACCTTAGTAGTTAAAAATATTACCCATTTTATTTGTAGAGGAAACAGGTAGAAATAGTAGCAGACTTACAGCTGCAGTGAATGCAAAGCATGCCTTTTAGGGATACGTTTCTCTGTGTGTTTCTAGAAATATATGAGAATAACAGATCTTTGTTGGTTTTCAGATGTCAAATTTAAATTTCTGTCCCGTTCTACATGTGAATGGCATTATGATGCCTGTACAAGCCCTTGTTTCAAGACATGTAGAGACCCTTTTGGAAAAAACTGTCAGACAGTACCAAAGTAAGTATCTGTATTTTTATGGAAGAGTGTGTAATTTGGGCAATATACTTAAGCAGGATAGTAGGAATATAAGTGACCAGATACAGGCTTAGTATATCAGGACTGTGTTCTTGTATAAGGAGGTAAGGCAAAGAGAAAAGAAATGGAATAAAACCTGCCGCTGCAGCTACATAAAAGTGACATTTCCGTCATTAGCGTACCGTCAGATTCTGGAATGACTAGTATATTTGTATGTGTACAGCCTGGGGGTGGTATTAATAAAGAAAGGTTATTACAAGTTTGTTTCAAATAGTTGTGCCCCTTTGTTTCCATTATCTCATAGCAACAGCCATATCTGTACTTGCTTTTTCTTCCCAGTTGGAATTTTTGCTGAGCCTGATAAAACTGGCATTTGGATTTTTGTGTGTAAAAATGTTTAGTGTCTCTTAAGCAATAGTATTCACTACTGAACTGAACCTGTGACTGTTAATTTCAAAGGCTGAGTATCACAGAGCTTATGCTTTAGCTTAGGTCTGAGTGAGAATGGAAGTCATGGCAATGACATTTTGAAGGAGTACACTGAGGTGAACCAGACATACTTTACGTATAAATTCCATTTTTCTAAAATTAAATTCTCAATCCAGAAGATACTGTTCATCTAGTTAATAATAACTGTTTTTCTTTTAGAGTGGAAGGATGTATCCCTGCCTGCCCTCTCAATATGTTGCTGGATGAAATCACACAAAGATGCGTGTATTTTGAAGATTGTATGTCTGAAAAAATGATATTTTTTATGTATTATACTTAGCTTATTAATTTTTTAGTTCTTTACTCATAATTTAAAATATCGGTGCCTACATTTGTGTAACTATGACCTTAATTATATGAATCTTGAGCTCACTAAACATACACTTTTGTTAAAATAATTTCATTCGTCAAAAATATGAGACAAATTTTAAACTAAGAAAGATGTTCTTGCTTCAAAACATTTCAGTAACATTATATTTCAAGAAAATGATTTAATGAATTTATTTTTAATTTTTCTACGAGCTTTAGAAGTTTAAAGGCAATTGAAGAGATCGGTTATATGAGTTAACCTGTAACTAAGCTAGCTTCATCACTATAATTATTCATAAATTTCAGACTGTTTTCCTGTGTCTGATTTCAGGCATTGAACCTGCAGATGATATTCCACCTTTGCCTCCCAGCATTCAAACACCAGCAGTTCCACACATAACATCAAGTGCAAGTTTGGCAGCGATCGGTGGAGCGTTAACTTCGTTTCCTGTACCTGGAGCAAAGGACGTGGAAACAACACTTGCTACAAAATTGCAGCTCACTGCAACTACAGGGAAAACTGAATTTTCAGCTGTTACATCTAGTACAACACTTCCAACAATAACTTTATCATCAAACGTTTCATCACAGTCAACAGAAATGACATCTGGGGGAAGCACTGCAGCAATATCTGGGACAACAAAATCTAGTGTAAGCTTGTTTGCTTCTGTTGACACTTCTCCTGTGTTTCCATCAGCTGTCAGTTCAGAAACTTCCACAAAGATACAAGTGATCAGTAGTGGTTCCACTAAACTATTGAGGGCCACAGAACCTCAGACACTAACTGCTACACATGCAGTGACTACAAGCACAGAATCAGAAAGCAAACCAATTGCTACTTCTGTTTTTACTGGGACACCACTCATACTTAGAACAACAGAAATGCCAGTCAAAACTAAAACAATGGAAATATCAGAAATAGCCATAAGAACACATCCCACAAAAGAAGCACAAGTAAAGCCAGAAGGAGTTATAAGGTTTACACCCAGTTCATTTGAATCAATAACAGATAAAACTACTCCATATGTGCCACAGTTTTCCAGATCACCACCTCTGGATGTGCCTTCATATACAACACCAGTAAACTTAACAGGAACTTTGGAAGGGACAAAAATCAGTGTAGAACAGTCTTTTATCACAGTAGCTAATGTTACAGTAACATCAGTTTCTCCTATGCTCACTACTTCATCTTTATTAAAACCAGTGTCTTCAGCAACAGCTGTTTTAACCAAGCAAACTGTGAAGACAACATTTTCACCAACATCCATGCCATCTATTTCATTAGGAAAGACAACTATGGAACCTCCTTTTGTAATGGTTCAACACCTGACTGGTACTCCAGAGGTACCTTTCACTACAACTCTAGGTCCGAAGAAGACAACTCTACAAACTCAAGAGAGATCATCAGAAACAACTTTATCATTTGCAACTCATATAAAGGAAATTCCCAAAACAACATCTCATGTGGAGCATACATCAAGTTCCTATTTCCCTCCATATTCGCTACACCCTAGTTCTACAACTGAAAAATCTTTCACTCTTTCTACAAAAAGACCTTCAGTGTCTGTTCCTACTCCTGCTTCTCCAGCTTCAGGTGAATTTAAAAAAACATTTAAAACTGTTTTGACTACAGGTTACCCCTCATACACAGTTCTAAATACAACACAGTTCCTGACTACATTATACACGAAGTATCCTGTTGTGGCTGAGACTATCAGAGTGACACCTTTGTCTGTTAAGGAGACATCCAGAATAACATCTCCTCCTGAATTAGCAGCAAAGACAACTTCGTTTTCTGGAAAAGCATCTACTGAATACAAGTCAACTCTGGTTTCAAGTACAGCGAAGACAAGCACTTCAGCATATTCAGGTAGTGTTACCACATCAGAAATGAAAATCAAAGAAACCACCACTCCTTTTGTAGCTACAGAAAGAGAATCATCTCAAAGAACATCCATCGCTGGATCTCCACTTACTCTCCTTAGTGGGACTGAAACTACATTGTTGACAACACAGCCTGATAAATCACAAGTGGAAAGTATTACTACCATCTCAACTAGAAAGCCATCTGCCTTGACTTTCTCACCATCAAGTTCTCTAATCCCTTTAAACATTTCTCTTCCTTCACTACCCTCAGATGGAAAAGAAGTATCACTGACAACTCTCAGTTCCATGCATACATCCCATGAAACAATCTCTTTATACCCAAGAACAACTATAGAAAAATCTATGTTAACGACAGAAAAGACCTCTCCAGTCCTGACTTTCTCTATTTTATCCACTGTAACAGAACAATCAAGTCTAGTAACAACGGAATCATATGAAAAATCACCAGGCAAAGCCATTTTGAATATCACTAATGCCACAATCTCCCCATCCTCTGAATTTAGCAGCCAGCTCATAAGAACCACAAAAGTAATGACAGGCAAAGAAAAACCCTCTCTGTCCCCTTCTGTTGTACTTCCAGTAACAAAGTCTTCTTACACCTTCTCTGCCTCTCAGTATCTGGGAGATAAATTAGTTTCTTCACCCTCTTTAACACAACGGATACCGGAAGTAACAACCACACCAAAATATTCAATAGAAACTAAAACAGTTTCTACAGCACTGAAACCTACAGTCCAAAGTATAACAGATACAGTGAAACTTACAGCAGCTACAGCTCCGCCATCCCTGCCTCCATCTTCAGCAGGCCCCTTCTCTTGGCAGACATCTTCAGGACATAAACTTTCAGTACAGACCACAAAGACCATGGTTATACCACATTTTTCTACTCAGAAGGTTATGGAACTTGATCATCGGACTTCTGAACCTTCCCCGATGAGCCAAAGCATTACCCCAGCTTACCAGTATCCTGCAGAAACACTAACAAAATCCACCAGTCAGCCACAGCGTGTCTTTAGCACAACTGAAGCTACAGCAAAACTGCCTTCCTTATACCCCTTAATGACCTCGCTACCGGAAGGCATTCATTCAAGTATATTGCCTTCCTCAGTAGGTCCTACAAAAGTTATTTTACCAACTGAAAAATATTTGCGTTTAACTGATTCGGTCACGCAGCCACAGGTTTTAAGAACTTCTGTTTTGCAGTCTACAGTCCCAACTAGAACAACAGCTGACTTTATTTTTGGCACCAAAATTCCCTCTTTCTCACCAAAAGTGCTTGCGTCTTCCTCCTCTTTAACAACAATTAAAAAGGAGCCACTTCCTTCATTTTCCACACAAAAGGCAGCTACAGATCTAAAATTCACACACCAGGCCTTGTTTTCTGAATCACTTGATTCAAGACAAACACTTGAAACAACCTCATCTTCACCAGGTCCTAAGTCAGCCTCTTCAGTGGTTTTGTTACCAGAAACAACAGAAATTCCCATTGTGATGGGGGGTGGGCCATCCACATCGACAAGCAAAAGCGATACAGAGAAAACTGTGGTGTTGCCTAAGCAGGTCACGCCTTCAGCCACCACCTTCAGTTCCACCTTTGTAGCAAGTACAGCTGCAGCTTCAGCCTCTTCAGTGATAAGCAGTGCTGGGCAAAATCTTAGTATTGCATCAGCAACTTTAGGCAAAGCAGAAGCGGTCACAGAACCCATCACAAGTGCTGTGAAGCCCACTTCTGTTACTTCAGAAGCAAAAGGAGCTGTGCCCCTTGACACAGTAAAATCTGAAGAGCCACAACTACCAACACAAGTCCAACCTGTTCTTACTCAGGGTGTTACTGTTACCCCAGAAACACCTCAGACATTTTACTCTCCATATTTCACGAACAAAACTTCAGTTCTCTCCACTATACATTCATCTTCTGAATCAAAACCATTTTCTTCTACAGCTGCATCATCAGTCAGTACTAGTCAAAGTTCAAAACCTGAAATATCATCTGAGATGCAAACACCTTCTGTGAGTTCACTGCTAATGATACCTGGTCATCCAAATGACACAACAACTCCATCAGTTTCCTCGTTTACCTATTTATCTACCAAACCACTTCATGACTTGACTACAACACTTTCTGATGGACTGGCAACAGCTGAAGCCGTGTCAGGAGTCACAGCATCACCTTTTATGGTGCCTCAAGAAACAGCAACTCTTCAAACTTGTACAGTGAGTAGCTATAAATATTTATCTGTCTGTTTTGGAATATGTCTTTTACGCACCGAGTTAAAAAAAAATTGTGAGCCATACCTTGATCTTTAGATTTTAAAGTATCTGTATCAAACAGGGAGCCCGATTATGTTATCAATTGTATCTGAAACCTTGGATGATTTCATTGCGCATGATGTTTTTTTCTAAATGCTATACTGTACTCAGTTTTATTCCTCAGTTTTCTGAGGTGTGACCATTACAAGGGTTTTTTGGCAAAAATGGTGTTTTTATATGCTTTTGTCATATTGCTCTCCTTAAAATATATCTTTCCAGAGATCCCTGTTATTATGCCTGTTTGTGCCCTTCTGTATTTTTTCTTCTCAACTTTTTTCAAAGTAAAGTTAAAAATTCAGTAGTGCTGTTCTCACCTTTACAACAAGACAGCAGTGTTAATGTGTCCTCAGAATGGTCAGGTTTTCAACATGCTCTTCACTTGTAGCTTCTATGAGCATCATAGGGATCGACAAGTATTCTGTACCTGAAGAATGTGAACCCCTTTTTTAAACAAAAACTTTACAATATTGTGATACTAGATTGATAAGAATGGTAACCTGTGTCTTTTATTAAATGTGCCTTAGCCAATCACAGAGAATGAGTGCATAAAACACATTTGCTTGGATGGACAACTGATCCAAGTTAATAAGTCCCAGAACTGCCCATACAATGCAACTCAACCCAGCTGTGGAGTTTTAGGATTTGCTACTCAAATGAATGGTGACAAATGCTGCCCAAAGTGGGAATGTGCATGTAAGTTTTAATTATGTACCTTTGAAGTGAATTTAGGTAACAATTTAATGCATGTGTAAGAAGGCTAAGAACTGACACTTCTATACCATAGCATAGAAATAGAAGATGCACACTGTAGGGGTTACTCATTGTCTAATGAAAGTTATAATTCTAATTGTACATCCAGGGAAATTAAATCAAAATGCTCCTTTAATTTAGGATATTCCTCTTACTCAGCTTTAGGTATCTGCAGTAAATATGTCCAAGTCTGACTTAGACCCATCTTGTCATTGGTCTAATCAGGGGACACTTAATCAATATAACCAGTGGATTCTTTGGTTCATTTTATATCTACTTGAGGATGAGAAGATTTCCCAGACTGTTAACTATCTATGTTTGCAGTTTGGGGATTCTGTACAGTAGTCACTCCCATCAGTTACCTGGAATTGGGTAGAAGGAATCCAAACCTTGAAGACAGTTTGATTTAGTACATAACAGCAAGGAAAGTATGCAGAGATAAGCAATTGGAATTTCTGGTTGTGCTCTAAAGTTTGAATGAACTCGGAGCAGAACTTCAAGCCCTTTGAAACACAATAGCTTTAGCAATGAGACTGGGAAATAGAAACTCTCCACCTTAGGAACAAGACTAGAAGGGAACTAAGGATCTGGTGGGAGCTACTGTCATTCATGATTTTTCCTAGTTTAGCGTTTGTAAAAATTGCAATTCCTTGCTGGCAAGATCTGTAAGGATAATTGCAGAGATCTGCAGGTTGTTCCCTGAAATATGCAGGATTTGACTCTGCTGTCCATTTACAGAGATGAAACAGTATCAAATATAGCTGAAAATATATGTTGCATATATGAAACTCTAGTAAGGTAATCTTCTAAAATTTACTTGTTTATCTTCGTATTTTGTAATACTTACTGAAATTCTAAAATAAGTTAGAAAAAAATTTACTGTTTTTTTTCCCTCAGGTCGTTGCACCATTTTCTCTGATCTGAGCATTGTAACCTATGATGGAAATCATTTGGCTTTATTCAAAGAAGCATCCTACATTGTTAGTCAAACTCAAGATGAAACTATAACCATCCATGTCCTTGACTGTAGAATGGTAACTAACATTTATCAGCTACCAGAAGGTGTTTGGTACTACTAGTAATATGTATCTTAAAAGCAAGAGCATAGTAATACTACAGAGTTGTGGTTATTATTCACTCCTGTGCAATATCTATGAATTGTACTTGCATTTTACAACACTCACTGTTTGTATAACACTTTATCACCTGACTGCCTATGCATAGTTCCTTCTGAGACAGCTGGAAGATGAGAAGTAGATCCATGTTATTTCATTGTATGTGCAATACAGACAAGGTGGTGAGAGATTAAGTGGATACGCAGCACCAGTCACTTCTGTGAGTGCTGTCATCTAACAAATACCACCAGTGTATTTCAATGCATGATTTTTACTATGTTCATGTGGAGAAATTCACACTGAAAACACCAATCTTCAGAGCCATGAAAGACTGTAGGAATGCCAGACTGAATTGGATCACCCTGTGCATTCTGAGTTTCTGACATGGGAGGAAGAGAGAAATCCTAGTGGGCATCCTGTCTAATGGGTAGTGTGGATTGGCTTTTGTCATGAAAAGTTAATTTCTTATGAACCTTTACAAAACTCTTTAAATTCCAGTCTCTTCCATGAAAGCTAGGTAATTTTGTTATCCATATAAATGTCCATTACAAAGTTTGGTCCCAAGTTGTACCTTATGCAAGTTAATTTCAGGAGTTCAATGTGATTGATTTGAAAAAGATGTGTTTATGATTTTCAGATTTGCTTTCCTGTTGCATTCAGTACTTTGTTCTGTTCAGTGCCTTTTAACTCAGGAATTATGCGTGTATTTCTGATCCATTACTTCTGTACTGTACATATATCAAAGAGATACAAGAATGCTATCCAGATAAACTTTGTAGTCCTGACTTGAAACTGTAATCAGCAATGGATTTCCTTTCTTAATAATATATCCCCCAAAAATCCTTAATTTCCCAGTGCCTAAAAAGAGTAAGCAGCTAACGTAGAAAGATTTCGCACATCATGACTATGGTTAATATATTTTTGCTTTCTCCACAGAGTAATTCAAATTCAACTTCTTTGTGCCTGGCAACATTGAATCTAACCTATGTATCAAACCAAATTATTATCAATCGTTTAAGTAGAAAAGTAAGTATTATGAAGCTTTTTCTTTTCCTTTTAGATAGCATCTTACTTCTGTAATCAGCTGCCTTCTCACATGGATACTGAGGATTAATGTAGAACAAAAAAGTTCATATAACTTGTTGATTTCGTAATTTAGTTAACTCCTACTAAATTCAAAGAGCCAAACTCTCATACAAGGACAGTTGCTGAGGTAAGTCACAGAGTAAGTCACATAAACTCTTAGTCCCTTTGGTGCCTATATTATCTTTGTTGAGGAGAGCCTGACTTCTTTTGGAATTGGTTATGATTTAGATTTCTAAGCTGCTGAGAATCTGGCCTTAGTTCTTCTACCTGACAATTAACCTCTCTTCTGCCTGTCTTTTAGGTAACAGTAAATTCAAGATCTGCTTGGCCTACTGTTAGAAAATATGGATACAAAGTTGAAGATTCAGGCTTCAAGTATGCGGTTGAGACCCCATCAAAAATCAGAATTCAGTGGTTTCACAACACAGGTGTGATGATTATTGAGTTTAATAGTAGCAGAGAACCAAGCACTTTGGGACTGTGTGGTAAGTATAGACGAGTGTAAGCAATAAAGGCATTCAGATGCTTTGCTAGGGAGACACATTTTCCTAATGATATAAACTATTTATTTCAGGATCTGTCCCAAAAGAGTTATTGCAGATCATTGCAAAGTTTAAGATACTATTAAAATTAGTCTGTTATTAATTTTTTTAGTTGTTGAAATGATGTCTGACATCTATCCCTGTAATCACTTTTTGCCCATAGTGTTGCTCCTGTCTGTAACCTGTTTGAATCACAGGCATGATTGCTGTAACTAAACCCAAATAAATAAGACAGGTATAAGTCCATAATGTCAAATAGGTCCTTTACAGATACAGTGTTTGATATCCATCTGATAGGAAGCGATATGTACTATTTTCAGTTTCTAAAGGTCAGATTTCTCAGGAAATGTTAACTTGAGAGAACTAATCTTTGTTTATCTGTTGGAGGAAATAGTTCAGAGGGAATTTCTTAATAGTAACAGGTTAAATAAACATCATGTTGCCCTCTGTTAGATCAGTTCAATAGTTTTGCCTACTTTCTTTCTTTCTAAAAAGCATAGCCTTGAATAAGCTGTGGGTGTTATAACCTTTGCAAGCATGTATTTGTTGATGTAAATCCCTACTGTGTTAGCTGAATCTGTAAATTTATCTGCTGTAAATTGGAGCTGGAAAATGGGATTAAAGAGATCATATAATTGCAGTGGATATCTTTCCAGTTTCAGAAAGGGCAAATGCCTGGAGCTCAGTATCAAATACCAGTGATAGCTCAGTCCAGTTTCAAGTCATGAAGACAGTAATGTGCTTCTCACAAAGTTTGAATTCGTGCCATTTTGAAATTGGATTATTATCTGTAATTTGCCCTAACTTTTGTTTACAGAACCATTCTTGCTCTCTTTGTCTAGTTGTTACTGTGGTTAGATCAAACAGAAACAAGAAAGTAAAGACTGTGGTTTTTTAGTAAGCCTGATTCAAGTTATCCAGAAAGTCTCTTTTGCCTTTATGTGTTTGATTACTGTGATAGGGAGCACTGAGAACATTATATTCCTGGTTTACAAGGCATTTTGACTAGATGACAACACATTTCTGTGGATGATGTTGCGAGTACAACTTCTTCAGAGAATGTGCTGTGTATTTCTGGTATTCCTCCATGACTGGGATTCTCTGCATGGGTCTGCCTGCACTGTGCTGTCTGGTGCAACTTAGAGAGCCTGCTTTAAGTGAGCTTCTTGTGGTGCATCTTTTCAGGCTAAATTAGTCTACTCCGATCTCCTGTGCTTTCTGTGTAATTCTGCTATTTGTATTTGACCTTTCTCAGATGTCTTTCAGCTGAACTTCAGTATTGGTAGATCCTGATTTCTCAGCTTCATGGAAATGCTAAAACTCAAGACACCATTGCAGTTTTGTGGTACAATCCTCCCTTGGAAGGATTCGTGTCAGAGACAAGTGTGTTTTACAGTAGAAGGATTGGCCAAATGTGGCAGCTGGTGAAGAGCTGGTGGGGGAGAGGAGGGGTTTGGGAAGGGAACATTGACATCTCTACAGCAAAACTGGTGAAAGAGAGTACAAGAATGTCAGTTTTAGCTGTAACCAGATCCCACCAAGACAAATGTGAAGCCTTAGTTTTGCTATGTTAAATCTCCTTGTCAATGTGTAAGAGAAGTAAAAAAAGATATCCCTGACATGACAGCAATCCTTTGAAGTCTTTCAGAACCATCAAGTACTTCCTATCTGTGTTGCATATACTCACAACCTCAAAAGGTTCAACCAGAAACATTTTTTATCAAATAAAGGTTACAATTTGAAAAGCTGTTTTACTCTTTGAATGCCTGTTGCTGTATCACTGATTGTCAGTGACTTGCTCTTGTCATAAGGGATTGTGAAAAGTGGTAAAACAGACCAGTTCTTTAGAAAAGGGTGAAATCCACAAATAGTTTTTTTAGGATTGTGTTTGTGGAGACTTCAGAAAAAAAACATTCTAGAAGTCTGATACAAAAGTTTCAGAAACTGATTAGGAAGAAAGAACCAGGGACTCATCCATCATTCTGCTTTTTTTCTACCTGCTATCTTTTAAAGGACCTTCTGAGGAGGCTACTGTAATACTTGGATGTTCTGTGTTGACCAAACTCACCCTCCATGTTACATTGCTTCTTTTGCTCCGAAGTGTTTCAAAATTGCCAGCTATCTTAGCTAAAACGGGGGGTGGGGTGGGGTGGGGGGGCGGGAGGGAAGGTGATGCTGCCTTCTGGGAAGCAAATATAGAAAAGTTGGATTTTTTTTTTCTCCTGCTGTGTGGTAATATAGATATACCTGGAAGTGCCAAAAGCTACACTTCTATAGTAGCTCTCCAGCCAACAGATGCTTAAGATTGCTCAGAACCATAAGTAGAATGATACAGTATGAAATACTGTATGATACAGTCTGAAATACAGTATTAGATAAGCATCTTTGCATTTTATGGGAGTTCCCTTTTCTTACAACATTTACAGTTTTAATTTGTTGCTATACACAGAGGTGCTTTGTAACCTTTTTTAAAATAGATTTTTGTTTAGTACCTGTGCAACTGAGGGGTGAAGTTTTGTGCCATAGCTGGACTTTCTGAACAGCTCTTTGATATGCAATAGATTTCCACTCATAGATGCATCTTTGCTTTCGTTTTTCTTAATTTTTCTGAAATTTGTGTGTTTTGATTCTACCTTTCTATATCTGTTGTAGGTTGTGATACTGTTATATTGTATAAGATTTTATAAAGCTATTTACTTATTTGAATGTGCCACTTCAAACATCATTCTGAATGAACCACATGGTGTTAACCTTTTTTTTCCTTCTGGTGATTCACAGGGTTTTGTGATAGAACCTTGGAAAATGACTTGATGCTACCCAACAGGACAGTTTTAAGCAAAAGCAGTTCACCATCGACTTTTATAGACAGCTGGCAAGTGCCAGACACATTAAAGTATGCTGGAGAAGACAGGCATCAGGAAACTAATTGCTCACTCACAGACTGCTCAGAGTGCTTAAGAATGGTGTTGAACCAGACCTTCAGCAGCTGTCATCCTTATGTATGTTAACTATTTCGAAGCTTACATTTTGAGAGAGCTGCAGTTCAGATATAATCTTGCATACTTGATAATTTCATTAATGGGAGACTGCATGTAAACACATCTATTGAATGAGTTGTATACTTTATCTTGTATCTACAGTTGCAAGGTAAAACTAATTGAAGAGTATGGCAGCTTGATAGGAGAGTTGCAGTTAGCAATAACACTTTCAGAACTTCATCTCGGTTAGTTTTGAAATAACACCTAATTCATAAACCAGTCTCAGCTAATTCAACTGTATCTATAAGATGTAGAGAAAAGTAAAAGAAAATAGTTTTAGAATCTAATTAATCCTTAAGCCTTCAGCAATTTAACAAGTCCCAAATTTGCAATAGGTAATCTGAGAACCTGCATTCTCAAAGGCTCTAGAGACGGTTCCAGCTCAGACATGTGAAAGGGTAGAACAGGTCTTGTAAAGCAAGCCTAAAGCAAATAACAAACTCACAGTGTGCAAATAAATTATTTGTGATCATATGAGTGCATTGCCATTTGACCTTTTGTATATTGTTGAGTTTGAGGAAGAGGAAGCCAAAACCAGGTAAAAATATAGAGGTAAGGAAGAACAAAGAACAAGTAATTATGCCTTCTGTTGGAAAAACTCTATTACCTCTTATGTTGTCACTTATAAGAGATGAAACTGAGGAATATAAGTATGGCAACATTCAGAAAGTCTTACTCTTAAATACTAGTAGATTGCCTCTGTACACCAGTGAAGGCTTACTGTAAACCAAGAACTTTTGGCTTCATTGTTTGTAGCTGGCACTTTAAAAGGTTGGTCTTTTTCCCACCTAGCATAGTCTCTATGAAGGCACCATATCTTTTTTTTTTTTCTTTGTTAGGTTCCACCTGAGCTGTTCTGTGATATATGGGTTCAGGACACTGAGTACATTCGAAATCCATGCATTTCCCTAGCTGCCTATGTGGCAATGTGCAACAAATTTAATATTTGTATAGAATGGAGGAGCTCTGATTACTGCCGTAAGTATTCTGCATATAAGTGCATCTCTAGTGCTCACAGAGACAAAACTTGCCTAGTACAAGAGTTACTGTAAGTTGAAAATGCCAATTGAGTCTTTGTGTACTTTGGAATTATTATTGAGATAATAAATTTAGCATTTTTTACTATACACTCCAAGCAGTGTTCAAAAGTAATCAGGACCATTATAGCCATTTCAGAGATGGAAAAGGTAAATGGAAGAACTTTGCTCACAATTCTGCCTCTGGTTTACTATGTACATTTATGCAGAAGTTAAATCTTCTCTCTTGCAATGTAGTGTTTGTTTCTCAACCACTTCCCAGTGATAAAAACAAAACACAACAGAATTGGTTGCGGAAAGGAGGAAGCCACAAAAAAATAAGTTCTGAACAATATCACTGGTCTGTGTACTATTTGCAAAGGTTTTTGAAGTTTGAATTATTTTGTGTCAACACTGTTGACATGGTTTGATATCTCTACTGCCAAAAAGCAAACCGAGGCCTGATGAAAATGTTATTACAAGAAGAGAAGTAAAAGTGCTTGAAAATACCTTTTGATTGAATTTGTCATGTAGAAGGTAACTGGTTTGTATCGGTGTGTCAGATTGGTAGATCTGACTGAATTGGCAAGCACAGAAAGTTGACAAGACAATAATTTCTTCTCTTAGATATTGCCTCATGTGATTACAGCTTCAGAATGTGTGATTTGTTTATTTCCTTTCTAGCCTTCCCCTGCTCTGAAAACTTCTCCTATCAGCCTTGTATAGCTGCCTGTGAGGTTCCAGATAGTTGTCAGAATAATGAGGTTGCTTCTCTGGATTCACACTCCTGCTCAGTGTTGACAGAAGGCTGTGTCTGTGCTGGAGGGACCATCCTTCACCGAACTCATACTGCTGTCTGTATTCCTGAAGAAAAATGTGGTATATTTGGATGTGATTTTCTTCTTTATTATCTGCAAGTTGGTGGTCAGATACTTCATTATTAATAAGTTGAGTTCTGGTTTGGTGTTGTGTGGGTTTTGCATATGTCATTCAGTTGAGGATTCTAGATATTCAGCAGACATTAACTCTGCAGGTGAGCAAGCAGGGAATATCCTTGTGATATACAATTTTGCTCACCTCTCAGCTGAAGAGTGCTCTTCAAAATGGAAGTCTTTGTTTATGCATTCTAGTATTCTAAGCGTGTTAGTTTTGGCCTCCTTTTTACCTAAGCCCTTTGCCAAGGGTCCAGCCTTTCAATACTAAATGGCATTCAAAAGTTATGCAGCAACAGTTAATTACACATTTTGAGTAATACATGTATATGTCCTATATTCTTTCTGCCAGCATTCATGTTTATTTTTATTATAATTCTGCCTCAGCACACCAAATAGCAAACCAATGCCTAACAACACAAACCTTAAAGATATAGATTTATTAAGATTTATTATGATAAATCAGACAACATAAAGCACTGTAAATTAGTAATAGTTTTGATATGTGTGAAATACAGAAGTAGTTTGTGTGGAGACACAAAACAAAGTGGAGGCCCAGATCTTCTGGAGAATACTGAGTGTCCTGCTTTCCCACAGGAGCTCAGTCTCAGACTATCTGCTCTTTCACTTTCTTGTGGGGTGATGGAAATGGGTGAAGACTTTAAAATTCTGGGATTTTTAGACTTCATAGAAAATGGTGGTCAAAATTTGAAGTAAAAAAGGATTACTTCTGTTTTCTGTTGTCCTGATCTAGCTTGTACAGACAGCTCAGGAACACCTCACGCAGTGGGTGAGATCTGGAACACTTCTTTGAGCGGGTGCTGTATGCAAAAATGTGTTGACAGTGAGACTGTTATTCCAGTGGAGTACAACTGTTCAGATACCCACGATTTAGACTGTCAGCGGTTTGCAGAAGTGACCTTGCATGTTCCTGGTGATCAGACATGTTGTCCTCAGAAGATCTGTAGTAAGTATTCCTTAATGATTATGAATACTGCCACTGAAATATGCAGCTATCTTTACTCTGTGGTTGTTTTTTTTTTCCCATTACATATCTTACTTTTGAAGCAAATGGAAATGACTTTGGTTTGAATTAACAGACTACATAGAAAATTGTAGAAACTTTTTACTGTTTGGCTCAATATCCAGTAGGTTTTGGGGTAGAGGCAGAGGTACAGATGAGGGTTAAGAGGACTAAAAGAGCACTATGTTTATTTGGATATGAATTGTGTTTCTCTCAGCTGTAAAGGTTACTGTTTTATTTTTAACATCTGAATACAAGCAAAAGATATAAGTAATTCTGAGAAAAAGTGTTCTGGTGATTGTTTATCAAATTTACGAAGTGAGCAGTAAAAAATGATAGAAAAGTGTTGGTTTTTTTTTTTTTTTAATCCTTACTCAGTTTAGAAAGCCCATCTTCAAAAACAAATTTCAGTTCCCATGTTTTGATCACCTGATATGATGCAGTGAGTTTTCCACAGAATTTTATGTTTTCAATTCTTACTAAACTCTAGTTTAGTGTTGCCTCCATGGAGAGTGCTGCAAATGATGGACACTTCTTAATATTGCCTTGGGATTTTTTGCTAGTTCATTGTGGTTTCATATGCATATTGTTATTTGGAGATTTAGGATATCTAACTGCAAATACTGCTTGTCACTGATCTACTTGACTTAAAAATGCATAGTTTAGAAGGTAATTATTTTTTTTTCTTTCCCTGTATGTAACAGTTTGTAATCAGAGTCTCTGTGAACACTTGATCCCTGAGTGTAATGCCTTGGAAAAGTTGGTCACTTACTACAGGGAAGAATCCTGTTGTCCCAGCTATGTTTGTGGTAAGTTTCTTTTCAAAAGGTAAAAAAGTTCACCCTGTAAAAGACATTCAGTAAACTAAATAGATCAACTTGGATGCACAAAGGTAGTTAGTGTAAATACCATTGCTAGTTTGGCCGTTTACAAAATTTGCTTTAGTCTAAAAGCTTGGGGTTGGTCTGTGCCTCAGTTTGAGCAGATATGATGTAGTCTTGTGTTTACTGATAAGGCAAGAACGTCTTTGCTCTCTTGTGTTACAAGGTAGAAGTTTTTTCTAAAGCAGCTTGTAGTATCTCTCTGCTCTGCACTGCCTTTCTTAGGAATATAGCATAACAAAGGAGGAATTCTGAGCTTCATATAAAGAAATACATTTGTTGTACTTTTTTCAGAATGTGATCCAGAAAAATGTGAACCAATGGAGGAGATACCAAGCTGCCAGGATGATCAGACACTAATTGCTGCTCGGGTGGAGCATACCTGCTGCATTTCCTATATATGTGGTACAGTAGCCTGACTGGTTGACATTATAAGTGTATTTTTGCATATGCAACGTTATTTATTATTATCTTGCAAATTAGGGCTTCTTGTACCTCCTTTAGCTCTCCTGACCTAGTAAGGCTTGAAAGTGGTTAAAACAATGGGCATTAAGTTTACAAAACATAAGAAATGGCAACAACCCTGAAAAGTCACAGAACATCTTTGTGCAACTGAATAGTATTCATGGGTTATGAAGAGGAGTGGTAATGGAGTCCATGGGTGAGGAATGAAGGAATTCAGGTCTTTTTGAGATCCATGTACAGGGTGTGAATTAGCTGCATGAATATTTTGTCTGAAAGGAGACTGAAGTTATATATGCTTTTACTCCCTACATTCTGCTGTATCAGCCATGGTCCATCTTAATCAATGAAAAATATGCCATATGAGAGTAATATGCAAATTTATTCAGGTCTTTTGGGATTTGACCTTTAATGACTTAATTCAATATTAAAATTGCACTTTTGGCATTAGTATAAGAGCCCCGATATTACTGTACAGTTGTCTTCTGCATAATAATGTGATAATCAGGTTCTATTGAGTTTATGTTTGCACAGATATCTGTGATTCAAAGGCCCAGTTGCCTTGATTAGCACTTCCATGTGCAAAAATTTGGGCATTAATAAAAAACATGAATTACACTTCTGTTATTTACAGTAATCAGGGGATTACTTTGATCATGTGATAGCAATGTGCAGTGTTTGGCTCTTCTCACTATCTGCAGAGCATTCTTCTGACTCTTTTTTGATATAATGAGTCTTTATACTGTACATGTTGAAAAGTACATGTTGTGGTTTTCATATGTGTTCAAGTGGGAAGATAACACTGGGATCACAGGAGATGCCCTTTATTTTGAATCAAAGATTTCAGAAAACAACAGTATGAGCTAGTAGGAGAGAAAAACTAGCAAAATTTTTCATAGCAAAAAAGGGAGGGAAAATCATGTTTGGTCACAATGTATTCATTCTTTATAGCAGGGGACAAAGGAAAAGGCAAGCTGCACTGTGAATTAGCCTCTTGTATAGGGACTGTAAGGAATGAATGCAGAGCACCTCTGTTCTCTTTCATGTGGGTCTGTGATAAACTTATGGGAATGTTTTTTAGGCAGTAGTAAAATTTCTTCCTATGTTTTAAATTTAAATAATTGTTTTCTTCAGCATGCCCGGCTTGCTCCGATCAAATACCCAAATGTCAAGAAGGAGAAGTTCTTATTGTGGATGGCAACACTACTGACAGGTGTTGCCCTATGTACCAATGTAGTAAGTTTTGACTTGATTTTGATATTCTAAATAATAGAGAGCATGTCAATTTTGTAATGCGGAGGTTCAGTGCCAAAAATTGTGGATTAGAAATACTGCTCCCCTTGTGCATATAAGCATGCTATCATCTGTAGTCCTGAACAAATAATCTTTACTTCTAAAACTTTGTGTGTAAAGCATCATCTGAATATCTGTATTATGGAGAAAAATGAGTAAATTCAGGCCCCAAATTCAGGATATTTAAAAACTATTTAAATATTTGCTTAGAGTATTTGTACTCCGTGTTACCATCACCTGATATCTAACAATTAAATTTCTGTTGTAAGTCTTTTTGAATAAGATGTTTTCTAAAGGTATTTATTATAAGTAATTTATTATATCTTGATTCATATTTCTATTCATCAAAACATGACAACCTAGTATTTACTGAACTTTCTCTTCTTTATTTCTAGTTTGTGAAATACATCGTTGTCCTGAATTCAGATGTATGCTGGGCATGTCTTTGGTGGAGGTGTGGAGCCCAGAGAAGTGCTGCCCCTTTCGGACATGTGGTAAAGTCACTGATTTTCATTATTGTTGCCTTAGACAATAAGATATTGCAAACAGCTTTGGCCTCTTGGTTTTGAGTCTGGTTTCAGCCAGCTATACCACTGTGATCTGCTCATGGACAAATGATGTAGCAAAGTCATTTCACAGTACAGAACTTCCTAATCTACCTGTTTTGATTTTTCTTGCTTCAAAAGGTTGAATAGCATCCTGTAGAATTTGCTGTCCAAACTGGGTGATTTATCATCTTGAAAGTGTAGGATTTTGTATTGGGTTTGCATGGGAAGGTTTTGGTGGGGGTGGAGGCTTCAGAGGCGGGTTCTGTGAGGAGCTGCCAAAAGCTTCCCCCATGTCCAATACAGCCAATGCCAGCTGGCTCCAAGCCGGACCCACTGCTGGCCGAGGCTGAGCCCACCAGCAATGGTGGTAGCCCCTCTGGCATAGTGTGAAAAGTTGCTACATGACAGCAATTGCAGCCAAAGAGAAGAGTGAGAGAAAGAGATATGTGAGAGAAACAGTCCTGCAGGCACCAAGGTCAGTGCAGGAGGAGGGGGGAGGAGGTGCTCCAGGTGCTGGAGCAGAGATTCCCCTGCAGCCTGTGATCCAGACCATGGTGGTGAGGCAGCTGTGCCCCTGCAGCCCATGGAGGCCCATGGGAATGCAGAGATCCACCTGCAGCCTGTGGAGGACCCCATGCTGGAGCTGGTGGATCCCTGACGAGGTTGTGACCCTATGGGAAGCCGGTGCTGGAGCAGGCTCCTGGCAGGACCTGTGGACCCATGGAGAGAGGAGCTCATGCTGGAGCAGGTTTGCTGGCAGGACTTGTGGACCCCATCAGGGATCCACACTGGAGCAGCTTGTTCCTCAAGGACTGCACCCCATGGAAGGGACCCATGCTGGAGCAGTTTGTGAGGAACTGCAGCCCATGGGAAGGACTCGCACTGGAGAAGTTCATGGAGAACTGTCTCCCATGGGAGGGGCCCCATGCTGGAGCAGGGGAAGAAAGTGAGGAGTCCTTCCCCTAAAGAGGAAGTAATGACAGAGACAATATGTAGTGAAATCACTGCAACCCCCATTCCTCATCTCCCTGCACAGCAGGCAGGGAGGAGGTAGAAAAAATCAGAAGTTAAGTTAAGCACAGGAAGAAGGGAGGGATGATGGGAAGGTGGTTTTAAAATCTGAGTTTATTTATCATTATCCTATCCTGATTTAGATGGTAATAAATTCAGTTCATTTCCCCAAAGTGAGACTGGTTTGCCCATGATGGTATTTGGTGAGTGATCTCTCCCTGCCCTTATCTTGACCCACGAGCCTTTTGATATATTTTCTCTTCCCTGTCTATTTGAGAAGGGGACTGATAGGGCAGATTTGCTGGGCACCTGGCATCTAGCCAGGGTCAGCCCACAACAGTTAGTCAATTATTTTTGTCTATCAAAAAAAGAAGTTAGGTTCACAGGTCAGGAATTTGCCAGTTTACAATGACTGTAGCATATATATCATAATCTTTATGATGCCTTAAACACAATTCTCAGTTGCTTTATATTGATTGTAATGATTGTCACCACTTCAAGGAGGCCAGCAGCTAGAATGGCCATCATTTTTTTAATATGTTCAGGTGAACTGCAGTTGATACTCTGCTGTCGACTGTTGTAATGAGTAAAGGGGGTCAGAGAAGCTGCTATTAGTTTTCAGAATGGCATAGACATCAAACACGATTCTGAATTCCCCAGGTGGGTATATTTCAAGAACTTCTTCAGTGATGACTTTTAAATCTGGAATTTCTGTTCTCTCTGATGGTCTGTTTTACACAAAGGGCATATAACTTGCTAAACTACTGTTTCTGTTATTATGTTTTGTTTCAGAATGTGCATGTGAAACAATCCCCAAACCTCAGTGCAAACTGGTATGAAATTTGTCTTCTTTGTCAGTATTCTTTTATTAATTTCTTAATAAATCTGTTTATCAGCATCTTACTAATAGTTTTGTCAGTGAAATATGAAATGCCACATCATTCTTTGTTTTGTTTTTTAATTGCTCCATAATAAGATATATACATTTTTAAGAAGCCAGTTTAGTTTGAATGCCTTGTAGAATAACATGATTGTATAGCACTGGTATTTCTGGAGTTTATTACCATATCCTCCCCCAGAGTATTAGTAGAGTAGAACTGCCTTTGTGCACCCAAGGATAAAATTTTTATTTTAAAGTGTTAGAATTAAATGCGTTAGTGCATCAGTGTTTTGTTAATATCATTTGTTGTGATGAATATGTTAACATTTATCATGAACTTAGACTGCTGACTAAGCAGAACCTTTAAACTGTATTTCATTGTGACTTGTTCTGCATTACAAAAGTGCTTATTAGCATTCCTGGGCTAGATTCCCAGTTAGTACTGGGTGTACTTGGATTTTGCTTGTCACTGTTTTATCCAGAAAATAATATTACTGTGGGTATAATTTATAAAAATTATAATTTTGAGTCCTAGGAAGAAATTGGAAAGAGTACTCATTTTTTTTATAGAGAAAATTCAATATGGTTTGGAAGGTGAGATTGTTGTTAGTACTTTCATTTCTTAGATGAAGAAACTTGGGCATGAGGAATCAGAACTTGCATAAACATAGGAGAAAGATCATACTGTGCCTACACAGAAACAATAAAAGGCAAAATTAAAAAGTACATCTGTGCTATTGTGATACTGTTTACATCCATTAAGTTATGCTCTGAAAGAATACACTCCACACCATGTGGAGACTTTTGTGCAAAGGCAGGCCATTGCATTTCATTGTTGAGCAGTCTTAGTTTTTTTGTGTCCTAAATGTCTGCTGTACTGAGTGTAAAAAAATTCCCATTTGGTTATTATTAGTAAGTTAAATGTCTCTGTGGGTGATGAAAGTGGATTCAAAATAGGTTTCTAGGAGCAAGAGATACTGCTACCCAAGTTCTGAAGAAAAGTTGTTTAAAAGAAAAAGATCATACAGATAAGAAAACACTGTAGTTTCATTTTTTTTTTCTGCTTTTGTACTCTTAGGGGCAGAAACTTCAGATAGATGAACAGTTTCAGAACAGTACAGAAAATATCTGTAACTGTGTGAAGTACAAATGTGGTAAGTCAGAAAATAATTTAATTCAAAGAAATACCCTTTCAAGTGCTAAGGTAAATTAAGAATCAGGTGTTCACTTTGAACGTGGCAACAAGGAGAAATGTGTCAGAATACAGAAATAGTGAAAGAAAAGGCAAGAAAATAGAACCCCTCACTAAATATTTGTTTGATTGTGGCCTGTCCTTGTATTCTGTTAGTTCCTGCAGTGAGAAGTTTGTGCAGGGAAATAACGGACAGTTTTAGGATGGTTGAGTGGTGTTGGCTAAGAAGCAAGGACTCCAGCAAGAAACTAGAACACACACACAATGTCCACATATGGAAAAGTCCCACTAACCCTTATGAGACTACTCAGGAGCTGGTAGACATGCTTACACACTTGACAAGATCAGAAATAGCATTCAGCACCATGTGAGTTCATCTTAAAGCGTGGCAAATAGTGTCTGGGAAAACTTGGAGAAAAAATAATTCCTGTGGGGCACCCAGTTGGCCAAGAGAGTTGGGATTGTCCTTGCTTAGATTTCTACAATAAAGATGTATACTTCTGACCTGATTATGCTCTGTGCCCTCAGTAATCGGTGGGGAGAAATAGACATTATCCTGAAGTAGTCTTAAGAAACAAAACAGTTGAAGAAGCCTGCACTGTCATTGGGGTGGTGCAGGTAATAGAATATTATGTGCTTATTTAGATTTCATGCAGGGTTATACTTGAAATAATTTGGTGATTATAGGGAAGCATTAGCCTACTAACAATTCATGTTTGAGAATGTGATCCATAATTCTTAATTAGGTGGAGTAGCTTTTGCCATTCTGGTTTTACTGTTTGAAACATTTTTAATGGAGTTTTCATACCAAGCTGATTGTCCTGACCATGCTGTTTGTGTTTTCCTGTAGTGAGAGACAAAGTTTGCCTGAGTAATGAGAGAGGTGTGCTGCTTCCTGGACAGAGAATCGTGGAACACAGTGCAGATGGCATTTGCCGTATTTCTTATTGTACAAATGTGATTGATCCCTCCACTAAATACTACCAAATAAACACATCTTCGATAGACTGTGCTGTCAAGTGCAAAGCTGTAAGAAATTCAGAAGTTTAGACATGTATATTTTAACTGGTGGTCTTAATTACATTGTGATGGGTTTTGTTGAGCAGATTACAGTCAGAGGAACAAGTTGGAAAGAGTAACCAGGAGATCTCTCTCTAATGATGTGCTACCACACTTCTAATAGAAGTTTATAAAAAGTCTCACTCCCTTCACTGTTTTCTCCCCTATGTACATCTTTTACAAACTAATGTATATAGAAACTGCCTCCTTGGGTTAATAGCATACTGCCCCCTTGCACCCTGCAGAACTTCAGCTGCGTTATGAGCAAACTGGTACAAATTCCTGGCAGATATTATCTCAATAGGAGTAGAGAAGAGAGTAATCATAAATAGAATAAGAATTCTAAAAGTCGTGAAAACAGCTTTATAAAATAAGCAAATGTTACTTTGTCTTTTTACAAAATATAATACATTACCATAGGAATATTATATAGATGTGTAAAAAGTCAAAATTTCAGTGGTTCTTGAAGTAAGCTGTCACTTTACATTTGAAAAATGGTAGATAGACCAGTTCATTCTCTCAGTTGGAACTTCTCCCCATTTACTTCAGTTAAGAACAAAGGTATTTCATGAAAGCTTCATGAATGTACAGTGTGTGTGAATGTAAGCTGTGCAGTTTTGGAAGTTATTTAAAAAATATCCCTAAAATCAGATACCTAAAAAAAAAATCTGCCTGTTACAATAATAAAAAGTTGAATTGCAAAATAGTCTCATACAAGGAGTAATCTATTTGATTTTGGCAGAACCAAGTCTATCAACCTCCAAAAGATTTAACAACTTGCTGTGGTAGCTGCAAGAACTTGTCTTGTCTCCACACTTTCAGCAATGGCACAGTTTCCAATTTTAAGGTGAGTTTATACGTGTTTTATTCCCTCAAAATCTTTATAATTAAACAAAAAAAATTCTGAAATACTGTATGCATGTTGCCATATAAAATTTGCCAAAAAGAGCTTTATTTGACCAAATACTAGGAGTAGTTTTGCATGTACACAACATTAATTTCTTGGAGAGTCAACCATACAGCTGTCAATAAAAGTATCAGGGATTTTTATATATATATATCAGAGAATTATCATGAACTCAACTATTTTAGAACCTGCTTAACGTTATGTATTTGGTGGACTTTCAAATCTGTTGCTTAAACAGAACTTTAACATGCATCTGAATTGCATTTTGTTGTAAGTATTACTGTTGAGTCATGCAAGATCACATTCAATGAAACTGTTTTTAGGCATACTTGCAATACTGTTTTTGCTGAGTTGCCCAGTAAAATTTCTGTTTTACAATTTTTGACAGCCTGGTGCTGTTTGGATTTCAAACTGCATCAGATATGAATGCACCAACACAGCAATAGGACCAGTTCTGGTTTCCTCTGCAGTTGGCTGCCCACCCTTTAATGAATCTGAATGTGTGAAGGTCAGTGTACAATACATTGTTTGCATTCCAGCTGTGGTTTATGTTGGTGTGAAAAGATTAACACTGACAATAAATGTTTTTTACCTCAAGAAGGGAGAAATTATATATTCTTGCAATGCCTGCACTTTTTGCCAGGCCATTTAAAGGTAAAAAGTTATAACCATACACATATAATGTACCACCAGTCTGCCCAGTTACGCAGCTGGAGTCATGTCTTCTTATTCTCGGAATTCATTTATTTTTATTTTTTTATAATATAAATAAATTGTAATATCAAACTAGTAATATCAAACTAGTCTTCATACAGCTGCATGAACTTGGATGCTTTTCTGAGGTGGATGTGTGTCCTTTCTGACTGATTTTCTGTGTATGAAAACTGATCCAGTATCAAACTGATTTGATTCAGCACAATGGTCAAAAACATAGAAGAAAGGGAAAGATTGTCTGAATATCAGGAACAATTTTTAAGTGCTGACACATAAAGTTTTATGTGGAGCAAGAAGAAAAGTTCTATTTGAATTTGCAAAATGAGATTAGGTTAAGTGCCAGGAAATGTAGGCAGGGAGTGATCTCGCTCTCTGTAATTCCACATTTACATGTGGATGGGAAGACTTTCCTTGATGAACTGATGTCACAGAAGAGGGGAAGAGTCCTGAAGGAACTGGGTGGCTGTAGTTTTTCCTTGCAGATAACAATGGGTTGGTTTTGCAGAGTCTGTTACATAGCTGGTGAAAGGCTTTTTGCTGTTCTAGGCAAACTAAAAAGTTAAGGCGGAGAGAGGGATTAGCATGGCTTGAGATGCTGAGTTGGACATCAAAAATTGAACTCTCCTTCAATGTAATCCTGAGAAAGCTTTTAATATAGCTGTAGGTATTCTTCCCACAGTATTCTGGGGAGTGCTTATTGCTCAGCATTAAGACATGAATCTCCACTATGGGGAGTCATTGGCTTCCCGTTCAGATGAGATTTCTTCCTGCTCTGAAGTCAGATTCAGGTTTTTGTGATTGTCAGTATAGCCTCTACAAGAGGTCAGGGTTTCACTCTAATAACATGGGATGGAGTCAGACTTAACACAGTCATTCTCTTTCCAAATGGGGGAGCTATTTGGGTAGCTGGTGACGTATAGTGGCATTTGGTGAAAGCTACCTGTGTGAAAACAGTAAAGTGAGATCATTTACAGCCATATCTTCATCCATTAACCAGAATGCTGCATTTGCCTGAATAATGATGTAGAGCTTTATCTGGAGGATATTTCTAAGAGTGAAGATATATGGGAATGAATGTTTGAAAAAATCAAGGTTTTTTTTCCCCTTTATTTCTCTTGGTCAGGTTGGAGGCTACGTTGTGCCATTCTTAGAAGGATGCTGCAAAACATGTAAGTAATTAATGATGCTGCCTGCCTCACAAGTCTGTCTGATTTGTTGTTACGTTAGAAATAAGGTGGATTCTTTCCTGTATAAAAGCATGATTCACTGATCTCAAAGGCTGTGCTATTCCCAGTTTTACTCATTTGAATAACACTGAAACTATTTGAGTTAAATCAAAAGAAAATACTTTACCATTGATGCTATTACTCCACTGACAGCGATTCTGGCTGGTCGAGTCATTAAAATTCATACTCTTTATTTTGTAGTTCTCATGTAAAACTCCTCAAAATATTAGTTACTGCATTTAGTATAATAAAAGGTACTGTGTTTTAGAAGGCAACTTAAAACATGCTTCATCTACATAAATATCTTCATATTTGGTAAAAATGAAGATTGATCCAAGTAGTTTGTAAGTTAATTTTGTAAATAATAAACAGATTGTAATATAGAAATTAGTAGACATAATTCAGAAACCTCCAGGCAGTCATCATCATGGCTAGGCTTGGTGAATGAAGATTAAGGATTCAGGCAGTACCTTTTAAAAGATTTTACAATAAAAAAATTCCCCCTTACTCAATTACCCATATATGGTTTGGACATCTGTGAGAGCCAATAAAGATTCTCTGGGGAAAAAAAACCCAAACAGAATAAAAATCCTCTAAGGAATAGGTTCCAAATATACTATTTCTTAATAGAAATAAGGAGTTAGGTACATTTTATTTTCTTAACACAGTGGTACATAGCTGAAACGTTTTGGTTGATTTAATGAAGAACTTAGCCTGAGGAAGACACCTAACCAGATGAATTTAAACTCAAATACTTGAAGTTGAGACTGTTAAAAGCAATTGAAAAGGAGATTTTTATACTGGGCAGTATCATGCTGTCTTTAAAAACATGCAAAATTCTGACTCAGTGTGCTTAAGTGGCTGAAATAGTGACCTAAAAGTGTGGGAGAAAGATGGAGAAAAGTGCAGGTATTTCTTGCTGGGTGGGATGGAACTTGCACAGTCACGACTACCAGATCTGGATATATGTTGCCAACAGGGAGGTACCTTTTGGTGTGATTCATCTGTATTGTATTTGGTACTAAAAACTTGATTGAAACTGTGGAAGATTTATCTGGGGAGTTTTTTATGCTCCCACTATAAGGGAATGGTAGTATCTCTTCATGTTTTTTCACTCTGGTGGACCTGTGTTTCAAGCACTTTTCCTAGTTCCATGACTGATTCTCCATAGGCTCTCTGACATCAGTTTTTGATTATCTGACATTACCCTTCAACGCCCTGGCAGGTAAATAAGCCACTTCTGAAAGATTTAGTAAGACAGTTAAACATCCATTAAGCTACTTTTCAGCAGGGCAGAAGATCTTGCTACTATGCGTAGAGAAACATCATAATCACCCTTTAAATTATTAAATTATTGATCTGTGGCATGCATAACAAAGTAAAATTAAACCCTTGAAAAACCCAGTGACTTTTGAGACGCATTTACAAGTAGAGTCCTAGAGTTTTGATTTCACACCTGTTGGTAGACAACACATTAATTCTGTGAATCATGTAAGTTCATTCTGACTCCAGACAAATCTGCTGTCATGAGAGCTGTCAGTTGTAATTGTGTGAGACATTTTATGAGAAGGATTATTGGGTTTTTTATTTTCTTCTGAAGTACTTTACCATTAGAAACAATTGTGATTTTTGTTTTCAGTTTTAATTGGTATTTGAAAATTAAGACCCAGGAGTTCCATCAAAACCTGGAGGTATTACAAATGCTGCTGAGAGGAAATTATACTATTTCTTTGTTGTAGCCCCGAAGGGCACATTAAATTCAGGATAGCAGACTGGCTAAGTTATACCAATGTAGATCAGATTCTTCCTGGTTTTCACATGAGGCTTAGCAATGCATGTAATGCTTGGACATGGTCCTGAGCTGCTGCCACAATGTACCCTGCTTAAGCAAGGAGGAACCAAATGTCCCTTCCAACCTCAGCCATTCTGTGATCCTGCGATATACAAACATTTTAAAGTTGAATTCTGTTTCCAAATATGCCAAAATGTCATAATTCCCAAATGTTTTCATACTATAGGGAATCCTCTGTAACATGTGCTCTGTTCAATGTGTAATATTCTTACCAGGTTCTTCAGTGTCAGTGTTCCTCCCATTCCCTGTTAGCCCAGTCACTCCTACAGCCTATGCTGGCTGTCACACAGGTACATTTTCCTCAAATAGGTAGGACCAACCCAAACAGCATCATTGTTGATTTCCAACAATGTACTCCCTGCTAGGATCATCAGACCTCACATTACCCGGTAATGCCAAAAGCTGCAGTGTAGTGTAACTGCTCATGGTTCAGTGGCTCACATTTTTGTTTTGATTTGTTTTTTCATTTTGCACTGTGTGGGCGGTGCATTGTTGTTAGCCAACAATGTACTGTTGGTAGTAAGCACTTGCATAGTCTTTAGCTTGCTGCATGTGTAAAATTGCTGTGTTTGAAAAAGTAAACTATCATGTTTACAGTGCTGTAGAACATAGAGAATAATGGCTTTGCTTGTTAAAGCTTTACTGTGTAAGCAGCATTTTTGCAGGTGATGTATCATACAGGTTTGCTTTGTGCCATATACAGTAGAAGCAAATAATTTCTTTCCCATCCATAGTTAGAACAGTATACCGAAAATAGCAATCCAGTGTTGACTCCATGAAAATTGGAGATTATCTTTGTTCTTTTTCATAGAGCATGTTAATTCTTTGAATTGTAACATTATGAATGCATTTGTTTTGGCATTTATTTTGTGAAAACAACTCTATATTTCTCTCAGAGAAATTATGTTGACTCTAATTCTGTGCATTACTGAGTGACACATCCTACATTAAATTATGCTTCTGACTCTAGGACTACTAAACTGAAATCTATGTTTCTCTTTCATACTGGTGTCACTTTAAGTGACAACAGTGCTATGAGTCAACCCAAAAACCAAGCAAGGATTTTCAACCATACGGACAGTGAAAAAAAATCTATAATACAACACGTATAAAACGCTCGCGTTTTGTAAGGTTGTTCATGGGAAAGTATATTGTGTTGTAAAGCTCATAAAAAGCCACTGGACATTAATGTACATGCGTGGAAATACATTATATATTTATTTTTTATGGGATATGATGTACTTTCACTGTAGCCTGGGTGAAGTCATAGTCACAGCTGCACTGAATTCTCCACCCTAAACACCATGTATAATGTAAAAGAAGACAGAACCGTGAAAAGAACTGTGAAAAACATGAAATAATGGTGAGTTTTTTATTTTCAAGAACAACTTATTTTTTCTTTGTTTCTCAATTTACTTTTTACTAAGCAAATATAATTCAACAGCAGCCAAGCAGTAGCCAACCGTTTATGTTTGCAGGTTTTTATTTGTTTCCAAGAAGATTTACTGGTAGTTTCTTTCATATTCTAGAAAACTCTGTTGTGTCTAGGAACAGTAAGAGACTTAGATAATTTAAGAAAAAAAAGACAACAGAACCACCAACCAACCAAAAAAAAAAAGAACAAAAAATTGTTTCTCTTTGAGAAGCAGTATTACTGGTTTGACAGTGATTAGAACAGGGAACTGGATACTGCTCATAAAGATGTGATAAAACTGTGTCCCAGTTCAGTATTGGGTATTGGTCAGACTGATGAATCCTTTAGTGCCCTTGCTTTTCTGGAGCTAACAGTATTCACCTTCTGTCAACATCCTTGGGTTTCTTGACTGAAAGAAAACACATCTCTGTGGAGATGTCATGGGGGGCTGCATCAAGACGCATAGAATCTAGTGTGAAACAGTGGAAGCTGTTGTATTAAAATGAGCTGTTCATTTCTCTTACAGATCTGCAGTACAATGTGGTTTCTCCAGCATAGAGAGGGTCATCCTAAGAAGACACTGTGCTTCCTGATCTCTTACAACTGAACTTTATACTGAACATCTTTGTTTTTCTTCAAATGTTCAGGATTCCCTTCTTCAATGAAGCTTAACTCCGTATTTAATTCCGTGATTTCTTGTTATCTTTTGTGTTTTATTCATGTACTTTGTAAATACTTCTATGAGAAAAATTGTGGAAATAATGGAAATGCAAATAAAAAATTTCATTTGTTCACTGGTGTTCTTTTATTTAATAAAAACATAATAAAACCAAATATAAAGCCCCCTGAATCCCTGTTCTTCATCAGATTCTGCTGTCGCGTATTCATTTTAAACTTTGTTTATACCACTGGAATGCAATTACTGCTATTAAAGTTTGTTGCAGGTATTTAATAGAAAATGCACTTTACGCCTTATTAACAGGTCTTCTCACAGGAGTGGTTGATCAGTTTTGCAAAATTTTTTGAACACAGTGGATTTACTCTTAAAAAACTTCTGAATGAAGAATGAACCTTTTGTAATTGTTATTAAAGATATAATGAGATGGATACTTTAATGCATGAAATAGAATAGTTTTAAAAGTGATTCAGTATATAGCTGATGGGTATCTTCTTTGTACCTCTTGACCCAGTAAAATGTTCAGGAATGTTCTCGTCTCGGAAATGTTTAGAATTTTGAGCTGATATTTTTTGATCTATGACCATTTTGCAGGTAAGGAAGATGGAAAATTCTGTAAGAAGGTGACTGTTAGGATGACTATCCGCAAGAACGACTGCAGGAGTAACACACCAGTAAGTAGATAACTATCACAATTTCTTTTTGTAGAAGGGAAAAAATATGAGAAATAAAATGAAGGAAGAAAAAGAACCCAAATTCCACAAGGCTATTGTCTTCATCTCTGTCACAGAGACGGGGATTTCTGTTTCATAGAGCTGTTTTAATGTTTCCCTACATTCTCAGCAATCATCTTCTCAAATAATAAAAAGGAGGCTGTTACTTCTGCTTTTTTCATGCATCTAGGTGCATGTTAATTTAGTGCAAATCCAAAGTCTCATTTCACCCTATAATGCAATTATTATATGCAAATTAACTTCAATATAACTGAATCTTGCCCCTGATATTCTACATTTAAAACGGCTGCAGATGTGTATAATTTTCCATCTGCCCAGGGAAAGTATTTAAATGCCAACTTCATGAAGAAAGGAATCTTGGGTCCTGAAAGCTTTTTTTAGACAGCAGAATGAACATGCTGTAAAATGTGAAGGAAGAATGAGGCACTATCGAAGGATTTACTGTTGAAGGACACCAGCAATGTCCTGCTGGGCAGTAAGACTGTGAGCAGCAGCAAGGGTGCAGACAGACGTCTCATGTGTAAGAGCGCCTGGAAAAGCTGTAATAAAAGAGTGTAGGGAAACAGCTGTAACCTCTAAAATGACTCTGAGAGTATATTTTGTAGAGTAAGCTGTTGAGCAGCCAGGAAATTTAGTCTCAGTGTCTCATTGAACAGAAACACGAATCTTAACTATTAAATATGAAAAAATTATTCAGTTTCTATGACTATTTCTCTTACAGTCTGTATTACAGATTTGGTGTCATTAGTAGTAATTCCTCTTGGCTTTCCAAAGGATTGGTTCTTTTATTCCTCCTTACTGATAACCAGTACAGCAACACTGCATCAGTGTATCACTGAAATGAATACTGCAGGGAGTTGGAGACAGAACATTTGGTGCTGTGTTCAAGCCAAGGTTGTTATGAATACTTTAAAATTCAAAACCAGAATTGTTTCTTTGTGTCTGTTAATAGCCAAAACCTGTTACTGAAATGGACAGAAAAGTCATCACTGATATCAGTAAGATAAAAATTGAGACCTGTCTGGGCAATGTACTTCAGAGCTTATTTTGAGATGTAGTGGGATTTCATAAGGGGCTAGAGGAAAAACCTCCAAATTTTTCATTGCTTTGCCATTGGATTTGGGATGCCTAATGTTTTTGGACTTCTTTGAGAACTCCTAGCTAGCTGCTTCAGTTTGCTGATTGTTCATAATGTTTGTTACCAGGTGAACATTGTTTCATGCGACGGGAAGTGCCCTTCTGCAAGCATTTACAACTACAACATCAACACGTATGCAAGGTTCTGCAAATGCTGCAGGGAGCTCGGGCTGCAGAGACGGACTGTGCAATTGTACTGCACCAGTAACTCAACCTGGGTCAGCTATTCAATCCAAGAGCCCACAGATTGTTCTTGCCAATGGTCTTAAAAAAAAAAAAAAAACAAACCTCATAAAAGGAAAGAAAACAGCAAGCCCAGCTGTTCCCAGCATAAGATGATTTTAATAGTTTATCTCTTAAAAATAAAATAGCCAATCCACTGAATTTCACCAGTTTAATGCAAAAGAGAGCACAAATACTTTTGGACTCTCCTAAATTCTGGAAAAATGGTTTTGCATCTTTTGTATTGTGATTTGTCTTCATTTTCATTCACAGGGATTGTTTTAAGGGTTCTTGTGATATGTGCCAATTTAAAAGGTGATTTATGTTAGCGACACCTCAAGAGAAAGAGCACCATCTGTTTTGTTCTGGAAGGCTGGCCCACTCTTTGTCAGGCACCCATTCCTGTTTTAAATCATTGACAACTTACCTGACAGTAGGTCACTATTTTGAATGCATTGCAATTGTGCAAATACATTCAGAGTCTATCAAGAAAAATTGTTTGGACAATACGAGAAGAATTTTCAGTTTAAATCATATTCCTGTTGCTAAGTAGACCATGTATAAGAAATTCATGTAAAGATTTTTTTTTTTTTTTAATCTGGGAAGCATTATCAATACTGATAACCATGTAATATTCCCTGGTAATAATTTCAGTTTTTTCTAGTGTATTTTATATTGCAGTGAAAAGCATTGTGGCAAGCATGTATTTTATGGAACAGATCGGCTGATTTTAGGTTATCTAGATTAGTCATTAGTAGTTACTTTATTTTTCTGCTAAACAATATGACATAAACTGAAAATGCACAGATTTAAAAAAATGAAAACCATTTTACATTCCTTTATATAGGTATACCTTAAATAAAAACTTTCAGCTTATGAAATGAACCATACTTAAATTGTTTCTTTAGGAGAATGAATGTTGTTTAACACTAACTTTAAAGATAAGAAAATTCATTAGGAAAAAGAAAATGAGGATTATGTATCTGTCTCAAAGAAAAACAAAATTCAAAATCTTTGTCACCTATATAGTAGAATGTAACTTCTTATGGCAAGTGCTTGAAACTGAAAATGTACAACTGTAAGGTTTGAAATTTCAAAAGCAATTTTGCTTATGAATTTGAAATATTAACATTATTTTTTCTCCTCTAAGCTAATGTTATTGTTCTGTTCTTTTTCAAAAAATGCCACTGAGATTCAGCAAAAATTCAATAGCTTTCATTTTGTAGATTAAAACTGTAGATAGCGTGCAGTGATACACCTGAGATCTTTTAGTAGAAAATAGATCTCAGCATGACGTCTTTAAAAGCTGCTTGTCTGCAGTTAATCCAAAGAAAAATCAATCATGTGAACATTTTTGATATTAATTTTGTATACTGTACATTTCATTCTTACAATATCTAATAAACAACAGGAAGTCTTATTTTGTTACAATTAATTTTTCTATAATTGTTCAAGCAATTTACTGTCATGTGATGCAACATACAATGTTTACTTTTTTTTTTTTTTGCAGTGCACATAAGTAGTTTTAGGGTTTGCTGCTATCACTAATATTAATGATCGAATACTACAGCATGAAGGATGTAGTACTACAGCAGGAGGAAGACCTGCATAGGGGGTTTTGAAAATCTACATATTTTTCTGATTCCATCACCACTTTCATCCTCAGAAGTGCAAAATTCAATTATGTCATTTGATTCAAAACAAAAATTGGAAAACCTTTGTTAATGGAAGTGTAACAATGCATATCTGACATTGTCAGATAGACTCTCCTGGAAAAAAGAGTGTGGGGGGGGAAGAAGATAAATTTCTGCACATTCCCTTTACACATTTTTTTCCTAAACTGACCCTCAGGGTTGACTGCAATCAGTAGACAGTATTTTGAGTAGGCATTTTGTTACAATACAGTTGTTGTGTAGTGATGATCACCCTTCAGTACGTAGGGCCAAATAAGTCTTAAGATCTAACTTGTAGGTGCAGTCCCTACCCACTTCACAGGACCTGTTCCTTGTCAAAATCATCTTCTACATAGCAAGAAAGGACAGGATTTGGGAAGAGTGCGTCCTTTGGAAAACCAGAAAAAAAGTGCTGTTTACGAGACATTGAACAGAGCTAAACCCTTGAACCCAAATGCCTAAAATTCAAGCTTTGGCGTTTGTAAAGGTAAAGTTCAGCCTCCCTTAGTTCGCCAGCTGGCACATGCCTTCCTAGAGGGTAGGAATTAATAAAAAGAACTGTTTCTTTTGCCCTCGACCAAGACAGTATTTGCTGTGAAGTGCCAGCTGCCATAAAGGACAGAATTAGAGCAGGAATTAGGCCAGCCACCATGCTTCCCTCAGCTGCAGCATGGTCCCTCCTCATGTCACTTGAGCAAAGAATTCATTGCTTCCAGCAGCTCAGGGCAGTAACTCTGAAAACCATTCAAGATGGAAACTTTCAGCTCCTGGTTGAAGAGCAAAATTAGTACTGGTAGTGAGAGTAGAAAGCAGGCTGTGCCGTATGCGGTAACTGTAATCAAACACTGCTGCTGCTTCTACTTCAGGAGTAAAATAATAAGCACTATGTCAAGTCCCTACTTCTGATTTTTCTAAACTTTAAGCTTATGCTGAGAGAAACAAGGAGAAAGATTCAAACTGCCTATGGCTTGATAGGGGAAGCTACTTTTATCCCTGCCTCTGTGTTAAATTCCTTTACATGTCCTCAACCTATCTGTGGTTGTTCAAAGCCACCCAGGCCCTTATCATGTATTTACCTTGCCCTGCATTTGCAGAAAGCAGCTCAGCTGGAAAAAGATTGTGCCTTATTTGTAATTCCACATCTTTGGAAACCAAAGGGACCTCAATGTGGATTTCATCTGACCCTTCCATGCTGGAAGTACTGCGACTGTTAACAGTGACTGAGTCCTAAAACAAGTTTATATTCTTTCTTCTGTCTTTTGCTTGGCACTGACCTTCTTGAAACTGAGGCCTCTTACATTTCTTTGCAAGTCTCAGAACTTTACTCCACCCCAAGGGCGATCTTCTCCACACATGTTTGCATACATGGAGTTTCTCCCCAAAAGTGATTCCTAATGTAGATGTAGAAACATCACAGGCTTGTATCTTGTTAAATCTAGGATTTAAAACCTTTCTTATGCTGGGGGTTTTTTCCCATCTTTAAATAAAACATTTAGTATACAAATATGAAAACATTTCTTGTTTGTTATGGTGCCGATTGCTCATTGTCATCTTCTTTAAAAAACACTTTATTTGCATTACCTCAAGCAAGCTTACCCAGCCTTGATTCGCAGGAAAATATAAGCAATTTGGCAGCTGAAGTCTTGAGTATTATGTATATTGGCCCCTAAGAAAGGCCTTTAAAAAGAAATGTAATTATATCAATTGTGCTATCTAAATGCTCACTGTCTGGCTTATTAGTACATGATCTAGATTCAGGATAACAGTCTCTTGAGTAATGTTTTCTCTAATTAGTGATAGTACTGCCTGGTGGTTTGGTAAGTTAATCTGAAATATTGGCATCTGCTGGTCTGCAGTTTAATGAGAACTCTTAGTCACAAGTTAACTTACACCCCCTCAGATAGCCCTCAAGTATGCAGTCCATGAACTCAGATCAAAATCATTCAAAAAATTTTGCTCTCACTCTTATCTCTGCCCACACCATTATCTCTCTCCCCAGTGCAAGCGGCTATGAATAATTAAAATGAGGTAACAACTGCTATGCAGATGGTGATTTTTTTGGAAAAAGCCCCTCTTAGTGTGATGAAGACATGTAACCTCTTTAGAAATAGTACCTGACAAATTGCCATCAGGTCTCCTTTCTCTATGGACTTTTGACCAAGACTTTGACTATGTCAGCTCACATTAGCCGTTTAAAACATTGATAACTGAATTAACTCAGGTGGCCAGACTTCATCCATCACCAAAGAAAGGTATGTGCATCCAAAGAGTGACTCATCCCATTCTAAAATAGATGTCTAAGATCGATGTGGTGAATCATCCTCCAGATGTATCATCTTTCTTTTTCACTGTGGAGAGAACTTGGATGGCAAGATGTGGTTAGGCACCTTACTTTTGGGTTATTAAAATTAGCTGGAATTAAGTTCACCTTTAATGGTTAAAAATATCTCAACAGGCTCAAAGTCAGCTACTCTGATAGCAATTATGGCAATAATCGTGTCTTATCTGACCACTTTATATGAGGTGATTAATGGTAATAGATGATTTGTATGAAGCTGAATGGGATTTAATTTGTCTTGTAAGGTTTTTCCTTGTGTCCTAAAGTATACTTACTTTGTGTGACAGCTATAAAACTATCCCTGTATCTCTAGAGCTGAAGACAGACATCGTCATCAGCCAAATCTTCAAGATGGAAAGTACAGCTGAATTTGCAAAGATGGGATGTGTTTATTTCCATGACAATATGCTATATTAGCTGGTAAGGTGAGTGAATATTTCTGTTTTATAGATGTTTTATTGTGTAGATGTTGGCTTGAGTCTTGCAAGTGATTTGTGATCTTGCTTTCTAAGCTTTTGGCTTCCAAGATCTTTAAGGTAATACAATTCTTCAGAAAATGATGAAACCGATATATGAAATATCTTTGTGTTTTAGCTCTTTAGATTGTCTGGAGTTGAGTTTAGGGCAGCAGAGAGGTTTTTCAATACACAGGCCTTTCCTAACTGTTTTCTATACGATTGGCCAGGGGCAGATTCTGACCTCAGTTACTCTACTTGAAAAGGCATCAGATTTGGTGTTTGTTTTTTCTCGGGAGTGATATTAGTTCACGAATTGAATGTGCGAAATTTGTCCAGCATGTGCCTTGTGTAGTCAGTTATTGGGAAAAAATATAGCAGAGCACTTTAATACATTTCTTTTTGATTAAAAATTCAGAAGTCTAATCTTAAGCATGAAATATATAAGACAGAATAGCTGGAGTTATGCCTAATGCCAAGACCATGCCCATTCTTGATCTCTGTGCTTAATCCCTCAACTGTCTTTTCTGGCCAATATTCCTTATTGAACTTCACATTTATTTTACTAAATAGGGGAAAGGCAGAAAAGGACCGTCTGAGAAAAGGGCATGCAACTAATAGGCTTGATCTCTAACCTGGCTCTATGTAGAGTGGTGTCCTTTGTCTGTAAGACAGGAGCATCACTAATAATATGCTTTTCATTTCTTAGCAAGAGAAGACAGTGATATATGTTCTTCCTCCCCACGACCACCAAAGAACCACTTTGCCCAAGCAAAGCTATTTCAGTGAGAGGCAGAAGTTAGCTGTATAAAAATTAACCACTGAAGTTAAGTGTTCTTGTTAAATGTTGCTGGAGTGACCAGGGGTTCCCAGATAACCCAGTGTGTAGCACACAGAGATCAGGGTTTTGTATGAGAATGGTAGTTTGTACAGCCCAGCATTCGGTTTCTGACCTCTTGTTCCTGAGGAAACTGCAAGAAGAGGGAAACTTTATATTAGTGTTTTTGGAATTAAAAAAAGTGATTTAGAATTTTACATTGTGAAACCTCATTTTTAAGCAAATACACCTATGGGCTGTCCAACACTGTAATAGCAAAGTCTCCCACGTCTTATGAATCATAAAAACCCCTTTCAGTTATCTTTGGTGGCAAATGACTTCACAGGCCAATTGGATGCTGTGAAGAAATACACAGTTTCACAGTTCACAGGGTTTCAGTTCACAGGAGGGGAACGGGCCCTGGCTATTGGTACCATTTATTGTTTGCACAGGTTCACCACAACCCTTTTTAGGGCCACGTTGTCTGCGAGCACCAAGAGCGCACTGGAAGCAGATTTTGCTGTTGCAGTGTTGATGCTGTTTGGTAAATAGCTTCCCCTCACCACTGCTTGTTTCAGGCTCTGCAGCTGGACGTCCGCTTGACCTTTCCCTGTGCTATTGTTTAAAATAGTGGTTGTTTAAAAGCATTTTTCCACTATTGGGCTGACAGTATTACAGTAGTTCCACCCGGGGCAGGACCAGCCCTGTGGAAAAAGGAGGACAAGTTCACATTGTATTCCTGCTTATATATTTTCCTGGAATTCCAAGAATGAAAACTTTTTAGAAGAAGGCCTAACAAAAGGGCTGGCTTAAAACATAAATAAATGCCTATTGTATCTACTTGGGAAAACTTTGAATAGAAAAAACCCTCCACTTTTAATTAAAATCCCTAAAATATTACAAATGTTTTTCCGGAAACCTCCTTATTTTCAAATATTCTTTTGAAATGCCAGTATTTTATATCCTGACTCTCATCCTTTCATTTCTGCTTTGGAAGAGGCATAGAAAGGAGATGAGGGATGAGATTTTTAATGACAACATTCAGAAATTTTTCTCTTCAAATTGGACTGGCAAGCCCAATTCTCCTGAAGTTGTTACACAGAGGAAAGTGGGACTCAGTACCTGAGGGGACCTATTGTGAATTTTGGCTTTAGAGTGGCAGGGGGAAAGAGCCCCTCCCTGGATAATGAATGGAAACCACCATATTCTGTGGTTACACTGATGGCAATGGGCTTGGGTACAGCCCTTGGTGTGGTATTAGTACAGGTTTTCCACATGTGTCCAGTGCCCCTCTGTCTGTGTGTTTTGTGGTGATGCCTCAATAAGGTCAGAGCAAGCTGACGTGGCAGGGGCTGAAGATTGCTGCTGTTTTTCCCAGCAAATGCCTATGGGATGTTTGATGAAACGTTCTGGCTTTCAGAATTCTTTCAGTTCGGGATGTGTTGTCATGCTTTCTCAGGGCTGCAGTTTGGGACTTGTCTTTAGGCACTGAGGGAGATGTAGCTGCTGCACAAGACCACAAAGTTCATTCTGTGTTGCAGCTTGGCCATGAAACTTTGAGCTGTACACCAAAATAAAGAGTTGTAGGCCAGAGTTAATGCAAGGATTTCTGTGTTGTTCCAGTATTAGGAACTGGTACATACTTTATTTTTTAAATTAGAAGAAATATTCTGCAAGCCTGTATTTAATGGTAAAAAAATTGCAAATACTGCTCTGCTTAAAAAATAAAGTTTTATCACTTTTAAATTATTGTTATTATATTTTTAATAGTAATTACTCTCCTATCTTCTTCTTTCTTGTGGGACTAAAGGAGAAGTGTGGGGTCTTCAGATAGCTCTAATAATGGAGTCTTGTAATTACCTATAATGGAATGAAAGAAAATATAACCTAGTGCCCTGTAAGTACTTTACTTAAGCTGATTTCTGGAAGGAAATTCACAGCACTATTGCACATTTGTTTCTCAGCTCCGTGACCAGAGGGGGGAGGGAAAATAGCATTTTTAGCTTTAGATTTGGCCATATCGTAGCACTTCCAAATCTTCTGTCAACACTGGTGTGACGTTGCATTCATTAAAAAATGCACGACCTTTTTAAATATCCATCTGTTATATAAATAAAAATAATGCAGCCCTATATTTTTAAGGTATGCTAATCCTGCATAGCCATGGTCTAATTATCAAATGATTTCATGCTACCCTGGTGGCAGGCAACATCCAGACCACTGAACACTTGCTATGGATCTCTCATTAAATCCCTCTTGCACAGTTTCATTCATAAATTTACCATGGCTTTTAAAACAAAATAGTTCGATGCTTATACAGCAATATCAAATAAGAGCAGTATCTTTCCAGAAAGCAACATTTTTCAGATGCTCCACTTCATGCATGACTGAGTAATTGGTGGCAAACTCTGTTATTGCTGCCTTTTACCTTGAGTGGAAGCCATGCCACTGGTTATGGTCAAAGACAAGGTTCCCTGGGTGTAACCTATCCATACCTTTGTGGAGCTTGAATATTCTACTCTCTACACCAAGCTTCATTTTGACAATAATTGGGTATCAACATTCCTGATCCACACCCTGCTCCATTCTGGCTACATTGGAGCTAGCACAGAGGTGCTGGGGTGCTCATGGCTCTTGCCTTCTCTGATGTTCTTTCAGCCCTGCCCTGTGTCTGCTCCCTAGGGAGATATGGTGTCTTGGAGCTTTGGAAACATGTCACATTAAGCTTGGAGAGCCAAAATCCAAAGAAAATTGTGATTTCGTTGGTTTTGTTGTTAATTTAACTTTGAAAAGGCTTGAAAAGTTACTTGGTGGAAGTGTTTACTTATTTCCTTATGGCAATTTTTAACCTTTGTGTTCAGTGCAAAGGGCTTATTACCAAGTGACCATGCGTTTAACTCCATTAAAAATGGAATTATTAAAACCAGAATTGAAGTATTTGTCCAGATTTACCCTAGACTGCAATTTATCCTAAACAACTTCATGCCGTCTGTGCCATCAGCTCTTTTACAAGGCAAGTTTTGCAGCTTAACAAGACATTTTCCTTTTGTCTTGTGACTTGGAGTAATCTGATAATATTGCTTTCTCTAGGCTTGCACCACCCTCCATGGTGTGTTTTTTAAAGCAATATGTACCCCATAGATCTATTTCCCTTGATTTGTCAAAGCACTTCTTGGGCAGAATTGAACAGAATTTTTTCTACCTCTGTGTGAGAGCTGATAGAGAGCTGGTTAGCTGGATCCAAGTCATGGTGGGGAAAAAGAGCCTCTGACTTACATCGGGCAGATCAAAGCATCCTCAGCAAATCTGCAGATGAAACTAAGCTGGGTGGTACTGTTGACACACCTGAAGGACAGGATGCCATGCCAGACCTGCACAAGCTCGAGAAGTGGACGCACGGGAGTTTTATGCAGTTTAACAAGACCAGGTGCAGGGTCCTGCACATGGGTGAGGGTGACACCCAGTTTCAATCCAGGCCAGGGGATAAACAGATCGAGAGCAGACCTGCCGAGAAGGACTTGAGGGTGCTGCTGGATGAGAGGTTTGACATGAGCTGGCAACATGAGCTCATAGCCCAGAAACCCAACCATATCCTGGGCTGCATCAAAAGCAGTGTGACCAGCACCTCAAGGGAGGTGCTTCTGCCCCTCTACTCTGCTCTAGTGAGACCCTACATCAAGTGCTGCATCCAGCTCTGGAGTCACCAGCACAGGAAGAACATCAACCTGTTGGAGCGAGTCCAATGAAGGCCACAAAGATAATTAGAGGGAGGAGCACCTCTCCTATGAGGAAAGGCTGAGAGAATTGGGATTGTTCAGCCCGGAGGAGAGAAGGCTTTGGGGTGACCTAATTGCAGCCTTCCAGTACCTGAAGGGAACCTACAAGAAATATGGAGAGAGACTATTTACAAGGGCATGTAGTGACAGGACAAGGGGAAATGGCTTCAAACTGAGAGTAAGTTTAGATTAGATATTAGAAAGAAATTCTTTACTGTGAGGGTGGTGAGGCACTGGAAGAGGTTGCCCAGGGAAGTTGTGGATGTCTTCAAGGCCAGGCTGGAGGGGTCCAGTGAAAGGTGTCCCTGTCCATGGCAGGGATGTTGGAACGAGATGATCATTAAAGTCCCTTCTAACCCAAACCATTCTGTGTTTCTGTGATTCACCGATGATCGCAAACAGCACCAGTGTGCAGTAGCTGGGGACTGCTGGGGAGGGAGGACATAGAGAGAGATACCTTGTGATTGTGCATTTGGATTAATTTCCCATCCTTGCTGCATTTTTTTCCTTTTCCTTGATGAAAGTTTTGTCACTTCCAGTACTTCCATATTCTGGTTCAAATCACCTTGCACAGCTCAAAATATTTTTATCAGCCTTTCATGTTTGCCCCAAACTGCTTCACATAAGAATGAGAAAGTACCACAGGAGTGATTTGCACCAATGTGCTATCAGCATCCCTGTCTTCCTGCTAGAGTTTAATGAATGAATTTCCCTCTTCTCTGGCACAGCTAATTCTGATTAAAGAATTTGTAATAAGCTGGACTTTTCAGTGAGTTGTGTGCTCACTCACTGACCTACATGTCTTGCTCATTGCTTACAGAGCTTGTTTTTGTTACCAGGTCATTTGAAGTTCAAAGCAGTTGAAGATCTTTGCAGCATATTCCTTAAGATACTGCTATTCTCTGTGTAGAAAAATCCTTATCCAGAGCAATGGAGAAATATCTGTTGGAAGTGGAATTCGAGCAAAATTTCTTCTAAACCATTTGAATAAAAGGTACCTGGGGACTGTCAGGGTACCAGCCTGTGCTAGCATTCACGCCACTTCCCGGTTTTCATGCTGCAAGCCATGTCCCCCCATGGCTGGACTGCCACTGTCAGCAGAGGTTAGAAGAGCACAGACAAGGCAGAGTGACACATTGGGGCATCACACAGACACATATTTAAAATGGGTATATTTTCTAATCATGTTTTATTTAATCTCCTTTGTGGGTCATCTGAAAGCCGTGGAAATACAGATGGTAACAAAAAAGCCCTAAATAATCAGAGCAGCCTGTCTTAGCACTGCCAGTTTGCTCTGTTTCTGTCTGCCACAAGCCTGCCTCTTTCCTTCTTTTTCCTCTCAGGTGGTTTGTTTTGTTCATGGCCCAGTTGACATGTATGAGGTACAGGATAGTGGAGTGTGGCTGGGCTGGGATTGCCTGAACAGGGGTGTGTGGAAACAACTGTGTCTGGGCAAACTGGGGGAATTTTTACAGGCTAAAGTGACCATCTTTGCACTCAGGCTGGTCCTTTCCATGTTTCTCTTCCAAAGATTGTAAGTACCAGAAACTCCCAGGCAGATGACATATCACAGACAGATACATATTCTAATTATGCAGACAAGCAAATAACTCTTTCAGCTGAGAACTTCAGTAGCACACATTGCAAACTAATGGAGGACTGTGTCCATTACAGAAGACTTCTATCCAAATTATTTGCTTGTCTAAACTGTAAACTTCCAAATTAAATATTTTTACTAGAGAGGGTTATGGGTAAATTGTTCAGGGGGTGGGGTGCTTCCACCATCTCTAGCAAACAATAATGTATGGAGAATTAATGCATGTGCAGCTGAAATGTGTTACTTACTCTCCAAGGAGGTAAGTTGTGGTGGGAAGAACAAACAGGAGTAAGTGCCAGCATCTGTGGTCAAGTTAGCCTTGTACTTCCAAGAAACAGATAACTGAAAACAGGAAAACTGAAAAATAAATTTCAATTATTTGATGTTCTGGTTGTATTTGAAATGTATATACACTATGTATAATCTATGTGTGTATATCATATACATGCATGCAATGGTAATGTGGTACTGGTGGCCAATAAACAGCACCCAGTGGTCATGGATGTTTTCTCTCTATACCTGTTGAAGATTCCATTAAAACACCATTTTATGTATGTGTGCTTGTGCAAGTAGGTAAAATCAGATATTACCATCTAATATGGGTAGTAATAGGGTTTTTTATTCAAAGCATTGGTTACTAATTGGATTTTCAGTTCACTGACTTGTCACATTGCTGCTGAGTTCAAGATGTTAAGAATATTTTCCAAATGGCCAAATCTCATATTTAAAATTCTAATGTATTTTACATAACATAAGAGGTTTTTAGTACCAGAAAAATTCCATTTTCCTCAGTCCAGTTTCAGGTTCCTAACCTGATTTTCTGGGCTTAATCCTCTTCCTGTTGAAATCAGTAAATACATTGTAATATAATGATTCACGTTCAAGGTTCAACCATAGAAAATTAAGACTACATGCTGATTTTACTGCCATTGTTGAAAGATGATCTCTTAAAATGTGTAAAAGCACAATAAACTGTTTAACTCTTTCAGTCCTATTTTTCTTTCTTAAGAGAATCTAAACACTTAAAACATGGATCTTTGGTTTAGACCTAATGAAGACAAAGAGATAAAAGCTGAGAGATGCTATTTAGATAGGAATACCTTTTGTAGTTTCAAATGTGGGTCAGTCACTGGACAATATGGAGCTTGACATAAGATGCCAGGAAAACTGTAGTTTACTTTGTCCACCTTTCTTGATGCTTGGCTGTCATTTTTTATTTGCCATGTGAAAAATGAGGATGCTTTAGAAAACACCAACACTTGCTCTAATATCTGTTGGTGAAAAGATATCCAAGTTGAGATGGTTTTGTTCCTTATTTGCACACAAACTGCAGTCAGTTTAGTAGCACTTATCTTTCCTTAACTAATGAAGGTTAAGCAAGACTGAAAGGATGTAAAAAGCAAGTGGAGCATATTTTATTGTTTTAACACAGAACAATGTAATTAGCACTATGGAAGTATGGGCTTTGATTTGTTTAACTCTTTGAGTTTTTGTGGAAAAGCCACCCAAATCAATCCGTCTTGCTAAAATGTACTGGATGTGCTGTGAAACACACTGTGAGAGCTTGGGTTGCCCTGTTGTCATTGAACAGCCCGGCAGCATCTCGTGTGCTCTGCACAAAGGTCCTCTGGTTAGGAGGGGACTGACTGATGTTGGTAGCAGTGATGGGCCTGCATCTCAAAAGGTGAATGTTTCAAAATGGGCTTTGGAGTATGCTTCAGGCTGTCTTCAAGTGGGTTTTCCGGAAGTTTCAAGTGCTACCTTTTCTGCTTTGCTGCATCACACAGATGCAATAACCACAAGGATATCAGAAGGGTGAATTCTGCCCTTGGCTGCCCCAGTTGGAGGGTGGGGGGGCTCCACCTCAGGGCTCTGCTCCCAGTGGATGCGCATGTAAAGAGTCTCTATCACTGCTTTCCAGCAGAGCTGTTTGTGAAGGTCATAAACATCCCAATGTCATGTGGCTCCTTCCTGGGAATAAAAGTCAATATACATTCTATAGCTTCTGCTTCTTAAATATGAACTGCCTGTTAATGGAATAAATGCACCTAAAGCATGAACTTCAGGCTCTTTGGCATCCCAATCCACCAACTGTTTTTTTTAACTCCAAAATTTCTAGGAAACAAAAAAAAAATAAAATTAATCTCCATCTCTCTTCCCTCTTCCTCACCCCAGCAAACTTTCTTAGGAAGGAAATTTCCATTAGGTTTCCAGTCTCATTCAGGCACAGTGATTTCCCCTCAGCTGCTGAAGTCTCATCTCCCTTTCTGGTTTGGATGGAGGAAATGCTATCTTCTTTTCCTTTTTCTTGAAGGAATGTGAGGGCATTCCATCCCTCTCGCTGCTTTTGAGACCCTGTATGGAAACACAGTTATCTGGAAATGGGCGTCTGTGCCAACTGTTTGGGGAGCCCTTTCTTGTACAGGAGGACAGGGAGACTGAGGCTGTGACAGAATGAGAGATGTGTTTGCTTCCTCGCACAAAGGCTTGTGGAAAACTGTGGACTGATCAATGAATGTTTCTAGCATGAGCGTAAACGGGAGTGCAGTATCCAAAAAAACTTAGTCTGAAAATATATGGTAAAAAGTAGATTTTTTTTAGGTGTCCCTATTGATTCCAGTTCAATGTACCCATTATAAGATACTAGTTTTCTTTTTTTTGTGAATTGTCTGATCCACCAGGAAAGGACTCCCGGATTGCAGATCTCTCCTCCCCATACCCAGATGGTGGTTTGTATTAAATCAGTAAGGATTGGACTTTTTTTTTTTTGGTGGAAAAGCAATGGCTGATCCATGTTAGAACAATGAAACTTCACTGAGGAGAAAAAGGCTTAAAAAGGTAAAAGGCAGAATAGATTCAACTTGATCTCCTTGTAGATGTGCTCTGCTGGTAGAAGAATGGAGCTGGCAGTTTTGGCAAAGGTAGTGGGTGTGTGTGCTCCAGGTCAGAAGATACCAGTGTTCCATACTTCCCAGTAAAATGGAAACTTCTACAAAAAAAATGCTAACAGGGCTGGCAGTGTCTTGGACTTCTCTAAATGCTGAAGTGGAAGCAGTGATGAGAAAATTGCAAAATTTTTCTCTAGCTCATATGGATACAAAGGAGTACTAGTACAAATGTGGCTTGTTTTGGTGTTGGTTGATTTTGGGGTTTGGTTTGGTTTGGAGTTTTTTTGAGAGACAAAGAAATGATCTGGCCTTCTTGTTTTTGGATTAGTTTTTGTAATCACTCAAGAGATTTGTATGTAGCCTACAGACACTGCAGACAACCGCAGATGCTGAGAGGGAGGACTTTGTGGTGAAATGAAAACAGGCTGATAAATCTAATGTCAGAGGCACCACTGACATTTTATTTTCAAATATGCCTTCCAGTTCATAAGGAACTAACCAAAGAGCAGTGGTTTGTGCTTCCTTCTTTAACATATAGTGATTCTGGCTTGTTTGGTAACAGTGGAAGGAAGATTGTTCCAAAGAGATAGTGTTGATACTTTGCTTTCTGGACCAGAGCAAACTGACTTATTTTTAGACTGGTCTTGATGTGGTGTGAGCTGCCAGTATACTTCAGGAATTTGTGTTGCATAGTTTTCCCAGCAATATCTAACCTTTGACTTCTAGAAGTGTAATACAATATACATCCTAGATAAAAGCATCACAGTGATAATGCCACTTGGAATCAGAGTGAAAGTTTTGGAACAAATGGAAACACTTCTTAGAAAGATGCTACAGCTTGTACTTGCAAAAGCTTTGATGTATTATTATGTAGTGATATCCTTACTTTTATTGGATAAGATCTTGAAACTATGAGTTGTATGTAAATAAATCAAAGTTATTCCTACTGAGATTTACGAATGGAGGAGTGGCCTAAAAATTAAATACAAGATTATCTGGATGTACAAAGTGTTTGGCTCTGCACAGAACAGTCAACATATTGCCAAATCACATCGTGCCATTGAACATGGAGGGTCATGAGTATTTTTATCAGGGCAGCTTATGATTAAGAATGGTGAAATCCACTTTGGATAGCTTTTTGCCATTTGTAAGAAGCTAAGTAGGTTTGTTTCTGTTGGTTTGGGTTTGATTTTGGATTTTTTTGGTTTTTTTGTGTTTAACAGAATCTGCTATTAAGTTTTGCCTTGACAGCTGAAATCTGATTTCTGAGTTTGATGAGGATATTGCCAGTGTGCCTTCTGCATGTAAAGAATGTCTTCCTAAACATATCCTGTATTTGCCTCTCTGTTGGTATCTATTTACGAGATTCAAGATGTCTTGAAAAAAAAATCTGACTGATTAATATGCATGCTAAGAGGGATGCCTCAGATATGAACTTATGTTCAATTTTGCAGCTTGTAGAAATTTTGGACGACAATTTTGGATCAACCTGGGTGAAAGCTCTAAAAGGTTTTTAGAATTGCCATCAAGCCAGCACTGCCATATGAGGTCAGGGCCTTGGGTTCATGGTGCCTTCTGCCATTTTGTCAGGTCCCCTGCCTGATGCAAATTGATTTAGAACCTTGGAACTGCAGTGAAAGGTAACTGCACCTTGTTGAGTGCTCAGCTGTGTGCTGAAGCCTTGAGGTAGCTGGTTAACTGCCAATGACTAGAGAATGCTTCCATCAGGCTTATTAAACTTGATGAATGGTGTGTTTGGTGGAGCATTGCTGCAGCTGGACAGCAGAGTTTAATGAAACAATAGTTCTTAAAAATGATTTTGAGGAAGCAGTTACATTTCACATTGGTTTTTACTTGTGTTTTTTTCTTTTATTTGCACACTATCTCTTAAGGTCCAGGTTTTTGATTCACATGTGTTTCCAAACTACTTAATTGGCACCCAGTTGATAAGTTGGAGAATGCATGAGATTTCCACTTAAGTCCTGTTTGAAGTTAGACTGAAGATACATTTTTTAGTTGCACAAATGTATGCATCATTGATGCTAAAACAGAGAACTCTCTGTGGGGGGGTCTCACTAAGTTCCATTTCTATTCTTTAATTCTTGGTTTATCTTCATTACTTTTAGATAGATGTTTTGTAAAATGAGTGTGTTTGTGCATGTGTTAAATATGTCAGCTTCTCATCTATTGTGGTGCTTTAAATAGAGAAGAACTTTGAGGGGAGTGAGCCAGGACCTTTGCTGTTGAAAATGACCAGGGCTGTTTGCAGTAGCAGAGAATTTGCTGCAGTGTCAAAGTGCGGGAACTGGGTTTAGAGAAGGAGTGAAAAGGTAGTAAACAGATTTCAGACAGAGGGAGGCTAAATGGTTTTACATGAAGCAAATGTAAGAAGCCTCTTTACATTGAAAATATTTGCATTAATGGAAAATATAAAAGTAGAAGACTAAAGATACTGATTTTAAATAGCCAGAATGCTGTTATGTCTTGAAGGTCCATATAGCTATGTTTTCATTATTACTTAGATTTGTGAAAAGTTGGTAGTCTCATTGGACCTGTATCAACATCTTTGTCTTTTCCTTTCCGTTGACTGGTTCTTCACCTGATGCTGAACAGCAAGTACTCAACTGATGATGGTGCTCACTGCCTGCATTTAGATTTATTTCTGTGGCTGTATTGTTTCTGGAGTGATGCTTACAAATTGAGAGATGGAAATGTTTCTTTAGATTGTCTTTGGTTTTAATGATGCTCCTTCAGTTCTTGTAAATGCCAAGATAATTATGCTGAGAGCCAAGACTGATGCTTGGCATAATTACTGTGGAGATTGCTCAATAAGGGTGGTGGAAGGCCTCAGAGAGCTTACTGTAGCAGGATCCAAAAAGGGGAGTGTGGGAAAGGGGGGCTGGAGTCCTCAGTCTCACGTGCCTACAGTCCCAAGAGGTGTATGTTGTCCCCTAAGGGCAGGTAGCTAGTAGAAGATGTAATTCATGAGGGAAAACTATAAAAGAAGTATTCAAGGAAACCACCTTGTGAGTCCAAATGGATGAACCCTCCAAAAAAATTATTACCAGAAAGAAGTGACTAGTGATATCAAAATTGTTTCCATTACTGAGTTTATAAACACTTCTGGTAAATAAGAGGTTAATAACTCTGTTTATAGTAAGAAAAGACCCCTGCCCTAGGATACACACACTTCACTGTACCCAGATAATCCCTGGAGCAAGGAGGTTTAAGGTAATTTGTGGTGCAGCTGTCCTTTTCTGGAACATGAGCAAATTCTCCTGCACATGGTCAGCTGCAAGAACAAATGTCTATAGCAAATGAAAAAACAAGATGTTCAACCACAGCCTTCTGCACTTCCAAGAGGGGCACGTGAGCTGGGCTGTTCCTCCTGCCTGAATCAAACTCCACGGCACGAAAGGGTTTAGTGTGCGGCTTATGGCCAAGTGGAAGCAACGTGTCAGCGGTGAGGGAGGAATGCTGGTGATAGAAACCCAAGTGATTGACATACAGTGGCCATAAAGTCATAGTAAATCTATTGTTTTGCCAGAAGGAAGCAGGATTAGAAAATGTATAATCATTACAATCCTTGCACTATACAGCATCAAGTGACGGTTACTCTCCTAGTGCTGGTGTGGCTCATACTTGGCTTAATCCCAACAAAGTCTGTATTGGGTGAAATTTTCATATGCTCCATGTGGTTCAAGCCATAGTAATTAGTATATTTTAGCCAAGAAATACTTCTGTGGCACTGTGAATTTAGCTCAGTAGTTTTAAGGAGATACTTTCTCTGTTGAGTTGCTGCAGACACCCATCAGTGGCTAGTTTAAAAATTATGATCTGGGAACTGATTCTCAATTAAAGTATATACAAAAATCTAGCTAATCAAGAGAAGGATCCACATCTCTGGAACAAATATCTTTTATCTACAAAGAAGTAAAAGTAAAAATAGAAAAGAATGTCCTTAACAACTACAGGCCAAACTTGCTCCTGATCTAACAAAGCTGAAGGAAGAAGTTGCATTTCACAGAAGTCTGAGTGGCCTGAAGATGGTTGAGGGGTAAATAGTATATGCCATCACACCTTCAGTTCCTTACTGACAAACAAAACAGTGGAGATACCCAAGCCTGTTGCATTTTTTAAAACCACCTCTTCAAAAATGCAAAACATCTTCTGTATTTGCATTACGTGTTGCCCTAAGCGTGTTCTGCCGTTTCACTTGCCTTGCAGGATAAACTGAGTCTGTTGTACTCTCTTTGCATAGGATGCCCAAATGTCATGCAGAGGTCTTCATCAGCACAAATCACTCTTCTTCCTCCCAAGCAAACACAATGGAGAGAAACCCTCAAAGATTTTCCTATCCAGTCTCTAAATCAGTTTTCCCATGAAATAAATGAAAATATTTGGTGAAATATTAGAGTAGATACATGCTGGATATAATAGAAATTAATACTTCTCACAGTAGTTCACACTCGCTATGTTGTCATACAGCGTTTGACCTGACCAGTGCCATCCCACCATGACTTCTTGCTGCTGTATCTACTGAAGTTATCTTGATGGTGGGTTTATATTGTAACACAGTGTCTTTTGTGATTAAACTGTGGCCCATTTTCTTTCTGAATGCTGGTAATATTAAGAGGATAGAATATGCCCTGCACGCACTATTGCTGAGGTGGGAGACTACCTGCGTTATCTGTGTCGGAGAATGGAAATGGAAAGTCCATACTGGCCAAAGTTTGGGTTTTACTTTTGATGCTCAAGAACAGCAAGTGGGCTTTGTTCCTAGGGAGATACAGACTTTATGAAACGATATGACGTGCTTCATCTATTAGTGTTTATAGCAGAGGGGAAAGGAACTTCCTAATTCCTTTCAGGTTTACATTATATTCAGAGCTGAGATAACTGTGAAATGGCATTGGCTACCTAAGGAGTGCACCTACTAGTGTAATAGCTGATGTGGGATTGGGAACTTGCTACTGGAATACAGCCTGCAGCTGCTCAGAGAATGCCTGACAATGATGATTCAATCTTTTTTGCTAAAAAAGGTGGAGAAGTTTGATAAACCACAGGCTTTAGAAAAAAAAAAGTGGCATATTATATATATGTGGTGAAATTACTTCATAGCTACTTCTTCCTTTTTTTATTTAACAGGAACATTTTTAGCTAGAAGACCAAATCCATAAGTCTCTGGTGTGTGTTTAGGGCTACCCTGAGCTGTACATAGGAGGGCTTTCTGTTGAATGTGACCAGTACTTACCCTCTGCATAAGCAAGTTAGGGCTGTCACAGATCCTGTGAAGACTGAAAATACTGTGGTTTTGCATAGGATTTTAAGAGTTTGGAAAATCACACTCAGTTTACAGTGAAAAAAAAATTAATTAAACTTTCTGTTAAGGAAAACATTAAGTTATTAAACCCTTCTGTTTTAGCAAAAAACCTCCAAAATGTTTATATTTGAGTTTACCTTTTTCTATTCATACTGTCTGGATCAGTAACACTGGAAGTTCCCATATACTTCCGAAGTAAAATTAGATATTCTTCCATCTTAGGAAGGTGAAACAAGATATTTTGATGTGAATTAAGTTTAGGCATCTTAACACCATTCTGTGTTGTCAGATTTACTTTTTTTTCCCAAAAGCCTTGACTTTAAAATATCCATGAGTTAAAATGGGAGATAGAGAAGATGGAGTTTTTTGAATGAATTTTAGCAACAGTTGGGCTTTTTTCCTGGAGTGAAAAGCTGATAACATAAGCAGTGCATGACATGGACCTCATGAAGTGATGTATGCGTTGCTTTGGTTTTTTATGGGGTGGGAATACATGTCTTGAAGATAAAGTTGCAATATCTCAGTCACTTGATTTAGGATAGATCTTGATTTTGCATTAAATGGTTGTGATCACGTATCTTAGTTTTTAAGTTTATCTTTCAGTTTTTCTTTGTTTTTCAGTCTGTCATTCACAGTTTGGGATAAGGAACTTCCTTAATATTTATTTCAAGGGCACACAGAGCAAATCCTTTGTTTAAACTTGGTTATATTGGATGTATACCAGCATAAATCTAGACATGGGCTTTTGGAGAAGTCACTTGACTTCTCTCCTCCCCTTTGACCTCTCTTTAAAATGGAGTCAGTGTTACCTGCTCCACTAAGAAATTCCAAAATGGCAGGGGCTATTGAGATCCTTGACTGGGAGGTGGAAGGGAAGAATCAGGCTTTAAATTAATTATTCTGATAGGCACAAAAGCCCTGAATGAGTGAAATGGCAGAAAAGCAGAGAGGGGGAACTGGAAGTAACCATAATTCATCCCTGGGTTTTTCAGGCAGCTAAGCACTGCTGAGGTGATGCCGGGAAGGGTTAACTCAGCAGCAGCTGGCCACCAGCGCTTGGTCCTTATCTCACTCTTATCCTCTGCTATTAACTGGCCACAATTACAGACCATATCGGTTACTGCCATCTGTTTTTTCATGAGGCGTTGGTCGGATTGCAGCCAACAAAGGGGATTAGGGGGAGAAAGGCAGAAATGACAAAACGCCTCTGCGGCGCTGGGGCGCTGCGCTGGGGTCCCGCGTGCGGCTGGTGCCTGCCACCATCCCCGACAGCTGCGCAGAATTAAGCGTAAAGATAAACTGTGAAGGCAGTTTCAAAGCTGCTGCAAAGGAAATGCATTTCTGCCTGCAGTTGTAATGCAGAGGTTGTGCAGAGAGAATTAAAGTGTGAAGCGAAGGTGGTCAGCGGTGGGGTGTGTTTTGGGTGACTTTTAGCTTCTGGTGTGGGTTGATACTGGTGGGGTCAAAGTCCTTCAGCCACAGGCAAACAGCAACTAAAAGATGGATATTGGGTATGTTGAATAAGAGGGGAAAACAGCCTCAGACTGTTGATTGAAATACCTCTTCAATGCTTATTTCTGCAGTAGAAATCAGCATCTAGGCTCTCGCTAAAAGCAAAGGCGTGCAAATCGGGGAGTGCTTCAGTTGCCAAAGAGTGTGACCGGGGAAGGCAGCATAATTCAGTCCTGATTACCAATCCTTTTAGAAGAAACAAGACTTTTGACAAATATTAATTGACTGCAATGCTATTTTTCTAAACTTCCCAAATGTTAGACCATCCTGCGGTAATGCGAGAAAGGAAAAGTTTTCAGAGTGATACCAGGGATTCAAGAATCATTACAGCTCAACAGCTGTACTTTGATTCCAAATTTTACTAAGACCAGATTAATTAAATTATTCCAAAGTATGATATACTGCCAAAATAAGGCTCTTTGGTTTTTATTATTTTGGGTAAATTAAATTAAGGATAATACAGATTTTAATGTTGGAAAATTAATTCTTAACTAATATTTAATATCCTTTCTTAATTTTTAATTAATACATGATAGTCAATATTCTAAGGATTAACATCAATATAGGAACAAATCTAATTATTTATAACAGACAAGTTAAAGAAATAACTAGAGGTGCCTTGTACTTGGAAAGCTATTCCTTTCCCTCTTTCTGTTCCTGATAAACTTGAGTAACAAATGGAAGAGGGCAAAATCACATTGTTATGCCTTTTGGCTTTTTCATTATTTCAGGTCAGTTGATGCTTTTTGGATCAGTGACTGATGAGGCACTGATGCCCTTAATGTCATCTGTGCTCTAGATTTGGGTGGAGTGGGATAAGTTTTGGTTGTGGGGTTTATTTTCCACTGTAAATGCCTGCAGTTTTACTTACTGTTGGGAATAAGATGGTCATGTATGAAAAGTAAATTTAACCTGATGTTGCAAGTCAGTGGTGTTGAGATGTAACTACCTTCGTGTTCTGTATTTAAGTAAGGATAGATCCCTATTATAATACTATGTATTAGCAAATACTGAGACTTGCCTGCCTGCAATATTTTAAACTGAAGGATGTAATAATCTTCTAGGCCTTCACATCAACTTTCCTTCTTGCTGCTATACTACTCTAGGTAATTGCTGAAATAATGTGTTTATTTTTATGTTGTTGAATTATATTATTACTATATGCCCAAATAGGATGTAAAGTAGCTCAACATTCATATAAAAATGTTCAGGTAGGCTGAGAGTAACCTTTTACACCTACGTGCATAAGTGAAAGCCAACGTTGTTGAACTCTTTGGTCCCTTGAGACTCAAAGTTAATCTGTCAACAGAAGTCATAATGTAATGATAATATTTTCCACCTGTTCAAATCAACTTATTAATTTTAAAACTTTGTACCTTCATTTCTTGACTATTTATGTAGAAATACTAGTGTGCCCTTCACTTACTAAAAAGCACACAGAGGAATATTGGAACAATATCCCTCTAGCTCCTGGAATACATATGTCTCTATCAAAATTTCTTTCAGCATGATTAAAAGATGTGAAAAAATTTTGCACAGAAAGTTATACTATGTACACAAGCACATGTCTCAGTCTTCTATTGTATCCAAGACTGAAATTCAAACTCTTCAAACATTTTTTTTTTATATTCACCTATTTGATTGTTGCTCTCTTTATATGCCTCCAGCTATGCAAGACCTTGCATTCCGGAGCTTTGTTGTACACTGGAAATCTCAAACTCATGAATGCAAGAAAGAACATGACTATGTGATGGTTCATAGTCTGCCTGACAGTAATAAAAAATAAAAGCTGTCTGCTCCTTCAATTCTTTACTAGAACTTTCACTTGGAAAAGGCAGAAATTAGGAAAAAAATAGTTTGTGGAAAGAGACATGGATATACACTTAGTTGACTCAGTATAAAAAGTAAAGTCGAAAAAATTATGTTGAATAATTTTAAGTCCCTTCTTATTTGTGTTTGCATGTCCAGTTAAGTAACCTCTACATAGATTTGGTTAAAGAGTTTAGTACCATTGCAGGTAGTCAGTGAAGACAGCACTTGAAAACTTTTACCTCTTGGAGCTATGTTAGGCACTCTTGGGCCTAAGTTGGCTACCTATGTCACCCAACTTGTCCCCTGTGATCTCCAGGGCTGTGTTTTAATCTGTGCCAAATTAAATTTTTTCAGAAACTTAGGGATGAAAAATATCAATGACTTTTACCTGAAGCTTGTAATTCTCTCTGTTCATGTTTGCTAAATGCCATGGATTTTGCACCTGTTTAATTTTTTCTTCCCTATGAAAAATAGCACTAGTTTTAACTTCTGTGTTATCTTCCAAGTTATGCAAAGAGCTCATACCCAAAACGTTTATATACCCACACCATGGCAAATATCAATTATATAGATATTTCTTGGCCTTCACTTCGGTCCAGCAAAAATGACAACTCACAGAGAAAATCACAGAATATGCCAGTAATTGGTTTCAGTACAACTTGACAGATAGACCTGCTTGGTTTGGGTTTTTGGAAGATGTTTGCTGTTGGAAGGACTTGGTTGTGTTTGTGGTACATTTCCGGAGGGTCAGAGGTGACTGCCTTGGCTGCAGCACAGCTGTCTTTTTGGGGTGTAGGAGTGGCCTTCCTTGGCAGATGATGCCCCAGAGTCTTTAGGGTTTACACTGGGGGACACCTGTGGAGCGGGAGAATGGAGGTCGAGTCATGGCAGAGTTGTTTTGGCTGTCAGGATGGCAGGTTTTGCCCTCCCCCCAGGGCAGAGCAGGGTGGATATGAAGATCCAGCATTGTCCAGCGAACCCTCAATGAGCAGGGAATAAAAAGCAGCTGGTGGTCCCTGTCACAGGGAGCCAGGCTGAGCCATCGGTGCTCACTGGGCAGGGGGCAGAACTAATTAATGCCTGCGCTGCTCCGTGGGTGGCAGCATCTCACAGCCGAGAGCTTACAGTTGGCGTGGCAGGGTGGAAATGATTTGTGAGTGACTAGAGAGTTCACGGGTGGAAGTGATTTGTGAGTGACTAGAGAGTTCATGGCTATCACCGCTCTCCCTAAAGAGATGTTTTGTAACTTAATGTTGTGTACAGGGGGCTGCAGCTCCTCCAGTGACTCTGCCCAGGGCGAGTGATGGCAATGTGTGGAGGAAATCAATAGTGGTGAATTTGTGGTATCGCCTCATTCGTTTATTATTTATCTGTTGTGTTCCCCCAGTCCCGGAAGTAAGAGAGGAGTAAATTTTCTTGTAGTGAAATCAAACCACGGAAGGTGCTGTGGACCTGAACACAGTCTGTACTACCATAGCTCATATGAGTGGTGGGAAGAGGTATATTTGGGGGAGGAAAAGGGGAGCTGAAATAATGTTCTTTTTTTGCTTTTCCTGGGAAGGCACACAGGGCAGCACTGGTCACAGGTGAAACTGTTCTTACCATCAGCTTTGTGTGGGAGCTGCGACCTTGCAGCGGACAGAGAGTTGGGCAACTGCTGCAGGTCCACGTGGGCCAGAGCGAAGACATCCATGTTTAATAAGGCATTCAGTGTTAGCCAGCCTCCTTTAGGTGTAAGGAGAGGAGTACTTTCACAAGTCATGGACCATGAAATATGATCTCTCCTCATCTCAGTGAAGATACCTGGTTACTTCTCCAGAAGATGACATGGACCGGTGTTGTACTTTGCAATATAGATGGGGCTGAGCGTGACTCCCCCTCCCCACCTTCATGAATGTTTAATGCCTCTTGACTAGGGGAAGTCACTTCTCAAATGCAGAAGATGTGTGGGTTTAGGCTGAAACCAATGGATTTATTTCCATTTTATCCTGTAGGCATGGAGGCGCTCCAGACTGTGTTTCCTGGTGGTAGGCAAAAGAAACCTCATTTATTTTCTTATCTTTCAAAACACTTTTTCATGATCCTTTTGATATTTAAAGCAATCTTTGATTTAAAAAATACATTCAGTTTCTTTATAAATATCACTACATTGCTAAGGACATCAGACTCCAACATATCTAAAATCTCTCAGTACTGGAAAAATGAATGTACACTTTTGAAACCTAATGGTAAAAATATAGTATAATAGATTAACTTCACCTTAAATTTTTCTTTTAAAAGTCTTCTCAAATGTTTATAAATGATCTTAAACAACAGAAGCAGCAGTTTGAACTGAATATGAAAGATGAAACTGGGTTTCAAACTGAGTCTCACTTGGATTCCTTTTTAATCTTCTCTCATAATTGACTTTCCACTTGAGGAAGAAAGTGAATGTTTCTTTATCCCCATTTTTTATTTTTTTCTGAAATACTAATACCAACTAAAATTATGAATATATTTCATAAAACTGACCTCAGCTTGAGACCTGGAAATTATGTGGCTTTTAGGAAATCCCTGAAAAGGTTAAGCAATTTCTTTGGTTAGAAGCTAGTTTTAATGTTTTGTGATATGATTTTGTTTGGAGTTGGTTTTTGCTATCATAGTGAGCAATAGTGATATGTTAATTACATTGCAATACTAGGCAGTTCCTTCAGATGCAGAGTGATTGTGGAGGGGGACTAATTGGAGGCAGTGTGGAGTCTGCCCTGGACACTGTATTTGCGTGAGTCTGGTTGGGCATGTGAGTGTAAGGATGGACCAGATGCACAAGTAATTCAAGCATTTTATTAATCCCATTTTACAGCTATTTAGATGGTCAAGTTGCTATATAGAAAGTAGAGTAAATCCTTGATGAAATAAAAATAACTCTTAACAGTGAAGCCTGAAAAAGAAAGTGTTTTCAATGAGTGTTGACAGCTTCAAGACTTTGAAGTATAAGTTCATCCTCACCCACAACAGAGAAGAGAGTATAAATTAGACTAATCAAATCTGGTGCCCCTTGTTCTGTGGAAAAATTAGCAACTGAAGGCTTTCAATCCAAAAGGATTTAGGTAAATCAAAGCTTAACTCAAAATAAATAAATGTTTATATAAAAGAAAAATGCTGTTAGAACAATTGACTTCCAACAGGGCAAAAGGCTTCACCTGTATATCCCTAGTAAATATTGCCAATCAAATAAAAGTAGGCTATGGTTTCTATTCTAGTTGCCAGCAGGGCCTTGCATTATCTTTTGTGGTAAGAGTACCTAAAATTTTGTGACTTCTCCAATTTTCTCATGTTTGTTTTCTGCCTTGTGCTGTATGGCTGCAGCATAGGCAACCAGTGGTTTCTGGCACTGATCCTGATCACATAGACTGTATTCAACACTGCTTTTGAGACTACCTGCCTCTGATAATATAGCACATGGCATTTCTATGTGGTTTATGGGAAATTATATTTGTTAACATGGTGGTGTTTTTTTCACGAACTGACTCATTGCATGCTCTTGGCTTGATGTGCTGGGATGAAGTGATAAAGTTAAGGAGAAGGACAAGGGGTAGTGGTTTTAAACTGAGAGTGATTTCAGACTAGATATAAAGAAATCTTTTTTTTTACCACAAGAGTGATGAAACACTGGAACTGGTTGCCAGAGAGGTGCTAGATGCCCCATCCCTGGAAATATTCAAGGTCGGGTTGAATGGGGCTCTGAGCAAGCTGATCTAATTGAAAATGTCCCTGCTTATTGCAGTGGTGTTGGGCTAGATGACCTTATAGTCCCTTCCAAACAAAATGACTGTATGAGGTAGCAGATCCAGCATGTGGATGAGAAGAATTCCCTTCACATACTTCATCATATCTTCAAACACTTCTATTTCTAGGTATTAACAAGAAAACAGACAATGATATGAACCCTGAAACAGTTCCTAACAACTGCCATATTTGTTAAATCCTTAAGAATCCCCTCTGCACTTGCATATTGCATGCTCCAAGGCATTTCGGAAGGTCTGAGCAAAATGAATGTGGCAGTGGTGCTGCATGAGGAGCTGATGACTGACAGGGTGAAGTCTTTGCTCTGGAGCAAGGCTTCACAGTGGAACCTCATGTGTAAGTATGGGGCTAAAAACAATTCATGGCAACCTTCACCCCTTGAAGGAAAGATATGAAACAAGAATGAGAAGCTGCTATTTTTTTTCTTGAATTAATTAAAACTTCAGATGGTAAAGCTTTCATTACATGTATAAGCCCCCCTGAACAGATCCAAAAAGCTATTGTTCCAGATTTAGCAATTCAAGGAGCAGTTAACACACAACATGTTGAAAACTTTATGTTGTGTATTTTGTTGGAGGTTTTAGATAAAGTGGTGGTTTATCTCATTCAGCTGCTTGGCATGGATACAGATAAAACAAAATAAAATACAGACTTAAAAGGCACCAAAGATCCTGGTTTTATTGGGCCTATACTACATGTTTGGTTAGTAAAAAAAACTTTTGCAGGACCAGAGGAGAAACTGTATAAAACCCATTTGGCTGTAGAGTGCCCTTCTGGTTCATGACAATGCAGCTTCACCCAAGGATTGCTGTAGTGTGCCATTAAGGTGAGTTTTATCCAACTGTGTGTGCTATCAATGTTACTAGGTGCTCCACAGGTGTGTTCTGTGCTTCAGGGCAGTACAGTGATGCCCTGAGGGCCCTTAAAGCCTTCACTGAACAAATCTTCCCAGATGGAGAAGATGTGGCTCTTAGCAAAAACATTGTCAAGTTAACATTGCAAATAATTAAAATGTTATTTATTTCAATTTAGATAATCTCTTAGTTAAACATGCAGCCAAATTGAATATAAGCTAAGCAGGACTCCTTTAAAAGCTTTATCTTCTTCCCATTACCAGAGAACTAGCGAACAACAGAGATAGGTTCTAAAAGGGTTTTTCACTATTTCCTGGGTTTTTAGATCTTGGCCTGGTTGTGCTTACAGTGACAAGACTATAGAGGTTTTCTTATTGGAGTTGGCATAGTAAATTATGATCCATTTGCAAGCATGTTATGAAACAAAACACAAGTAGAAAGCTGGGGTGTAGCCTTCAGAAGGACAAGGAAATGGTTAAAGAAATCCTACCTCTTAAAGGAAGATTGTGCTTCCCTATGTATTCTTGAAAAGCAGAAACTATTTTAAATAAATAAATAAATAAATAAATAAAAAGCCCCAGACCAAACAGAATCCAAAATTATGAGCGTAAGATTTAGTGCGGCCAGCAGTTGCTCTTTTAAAAGATGTGTGGAGTTGAAGCATTTGCTTGCCCAGACAAGTAAAGTGCTGGGGATCTGCTAGCATTAGATAAGTTGCCACTAATACCATTATTTATAGTGTGTTACAAGCAAAGTGACTTACTCCAACAGACACTGCATAGGTGGGTAATATTTTTACACTCTGATGTTTCAGTGGCAAGTAACCAAAGAGGACTCACATTAGTCATGGTGTGAGCAGCTAAAAAAAAATCCTTCATCTCTTTCCTCTATTTCATCACTTATATAAGCAACACATTTCTGTGGATAAAGTTATAGTTTTTTCCTTCTAAAGATGTCACATAACTTTCAAAGAGCCCAGTGTTCAGCTTAACAGCTGCTCTTGCTTTTTTAAAACAGGGCTTCTTCATTCGTACAAAATGTAAGGGAAATATGTCTATAGCATCTGGCAAAGTAGTCCCCTGACCTCTTGCTGGATAGGTAGGTGCCACCACTATTTAGGTATACTTTGGAGCTTGTTTTATGCTTTGAAGAAGGGCTTTCTCCTTTGTGATCATTTTGAAGAACACTTATTCATTGTTCCTCTATTAAGTGTTGGAAGTTTGAAAGTCCCAAAAATACGGCACACAGCACCTAGACAGAAAAATGACCAGTTACTCTTGCACCAAACCTTTGCCTTTGGAGCTGTGCACTCGGCTTTTCTGCTGGCAGGATTTTTGCATTTGCCTTTGACACCTGAGCATGGTATGGAGGGTAAATGCTGGGCATTAGAGGAACGAGGTGCTTGCAGGTTCAGGCTTTGATCACTTACAAGAGGGAAATGGGAGGAAATGGCAAACAAGCCAAAAAGATTTTAAAAGCTCAGCATGGTGTGCCACTGCCCTAAACCTGGCTTTAAGTTATGCCTCATGTGTTATCAGTAAACAGTGACACATGTTGCTATTTTCATGAGTGGGATAGCAAAATACCTCAACTCATTACAGTAATATTTAGAAAAATCCTTTGTCACTGTTTATTGCTTGTATTTCTGCCTTTCTGGATTATGTCCAAGAAGAATACAAATTTCAAACTGAGATATTTTGGATTTGAACAAGACAGGCCACGTTACATGTGTGTAACAACTTTTTTCACATCTTCATCTTAGCGTGCAAGTATTTTAGCAATGTGTAGTTACAACAGTGCTTTTGTCCTCTGCCACTGACTTTCTGAACAGGTCTTCTGACTCTCTTCAGAGTGTTAGACTAAGCTTTTCAAAAGAGAAATAGGCACCCCAGAAAGTGACGTTCCTCATATAATTTTCAGATCTGTTCTTCCACTAGTTCGTAACTCAGGTTCTAAATGGGAGTGAAAGTCTTCTCTGTACAGATATATGGGATAGTTTTCCCTCTTATTCTGAATTGTACTTGAACATCTTTGCCAAATATCTGTTGAACCATGGCGATGTCACTGTTTCTCGATGATGTGCCAAAATTTGTCTGGTACACCTTTTTTTACATATATATATTCTTATTTTTAAGATGGGGAATGTTACCATGCAAAGATACAGTTCAGCAAAATGATCTTTGCATCTTATGGCTGAGGCTGTGCTTAAGAGCAAATGCTCAGCTGGTGTCTTGCTACAGTTTTGCATTTTTCGGTGGATTTCTGACAACTTACCCCAGTGAAGGGCCTGCCCTTTCCTCCACAACTATCGAGTTACATTGACCAAGCATTCCACTTGCAACAGAAAAGTGCAGCAAATTATGATTGGTAACATCAGCTGAATACCAGCTCTGAAAAAAGCCTCAATTATATTTTTATATTATTTATTTACAGTGAGTTAGAAATGCTTTTAATCAGGTATTTTACTATACTCATTTAGAAAATTAGTAGGCTAGTGTAAAGCTTGCTTACACTATTAAGCAAGGGCTGAGTGTACCAATAACTCATGACACGGGGAGCTAAAATTATGTATTAAATCAGGAAGAATGATCCAAGAAACTGGAGAAAAGGATCAGGTGTAAAAAATTCCCCCAAACCCAAAATCAACCAAACAATCAAAATCCAGCAAACACACCCAACCTGATTTTTTTGCCTTACTTGAGATAGTGTCTTCCTAAAGCTTGTGGCATAGGCAAAGCATACAGGAGCTTAGGGCAGAAGTGCCTCTCTGGCTTTGCACCAGGGAAAAGGGGTCCTCTGGGTGTCTGGACCTTAGTCACCTCCTTTTTGGCTGACTGCCTCTGCCTTCAGATACCCCACTCTCCAGCCTTTGTGGAAACGTTATTGATGAGGGGGTTAAAAGTCTGTTGTTTTGGGGCACTTGGGTGCTGGGTTTGTCACGATTAAGCAAATAACTTTTTTCTTCTTGGTCCTGGTATGCCTAACCTGGGCTGCTCTTGATTGCACTGTCTGTGGCTTTCTTGGGGAGGGGAAAATTATTAGTGGAGAACTCAGCAGATAAAAGCTTTAAGCATTTCATGGTACAGGGGTTTTTTCACTGCTTAAGTGGGGTGATGAACACAGCATGAAGAACAATTATGGATCATATTCTTCCTTTCTCTATGTTTTTAGTGGAGTTTAACTTCTTTAGATGAAATCCTGTATGTTTCAGCTTTTGATTAAAGCCAAATCAATGGGAATCCTTGGTCCTAGTTTTTGTACCAGGAAGGGAAGGCCCATTCTCCTGCAGGTATTTGCGACAGTGCATTTTCTCCTCAGTGTCTCCTCTGCCTTGTATAAACTGTCTGGCAGTGCTGCCGACTACCTTCGAGCAATAGATAAAACTGTGTGTGACTGTTGCTGTGTATTTTGTATTTTGTTTCATTTTTTTAATAGGAAGTTATAAGATACAGAATTTTTACTGACTTACAACGTGAGAACAATTTCCAGAGCTCAGTTTATAAGCCCCTGGGAGGGTTTTGCAATAGCTTTTTTTTTTCTTAGGGAGGTTTAGGTATTTCAGCTATGATAGGACTGAATTTCATGCTCCTCTAGTATCAGACATTATTACTTAAAATAGTTCCACCCCACTGTGGGCTGAGCCAGCTTCCCGTACCCTGCAGTGGACAGCAGCTCACCGGGAGAAGGGCAGTGCAGAGACATGCCAGAGCTGCTCAGGAAAAATCCACTCGAACAGCCATCTGCAGATGAAAGTTAGGGATTACTCACCGGAAAGATCAGTTGTTTAACCTTTAATAGCAGCTCTGGTGGGGTCTTTGACAGAGAAAGCCCTTTGCTTTCTACCAACTTGTCCTGACTACTTATTTCTGGCCAAAGCAGCCTCTGATAAGAATTCGCGTTATTCCTTTTAAGTTTTTCCTTAAATACTTCACATTCATCATAGAATGGCTTGGGTTGGAAGGGACTTTAATGATCATCTAGTTCCAACCCCCCTGCCATGGGCAGGGGCACCTTTTGCCAGACCAAGGTTGCTCAGAGATTCATCCAGCCTGGCCTTGAACACTGCCATGGATGGGGCATCCACAACTTCTCTGGGCAACCTGTTCCAGTGCCTCATAATAACCGAATTGTTTACCTTCATAGTAAAGGATTTCTTCCTAACATCTAATCTAAACCTACTGTCTTTCAGTTCGAAGCCATTCCCCGCCTTGTCCTGTCACTACATGCTCTTGTAAAAAGTCCCTCTCCATCTTTCCTTACTGGAATTATTTACAAATGGCAGATTTACAGGCAGATACAAAACCTGCTCTCTCCCTATCTCTAGAATTATCGGGGAAGGCTTAAGGAGCACGTCCACATTTATGAACTGAGGAAAACTCCATTGCTCTGCCTCTTGAGATAAACATAATGTATAAACAATGTTTGTTAGATTTTTGCAAGACAGTCATGCATTGTGGGAGAAGGTATATCAAACACCTTTGGTATTTCAATACCTTTTGGTATCAAATAGAAAATAAATAGTCCCAGTCCAAGATCACTTTCAGGCATGGGAACTGAAGTCTCTCAGGAAGTTTTGGAACATTAAAACGTATGAATATAAAAATCCTTCTGAAGAAGGATTATCATAAAAAGCTCACTTTCTGTGGAAGTTGGATAAAGGCAGGGGTTTGCATTTGGCAAAAGTTATCCAGGCTCAGAGCAGTGTGTGTGGCAAGCAGTTAAAGGGAATCAACCTGTTTCTACTGATTTCAAGATGACCACTTGCCCAGTGTTGCACATGATGCATCATCTCTTTCTGGGTGGATATATCCTCCTCTTCAGTGGGTATTTTTCCACTAAAACAGACACAGCCCCATCTTATTGTCAAACAAAGACTGAAAAGGATGATGAGTGCTGCCCCAAAGCTAACGCACTCAAGGCAGGAATACAGGCTGGAGCTGGGATAACACCCAGGCTTGTAGCTGGATATGGCCAGGGGTGTGTGGGAAGCTCACTCCTGGCAGTGGCAGCCAGTGATGGGGAGCACCTTGTGATGCCAGTGTATACCCAAGCAGTGCACATAGAAAGATAAGACCATTAAAAGAAAATGCAATGTAGCTATAAACCTGCACTGTGAAGAAATCATTGGAGAAAGATTGTATCTGATTTAATTATATATACTTGGTTGGATGAAAATGTCTTAAATATGTAAATCTCCATATAGTTGAGAGTCAAGCTGCAAATACGAGTACACTCATTACTGTAAACAGCTACATCTATTTTTTTTTTTTTTTGCACTTTAATGACTCAACTAAAGTTCCAGGTCTGAATTTGCTACAATTTTTTTTTCTGCAGAAATGCATAAAAGGATTTAATTTGTTCTTAAATAGAACTTATCTAGTTTTCAGTCTAATATATATGCCTTTTGCTGCTGTAGTCTCTATCAAAGATCATTCCTGTAAGTGCTAAAGAGGCAACCTCTTACAGAGGCCTTACTGTGTCAAGGTGGTTGTTGCAAATGAAAGACAGCCCACTGTTTCCTCCTCCCCACCAAAACCCCATCCAAGACAATGTACTATTGACAGGTAACTTCAGAGGAGTAAACAAATTGGCTGTTTCACCTGTGCCAGTGCTGATGCCTTAACTGCTGTGAAATGGAGGGGAAGAATAATTTATTTAATTTCAAATATGCTTTTGGTGTTGACTTCAAGTCCCTGCTCCATGATGGAGTATCACACTGACTCTCCATAGCATGCTTTCTGTATTGTGTACTCCTACTTTTGTTAAATGAATCTGCCTCTTGTATTTGAGAGTCTTGCTTGAGTTTTTAATTTGGTACAAGGGCTGTGAGTTCTATGTTGCTGTTAAAGGAGTTGTTTTTGGAGTATTTAGCCAACCTCAAGTAGAATTAAAATAAGTATTCCAGTGATAGAGTTGATCTCTTAAGCACAGTGTGCCTGGAACCAAGAATATCAGCTGTGACACTGCTTCTGTCTAATTCTTCATACTGCCCTTTTGGCATGTAACTTTTTCTGTACCAGTCTTTGAGGATGGAAAAACAAAGCTTTGTTGTGAAGGTGACTGCACGACTACACAGAGTGGTGGTTTCAGCATGCTGCTGGCTGGCTGAGCGAAGGGAGAAAACCTTCAAGTAATGTTTGCTGCTGTGGTTGGTGACATTATCAAATTTCCCAGTGCAAATACCTTTGAGAGGAGCAAGCCTTCAGTTTTTCTTCTTAAGATCATTTAATGAGTCATTATTTACTTTTGTCACATAGCAATGTGGGACTTGGTTTCTGGGAAAAAAAGTGTAACTCTGCCAAGATTGTTGGCGAACAGAAGCAGCATATTTACCATAACAAAGTTTCATCTCATCACATGGGAAGTTTCCAGATATAACTTTCATTGTGATTTCATATTTTCCACTATGTTCCTGAGGGACAGCAGCTCCTTTCAGATAAGGTCTGCTCAGTAATGAGCTTGAAAGCTGTTTCTGCTTGGAAAAGGGAAATCCATTAACACAGGAGAAGTACCATAAAAAGTCAGGATGTAAAGCTGGGAGCAATTCGGTTTGGGTTATGACAGCTGGATTTTAGGATGGTCAGATGTACAGTCTGTGCATTGGTGCCCTCCTGCCACAGGGTGGGACACGGTGCGGTCCCAGATTGTGGCTTTGGGTTTTAGTTTCACTACAACCCTTTAAGCCAAGTAGTTTCAAAGGTCTGTGTTGCTGCTGTCCTGATGGGGTTTGGAGAGTAGTGGGGGAAGAAACTTGCTTTTGCGTGCTTTAATCTTCACTGGTCTGTTTCCACACAGGGTGGGTTTTGTTTTGGGGTTTTGGTTTTCGTTTTTTTAAGCTGAATGACAAAGCACATGAGCTAAGCAAGTTTATAAGGTGTTTTCCAGCTTAATGAAAGTAGGGTGGATCATATTGTGCCCAGTCAAGCCCTGGAGTGATAGGGGTCAAATGTTCCTGTTGTCGTAGTCACACCATGCATCAGATCAAAAGGAGACCCATCTATCTTCCCTGGCAAGAGTAATTTCTAACCTTCAGAAGGTGTCCTTGCAAGCCTGCACTGCCAGAGCTGTAGGAGAAATAGGCAAAGGAAGAAGCAATAAGTTTTGTCCAGATTAGCCTGGACAGTTTACTACAGTGCTTTAGGAAGAAGTAGGAAACAATTTTTGACACAGGGCTAGTACGTGAGGTTTGCCTCTGCACCCTGCTAGGCCATGAACTTAGTAGGAACTGCATACATCCAAAACAGCTATTTTGCATGACTGCAGTGCCAGGTCCCCATCTGTCATAAATATAGGCAGCTTCAGCAAACCCACTGTGATTTATGCCAGTCAGGGACTTGGCCAAGGTGTCAGGCTAAAGCACTGATAGGAGGAAGTCTCTCTGACTTTTATTTTCAAAGACTCTAATTTCAGCAGCACCACATCCATGTTAGGGCTGCCTCTTTCTTTTTGCCCCTCCCTCCTCTCCTGCTGGCCTTGTACATTTTTGTTTGTGCTTTGCAATTGCATCAAACTGGATCAAAGCAGAGGTGTTGGGGTTTAGTTTGCTTTGGTTTGGTGGGTTTGCTTAACGTTTGTTTGGTTGGTCAGGGTTTGTTGTTGTTGTTGGTCAGGGGTTTTTTTTGTCCCTGACTTTCTTTTCCTTTTGAATGTCAACTGCAGTGGAAATATAAGAAGTTTGGGCTTGACTCCTGAGGTGTGAAGTGACAAGTAGCCTATTCTTAGGATGTCTTTCTCTTAATCAAAATATATTTCTCTTGCAGCACAAGACTACGAGAAACTCGCAGCACCTTTATTTAAAATAGATCTTGTCAAACAGTCAGCAATCTTGTATGTGCGTCTCCCCAGTTCTCAAACTGCTTGGTTACAAGCTGTGGGTGACCCATGGCATCAGCTCTATTAGCCATTACCATTAGGTCTGTACAAAGCCTTACATTGTCAATATGAATCACTTTTCATGAAGTGAGACTGCTAAAATTTGCAAACAGGAAAGCAAAGAAGGAACTTTGATTCTTGCTATGCTTTAAGAGATGCTTCTCAGGCAAAGACTACAATTCACAGGTGTCATCATGAAATCTTGACTATTTGCCCAAATCCAATTTTCATTCAGGAAGTTTGTGATGAGTAGAGTTAAGCTCTAATCATGCAAAGCATAGGAAAGTATGTGAGAATACCCACCTTTTATGGCATGGCATTTGTTGGCACTATCAGCTTGGTTGTAGCAGACAAGATTAAAGGATTAGTAAGTAAGCCAGATACTGAACTGCTGCTGCTAAAGTCGTAATTTGCCAGTATATTGATTACAGAGGATTTTTAAAGCCTTCAGAACAATGTCCTGTATCCTTATTTCTATGTTAGCTTGTAACTGTATATCTTTAATAAAGTGGAGAGCTTATTTCATAAGAGATGTGAGGTGTCCTATTGCCAAGATGTAATCAGTTTGGTTCATTTCTTTAGCTGTCTATTTGGGTTTGGTTATTTTTCTTTTTTTCCTATGAAGTTCGCTGTGAAAGTGAACCAGACTTTTTACAATGTTGATGTGAGTAGGGTAGTCCATGCTGAAGTCTGATCTTATACTGGAACAAGAGCAAACTTCAGTCTCCTCTGGAGGATGCTGGCCATATAATACTGTATGCCAGCCATCCAATTTCTTTTCTGGAAGACATTTCAGAACAAAACCCTAAGGCTTGTTTTCTGAATCTCTGCTTAATGTATTTCCCTCCCTATGTCAGAATATATTGTAATTACTTCCACAACAGAAGAATTGAGCATTTTTTAAAAATTAGCAATATAAATGTAAGGAATTGAATGTTAAGTCCTGACTTTCCTTTTTGTGCAAGGCTGCACTTGGTAGGATGCTTTTCCACAAGGCTCTCAGTCTGGGCTGGTTTTGTCATAGCATCAAACTGGTAGGAAATGCTTCTGATTGAGGTAGCATGAAGGTAGACTGGAGTGGGACCCAGGCAAAAAGGAAATCCAGGGAAACTGCTCCATCAAGTGTTGAAAGGTAAAACTGGCACTGCAATATGCTAAAAGGTCTTCCTCGGGCCAGAAGAAAGTTGCTCTACATGTGTCTTACACAGGTGAAACGTGTGAAATCCCTACTGATCTTCATAGGGACAGATTCCACTTCGAGCTGCATAACATTTTATGGGATGGCCTTCATTTTAACTTGATGTTTACACCCTTAAATATATCCACTGCAGTGGCCAGTTGAAGGCTGATCTTTCTTTCTTCCCCAACAGTTCTAATAAAAGCAAATGTTTTGAATATATGAAAATCACATTCAAATGCATGCTTTAAAAGTAAAGCTTTACTTGCTTTCCTTCAAAATGCAACAATAAGACCTGTAAGATTTGTAGGGAGATAAAAGTAAATATTCATTTAATCTTGAATTTTAAGAGTTTATTTAATTATTCTATTAACTGTTGAAAGATATAAAGGCTGGTCTGCATGTACAAACATCACTGAAATATTTTTTAGGCTTAGATATTGCAGGCTTTCTTGCTTTCATCATGGAAATTTGAACCTTCCTGACCCAAACCTATAAATTACTTATTCATTTAGGATATCTGCATTGCTCACTGCTTAGAAGAAGTTTACCATCTACATGTAGACATTAATTCTTATGTTACTTTTTTTCCCAAAATGGATCCATTCTTACATAGGTACTTGAATCAAAGGTAGATTTTACCTAAAGTTCTTGGCTTCCAGGGCTTTCTATTGAGAAACTACACTGAAAAGTTATTGAAATCTTGTAAGAGAATAAAAAATTTTTAAAAATCCTCGTTGGAAAAGCCAACTAGGAAGTGCACAGGAATAATGTATTATGACCTGATTTTCATGCAAATGCAGTGCTATGAATAATTGCATTTTTAAAAAAGGAGATAAGAGCTTTTAAATGTCAGGTCTTCAAAATGTCATCACTGTTTAAATTTAAAAGCCATTGCTGACAGAGTTGTTTTTTGGTTTTTTTTCAGATGGGTGACAGAAAATACATAAATGGTTTCTTCTAGTATTTTTACTTAAGACCATTGAGCTTTCACCTGCTTCTGCCCCTTTTCCAGGGGCTGTCCTGGGACTTGTTTCATCAAGTCGTCACTGGTACCTTCAGGAACCCAAAAACTTCATACAATCATGGAGTCATTTAGATTGGAAAAGACCTTAAAGATCAAAGAGTACAACTGTAACTGTATGGATTTATTGCCTCCACCCCCAAACGCTGAAGGAGGCTGGGGGAGTGTACAAAAGCTAAAAATTTTCTTGAAAGCCTCAGAAACAGGTGCTTAATATTCACATTGCTGACTGCCCAGCAAAGGATTGGAGCTGAACAGCCCTCTGGCCATGTCCAGTAGCTGCTGCTCATCATTGCTTTGGCTTTTTGGCTAATGACAGAGCTCAGAAAAATGTGCAGTTAGGAAAGAAATATCTTTAATTCTGAATTTAGCTTGGATTATTTAATTAAAAAATTGTGGGTTCTTAAGCATTGTAATTGACTTTGATGACAGTATGACATTTATCTTGCCTAATGCTAGATACCTACAAACTGCATCTAAGCAAGCTTGTGGTCGGTGGAGAGAAAAAGCATTTTTAGGTGCAGTTCAGGTGGCACGTGTTAGTCGCCTGCTTTAGATATTGCTGGGGGCCTGATCTGTGCTGAATAAAAAGCAGGTGCAGACATCTCCCCCTCATATATATATGTTTATTTTGTAAGTGTACAACTCCAGTACAGGCACATCCAGCCATTCCATGCAAGTCGCTGAGGGGAGTAGGTACAAATCAGGGTGTGCTCCCTCCTCACTCTTGAATCCTATTTGCAAATAATTATGAACAATATATTTTATAAACAATTTTCATGAAAATATTGCCAAATCTGAGCTTTTCTCATAAATATGAGTTAAAACCACTGTATGAGAACAACCCAATCTGAGAAGCACTGTGCATTTCTGTACGTGTTTAAAAAACCTGTACATGTTTACCAACACCTAAAGTCTTCTCTGAATTTTGAATTGGCAGGAGAATAATTATTTTATAGAGAAATAAATCACAACCAACCCTACTTTGTTTCAGAAAAGGCTTGGAGGATGAGTTTCCAGTTCAGGACCTACTGCCTTCAGTGAGGTGCAAAAAATGTACACTGGATGGCTTCAGGTGCCTCCCTGAACTGTTTGGGTTTTTGTGGAATTTATGAACATGGCTGAAAAACAGCCTGAAAGAGAGAATGGTAATTGCTAGAAGACCTGTCAGCAGAGAGTAAAGAAAAGGAGGATGAGTCAGTGCACAGTGATACTGTTTTTCATCTAAAATCCCGAAAACCCCCTCCACTACTGTGCAGAGGAACAGGTGTAACCACAAGCTTTCCCGGCTCCCTTCCCTAGCCCAAGCTAATTTAGGTTTCTAAGCCTATGGAATGAGTTCAACATGATAGAGCCAAAATTTATGAAAAAATATCCATGTTAATATAGGCTGTAAAATAAATGCAAACGAAAGTTGAAGTAAAACAGCTTTTATTCACATGAAAAAATAAACCTCTTAGCTCTGATAATCAATTAAAATATTATAGAATCAAGCAATCACAGATGTAGAAGCTTATCCTTCTTAAAGTCATTATAAATCACATCCTTTCCTAAATCTCTCTATTCCCTCTTATTGCTTACATTATAATCCCTGTCCGGGTATCATTTTCATTGCTAAACATACTGTTTGCCAGTCAGTTTATTAAGGTTTGTCTTGATAGTGCCAAAACAAATGCTCTTTTTCAAAGATAAAAGGAAGGCTAATATTAAAATAATAACTTCACCTCTTGGCTTGCAGAGCCTAATTATTGAAGAAATTGGCACGTGAAATCTCTGAGGTGACAGGGAATTAGTGTGTCAATAGGAACCTGCTTTGAAGTTGACCTACACTGTTCTTGGTGGTGTTGGGTATACCCTGTCTCTTTCAATATGATGTGGGGAAAGAACACTATTTGGGGTGGGAAACAGCTAACAATAAAACTTTTCTTCACTGTTTTTAATTCATTAAAAGCTGTAATAAAAAAAGATGGGACACGTAGGAGATATGACAAGAAAATGTCGAGAGAAAAGTTGTAGACTTGAGACTGTAGTGACAGGACCAGGGGTAATGGCTTTAAACTGAAAGAGAGTAGGTTAGATAAGATATTAGAAAGAAGTTCTCTACTGTGAGGGTGGTGAGGCACTGGAACAGCTTGCCCAGTGAACCTGTGGATGCCCCATCCCTGCCAGAGTTCAAGGCCAGGTTGGATGGCTCTCTGACCAACCCGATCTAGTGGAAGGTGTCCCTGCCCATGGCAAGGGTGTTGCAATGAAATGATCTTAAAGGTCCCTTCCAACCCACACCATTCTGTGGTTCTCTGATGACTGATAAGAAGAGCAAAGAAGCTTTAAAGAGCCTGGGACAATTAAAGAAAATTGTAACTATTGGTTTTGTACAGAAGGGGTTGTTTGGTGACATCAGGCAATGATGTCAGTAAAGTGCTCTGAGTACTGAGAGTGCAATAGGGCTGGAAAGCATTGTTTAATACAGCAAGGAGTGCTGTAAGCTACTGCTACAAAAGCAAACACTTGTATTACGCCCGAAACTGTTTTCAGTTGACTTTAAGCCTGGGGGAAGCATGAACCTAACAGCTTAACAACCCTACAGATTTGTATGCAAAAGCTACTATGAACAAGGGCTACTAAAACATGACCTAAAACAAGCCTGAGAACAGAGGAGATGAAAATGAAACGTATTTTGTTTTTCTATAGTTTAGTTGGTGGCAGGCAAACCCAGAGCCAAGGAAAGCTGACAAGGATGTAGTCAGCTTCCCGAGTCAGGAGAGAAAACCTTCTATTAAGTGGGAAGGCTTTCAAATCCTGAGCACTCCACACCATTTCAGTTTGAAATTCTCAAGTTTCAAGAGGGTCTGATGAAATAAAATATAACTAACATGTCATCCAAATATGTACTTGATATATATAAGTATACAAAATCTTATTGCAACGAGAACAAGAGAAGCAATGTCCCCTCTTAGAATGGGTAAGACTATTTAAAATAAAAAATAGAAATGAGTCCAGTTCACGGCAAGCAATTGATGGACCACTATGGCTGGACATGCATGGGTATCAGAAAAAAATGGAAGTCTAGTCTCTAGCAGACCAAAAGATTAGGAATAACAGTGCTTGAGATAAAGAAATAGGTTAAGATGAGGTAGCGTAGGGAAAACGTAAAAAATAAGAAAAATATCTGTGAGTTAAGAGCAGTCACAGAATCACACAGAATCACAGACTATGCTGAGTTGGAAGGGACCCAAAAGGATCATCGAGTCCAACTCTTATCCCTGCACCATCCCTGGACCATCCCCAAGAGTCACACCATTTGCCTGAGAGTATCATCCAAAAGCTTCTTGAACTCTGTCAGCCTTAGTGCTGTGACCACTTCCCCGGGGAGCCTGTTCCAGTGCCCAGCCACCCTGGGTGAAGAACTCCTTTCTAATATCCAGCCTAAACTGCCCCTGACACAACTTCAGGCCATTCCCTTGGGTTCATCTGATCACTACAGAGAAGAGATCAGTGCCTACCTCCCTCCTCCCCTCACAAGGAAGTTGTAATCACAGTGAGGACTCCCCTCAGTCTCCTGAACAGACCAAGTGACCTCAGCTGCTCCTCATACAACTTCCCCCAAGGCCCTTCACCATCTTTGTTGCCCTCCTTTGGACACTCTCTAATAGCTTAATATCTTTCTTATATTGCAGTGCCCAAAACTGCACACAATATTTAAGGTGAGGCCACCACAGTGCAGAGCAGAGCAGGACAATCTGCTCCCTCGACCGGCTGGCGATGCTGTGCCTGATGCCCCCCAGGACACGGTTGGCAGGCAAGTGTCTTCCTATGGAGTTGCATTTCACTTTTCATTATATATGTTCTTTGATGTTCACAACTTCCTTTAAAGATATAGTCAGAAGAAGAAATTGATGGTTCATAGGTTTGGTCCTGGAATTGTAAAGGTGACCTCAGTGGTGTTATTTCAATTTATAAAAGCTGGTAGTCTGGATATGGAGATAGGTGTCTCCATAACTCTATAAAGATTTACAATAGCTCAGAGAAAGAGCAATATTAAAGTAGAGTGAAAAGACTGAGCTTATTGTTTGGTGTCATTCTTGCAAAATTGTCTCTAAGAATAAGCTGTCTGTTGGGGTTTATCAGCGGGGAACTACTGATTTTGCTGAGGGAAAGAATTCTTTAATTTAGAAAAATTTATTTTCTTTCCTATGACTGAAAATGGAATTTAAGAATTATCATCAGATTTGAAAACTTGGGTTTGCATTATTGAACTTGGAGAATAATGCAAGATCCTGGAAATCAGGAGGAATTTCTTCACTGAAAGGTTGTCTGGCATTGGAATGGGCTGCCCAGGGAGATTGTGGGGTCACCATCCATGGAGGTATTCAAGAAATGACTGGTGTGGCACTTAGTGCCATGGTCTAGTTGACAAAGTGGTGATCAGCCTAAGATTGGACTTAATGATCTCAGAGGTATTTTCCAAACTAAATGTATCTGTGATTCTGTGATCCCTGTAGTGCTCATCACAGTGTCCCAAGGCTCTCTTCTCCTTTGGAAATGTCACCCAGCAGTGATTGGACACTCTAAACTCAGTGCAGAGGGCTGAGGTTCCTTTTTTTTGAGTACTTATCACATTAGTTACATAAAAATCTAATTTTTAAAGAAATGTGGCTAGTGGGAAGATTTGTTTTAAGATTAATCATCAGATAATTGGTGCAGAGTTATATTTTGTGACTGCTGCTGACGAGTTAACGGCAAGGCCAGAGTTTCCCTGACGTACTGGTTTGAGTGTTTCTGGCAGTCCTCTTAATAAAACTCGCTTTTTATTAAATTCCTGGTCTCTGAATGTGACAAATTCCTGTGTCAAAGTTGATGGGACTCCAACAACTCCTAGCTGCAACCCTGTCTTGAGGCGGGAAGTGAGCTATAAATCTTCAGCTGCTTCAGGACCAGGATGAATTGGCTCTAAAGTTTTGTATAAAAAGACACCTTACGTTAGTCCATTTGTTAGTCACAATTCTTCCTGCCTACATGAAGCCACGAGCATCTTGGTGTCCCATGCATTTAATGGAGCCATTGGACAGTGATACTTTAAGCTGTTTCCAAGCTACTTCAGTGTTAAAGTCACAGAATCACAGAATATTCTGGGTTGGAAGGGACCCATAAGGATCATAGAATATAACTGTTAAGTGAATGGCCCATACAGGGATCAAATCCATGATGCAATAAATCTTTCACAGTACATGTGTAGACCACTATAAAGAGATAAGTGAGCTACTGGTTCTTTTCTTGAAAATATTAACAATGTACTTGCTTACTTGAATTTCTGGAGAAATTAGAAATTAAATTTTTAACATTCTCTTGATCAGAGAAGATTGTGTTCAGATGGATCTAAAGTTTGCCTTAAATTTTTAATGTACCTTGATTCAAATGAAATGGTACTCTTGTGTGTGTGTGTATACATAAATATACACCCACTGTCTGGTTTTAAAATCATCCCTCTGCTGTAGAGGGAAGGATATCTGAATTGATAACTCAGTTTGAGATGCTCATGGCAGGGAAGAGTTGGTCTAGTGATGAGCACCACGTGCTCAACATTGAAAATGCTGCTCTGACCTTTTCCTGGAATGCACACTCTGGACAGAAAGATATTTTGACATTTTTAATGTAATATGAAAGGATATGGATATCCTCTTGTGAAATATAATGAACCTATGTGTTTTATGTCACTCTGCTTTGAGACAGCTGGAGCTGAAAATGGACTGTAACTGTAAACACCATTAGTCCTTTTTTTTCCGTCTGTGTGGAGCACAGCCATCCCTCCTCCTGTGCTTTCCGACCCATAAGGACACCAGTCTACTTGCCCCACCTGCACTCAATAGGGACATTGAAAGGTGCCAGGTAAACTGAGACACTGGTGCTAGTCTTTTGTTGTGCTAATATTTCTTGACCGTGCAAAGAAAATGAGTGTAATTCCTGCTTACACCCTAAGATTTTTATGAAAAGGTAATAAGAACTCCTTCAGGTTATTTGAAAAAAAAAAAAAAAAAAGGCAAGAAAAGAGTAGGACGTACTTGCTCTCTCTATTGAGATGTTTTGGATCTAACAGAAACTGTTTCATGAAAGCTCTGAGAAAAGCCTGTGGTTGGCACTGTCTGGTTCTAACAGGAGCTTAACTTCTAGTGATTAATCTCTGTTGAGCAAAGATGAACTTCGGTTTCTAGTAAGAGTGGTGCAGTGAAGTGTCTTTGCCTTTTAAAATGTGGTGTAACATGAGCTGACATGTAAAGGAACAAGGAGCACCTCCAGGGCAGTGAGGAGAAGATGTGTCCTCAAGAGCCTGTTTGCAGAGGCTGGGATGTCCCTGAGCATCAGGTGCAGTTGGGGGCATGGGAACCATGTTGTGGCCAGGGCTGTGGGACGGGGGATGACCAGTTGGGTGAGGGGTCCACGGTGGTGGAACAGTTTCCTGGGCTTTCATCACATCAGCAGTGAAGGCTGCTGCCTTAATTCAACCCCAGTCTGCAAAGCCAGCATTGGAGAACAAGTATACCAACATTGCTGGTGACCAGCGGGAGGGTGCTGCAACCCTTCCAGATGGATTTTGAGAGCTGCTGGGAGAACTGATGGCTGGTGAAGGGTGTTCAACACAAGTGCACTGTATCCAAATGAGCCCCCAGCACAACAGCCACTTAAAGCTCTCCCCAAACTCCCCCAAAGGAAGGGCAGGGCTCGCCCACAGGCAGCATCTAAAAGCCTTTTGCAGTCATTAGTGCTGTCCCCTGTGCTGCAAGCTGCCTGCAGTGAGCATGTCGACGTCTCTGCGACGTGCTCAGATTTCAAAGGCAGTCCTCCTAACCAGCTGCATCTCAAGAAATCGAGCAATTTTTTTAATTTTTTTTTTTTTGAAGATACCATGCCAAGTCTTTTGAAATGAAAGCTGGGGCAAGCCTAGTGGAGATTAATGTAGGAAAAATGCTGCTGGCTTGATAAGCCACAGATGTCTGTGAGATTTGCAGAGACTGTTGACAGCTCATGATGGCTTGCAGCTTGCAGGGTCCCCCAGCCCCAGGACCAATGTGCGGGATACATGGCTTGTGGTGCAGGGCAGGGTTTGGCCCAGTGTGGTGGTTGTGTGAAGGGTTTGAGGAGACCTGGAGGAAAATCTGATCTGGATCCACACTGTAATTGCAGTTTCCTTATGTGCTGCACCTTTTTATGCAAAAGAGTGACCTTTTATTTTAATAGTGTTGCTATTGGCAACTATTTTTATAATCCTGTAATGAGGAGATATAAGATGGTGTAATTCTGTGAAAGCATAAGATTGTGGTGGAAGCTCAGTTTATTGCAACAATCTTGGGAGATTGAAAAGGTGACTTATGTTGATGGAATCATTCCTAGTGGGTAGATAGAAGCTGTGCTTCTGTTAACTCTACATACTTAATAAAAACTATGCAACTTTTTTTAGATAAGATTTTCATTGAGTCCTGTGAGGTAGTACCAGTAACACTAATGAATTGACAGAAACTTGTTGTTCGCTTTTTTTAAACTTAAGAATATCTTCTCATCAAACACTGTCACAGAAGCAGTGCAGAGTGGGGCAGAAGGTCCCCCCTCTGCAGCCTGTTAGGAAACAGGCTTTGTTTTTAGGAAGTTAGAGATGATTGCTTACATAAGAATACAAAAAAAATTATAATTTCTTGACATTGTCCACATACATGGACATCATTGTTTACAAGATGCTGCCAGTTAGACTGTGAATCAAGCTCTGTTGTCTTCATGATATCAAGGCCAAATACTTCACTGACCTGCAGAGACAATGTACACATGAAGTTATCCTTCTCACACTGTCAGTGACTCTTCATGCAGAAATCCTCTGCATGTATTAAGGTTCTTCTGAAGCTGCATTCTTGCATGCCCTGATATTGTATGGTCAGATTTATTTTAGAAAGAAAATTAAATTAAATATGTTGTTAGTTTTAATTTTGAACTGATGCTTTTTTTCATCAACTTAAAATACTTTTACACACACTGATGTTTGTATGCAACTTCTTGGTACCAATACTTTCCACATCTGGATAACAGACTTGAATTGATACAACCCCAGTGCCCAACAAGTCTCGGGCAAATGCAGAAAATTTCTTTACCAAAATATTTTGAAAATAATTTGAACCAAAATAGCCTTTGATTTATTTTTTTTTCCTCAGAAGAACAGGAAGATTTTTTGTAAAATCATCATAAATGCTAGGTAAGAAAGTAAATCACTAAGTATTGACTTAAATGCAAATTTATCCATAATATGAATCTATGCATGTGCTTGTAAATGAATTAGCAAGCATTCAGACCTCTCTTGTCATCTTTGTAATACCATCCTTTTTTCCTAGTGGAGTCTCTGTTGCTTACCCAGGCTTGTACCATTTGCCTTGTGTGTAATCAACACCTCTTGGTACAATTCATAGGAAATTGATGTTTAGCATATATGCTTTTATTGAAAAAACTTGTATATTAGTAGCTCACACAAGTTGATAGAGGTACAGCACCTTGCACTTTGCCTTGTTGAACTTCACCAGGTTTTTGTGGGCTCACTTCTCAAGTTTGTCCTGGTCCTCCAGGTGGCATCCCTTCCTTCTGCTGTGACACTGCACTGCCCAGTGCAGTTATTTTCGAACTTGCAGAGGGTGCACTTGATCTCACTGTCTGTGTCACTGATGAAGATATTGAAGAACAATGGTCCCAACACAGAGACGTGAGGGACACCACTTTTCACCATCCTCCACCTGGACATAGAGCCATTGATCACAACTCTCCAGCTGCTTCCATCCAGACAATTCCTTATCCACTGAATAGTCTATCCATGAAATCCATCTGTCTCCAATTTGGAGATAAGGATGTCATGTTGGGACTCTATAAAAGACATTACAGAAATCTAGGTAGATATCATCAGTCCGTCTTCCTTTGTCAGCTCCATCACAGAAAGCCACCAGATTGTCAGGCACAATTTGCCCCTAGTGTAGCCATGCTGTCTGTCTCAGATCATCTCCTTGCCTTGCATGTGTCTTAGCATTGCTTCCACGAGGATCTGTTCCATGATCTTCCCAGGTCAGAGGTGAGGCTCACTGGTCTGTAGTTCACTGGGTATTCCTTTCTCCCCTTTTTAGAAATAGGAGTGGTATTTCCCTTTTTTCGGTCACTGGGTAAGTCTGACCACCATGACTTTTCAAATACGATGGAGAGTGGCTTGGCAAAAACATCAGCCAATCCCTCAGGACCCCAGGATGCATCTCATCTGGTCCCATAGACTTGAGGTTACTCTGTTTCATCAGGTCATCTCAAACCCGCTCTTTGTTTACAGAGGGAGAGACTTTGCTCCCCCAACCCCACCTGGAGGTTGAGGGACTTGAGGGATATGGGAAGCCTGACTGCCAGTGAAGACTGAAGCATGAAACTCGTTGAGTACCTCAGCCTTCTCCATGTCTCTTGTCACCAGTTCTCCCTTCTCATATTCATCCTGTACACTCTCCTTGGCCTTCCTTTTTGGACCTATGTACTTATAAAATCCCTTTTTGTTATTCTTCACATCCCCTGGCAAGTCCTGTTCGATCTCTGCCTTAGCTTTTCTGATTCCGTACCTACACATCCAAACAATGACTTCAGTTACCCAAAATATTTGGGTATTTGAGGAAGAAAATTGAAATTTTTTTCATTTCAATTCCTCTATAAAATAAAGAGTTTCAAACATTTTCTTTGGAGTAGGTGACAAGGGTAGAGACTGGCTATGTTATATAGCATATTATATATAAAATCAGCTTTAACCCCTAGATCTTTACAATATTCTATGTTCACAATTTGGAGGTGGGAGGAGAGTGTGGATAAAAAGTGCTGTAGATCATGCTCATCTGATTCTTTTTGCTCATGAGCACCCAAGAGAGTCGTATAGCAATAGTAAATATCTGATGCCATCTAGTAGCATCATGATATTAATAAAGGAAACTCTGATATCTACATTTGCAACTGGTGAACAGAGACAATGTTCAAGTGAGCCCTAGAGAATTATTTTTTTTGTCAGCTCTCCTCTTTGTGGCATGTCAGTGCAAAGACATCTTCTGCTCTTGTTCAGTTTGCAGCTCCTCTGGGGCTCTTGGCAAAGCTCCCCCACACTACCATCTGAAGTCCTGTACCTTTGGGTCTCATTTAGGCCTTCAGTACTCAGAACAATAGTTTTCTTTACCCAGCAGAATAAATGATTAGTTCATCAGCTGTAAATTCATGTGCACCTTTGCAGGAAAATCCAACAGTAATAATGTAAATTCAGCTCTAGGAATTTTGTGATGGGAGCAGGGTAAAAATGTCCCCCCATTTGGGATGGCAATGTGCCTCCCTTCTTCCAGACAGGGTTTCTTTTAGGTAGTTCATCTCTTGTGCCAAGCCAGCCGACAGTGGGGATGATTTCAGCATTGTTCATGACTTTATTGTGTGAGTCTGTAGGGTAAGACATAAGTGCAGTTTAACAAGACACTAAAAAAAGGGGGTTTGAGTAACCTTGTGTTCACTGAGTTTTCAACAGATTGCTGTGCTATAGCTGAGCTATGACTTCTTAATGCCTTGTTTTCATGCTCTTAATGGTTATGTTATTTAAACTCGTTGTTGGGTGGAATGGGTCTGCAATCTGAAAATATCTTAAAGCAGCAGCTATCTGAATAAAATTGGTAGTGAAATTTTTTTTGTGGAAATAAGAATATGGCATTTACTATATAAAAATGGCAGCAACACATAAACCCCCTGCAGGACTGGGTGAGGGTGTGTGTGTCTTTGGGGTTTGTTTTGTTTTTTTTAAGAATAAGGGAAAAATGTAATTTATGCCTGGATAATTAGTGGTGTTTTACCACTGAAATGTACACCACTTGAAGGAATAGTCACTGGAGCCTTTCACACCTGCACAGAGTATGAAATTCCAAACAATTAAAACAATTAATATTTCCTAATGAAAAGAAGTCTATTGTGCCTCAGCAAAAACCATTTGCAGGAGTGAAAACAAAGGTAGTGAAGCAGAATGTCTGATAAATGGCAAATCTACTAATTAAGATTTTCTGACACATCTTTTTATTTCCCAAAATTAAATACAGAATACCTTTATGAGCAAGTGACACTTGCAAAGATGAATTTATCATATTATTCCTTGTGAAAGGCTTTTGCTTTTCAAGAATGGTAGCAGGGAATTGTGTGGTTTTCCTTGGTTTTTTTTTAAATAAAAAAAAAAGTACAGTGCCATTTGGTCTTTTGGTTGAGAACTGAAAACACGTAGTATGGAGTTAAAAGTCATCTTAAAAGGGAACAACTTTTCTGTATTCCTACTTCTATCTGAAAGGAACTCTAGAAGAGGGGATATCACACAAGTTTTTATATTAAATATTAGGTCATTTTGTCCTGGCCTTGCTGTGTAGGTGCTTACTCTCTCTTTCTTCAAAGGGGGGAGAAGACTGCAGTGTATCAGTCACTTCATTTTTACAGCTGTGTGTTCCATGAATGTCATTAAAATTTTACTTGTGACATTGAAAAATATTTATGTGCACCTTAAAAAGTGAATACCTAAAAAGAAGACTCTTAGCTGATAGTTTCGAGTGTCACTCCTGAGTGTTTTTGGAATATAATGAAATTATTTCTTTAGAAGAGAAAAGGAGTTGAATTGTTTAACAGAAAAAAAATAAAAAGCATTTGACTTTCATTAGTTAGTGTTTTCATGGTCATCTTTGTAGAGAAACACTGGAAAAGCATTTAAGAATATGAAAGCATCTCTGATGCAAAGCAGGAAGAGCCGTCAGCACTCCATGGGCTCTTGGTGCCATCCCTCTCCTGGTTCCTTATTTTTGGAAGGCTCTGTAGAAGGTCAGTGGGAAACATAACTCCTGGCTCCTAAGGCAAAAGCAGCCTGGATTATCATTCATGTGAAACTAAAGACGGGGTGCTAGTAGAGAGCAAATAGTTACTCCTGTTAGTATTTCCTAGATGAATGCAAGCAGCTTAAATTTCAGTTGTTCTAAATTAGTTCCTGAATTAAAAAAAAATATTTAACTCTATTTTGTTTCCCCTTGGTCAATCATTCATTATTTCCATCTAATGCTTGAAATCTAATCACTGTTGCTGAGAAAATATTTCAGGAAACTATCTTGACAAAGTATTTTAACATAAATACTAAGAGAACAGCTTTTTGTCAATTTGATAAGAATAAATCAAATATCATACATTCATAATCAAATACGTGGTTCACTTTTCATGTACAATTTCTGTATTTATATTTGGAAGCAATAAATACTAATATTGATACTTTGTGTTTTATTAGAAATATCAATTGAAGGAAAAAGTTAAAGCAAACCACAAGAGAGTTGTTTGGAATAACTCATTTCCCTGATGGTAGTCTTGTATTGAGGCTTTTTGTCTCTGGTAAAAAAAAGTAGGGAATTGGTATACAGGGGATTGTCAGGGTGAGACACATGGAGACTTTGACTTGGGATTTTGGTCCAGTATACCTGTGGCCAACCTACTCTTTAGCTCCAGCTGCTCTCCAACAAGGATGTTTTCAAGAGTGCAACAGCAGCAGGGAAGGGTTTTGGCTGTCATGGCCAAGTGTATACCCCGTTGGGATCCGTGACTTTGTCCCTCTTGTGCCAACCAGTAGCTGTGACTTTCTTGAGGAAACCTCAGTACATGCCTTCTCCAAGAAAAGCTGGATTTGCATTGTCTCTTAAAAAATCTTTTAAGTACTAACTAAAATAATTTAATCTTAAAGTATATTTAGAAGCTGCATTTGAAATTCTAGTCCTTCTGAAGGAAAGAAAGCACCGATTTCTCCATTTCATGAATACCATAAACTGATTTATGCCTTCTTTTGACACTTGGTTATGTGGCAGAGGCAAAGGAGCAGCTGGTAATGCAACCCGTAAAAGTTAAAGAGGAGGAAATGCTATATAACAGAAGCAGAGGGATATTATTAGCTTCTGCACTCTGCTAGAGATGATGCATGGGATGAGAGAATGAGAGATGCTCTTGAGGAGGCCATAGAAATTTCCCTGAGGCTTTCAGCGCTGGTGTTTCCCAGTGGGAGTTGGTCTGGACCAGACTGTGCCACACAGATGAAGGGCCAGAGATGCAGAGAAGTGCTGGATAATCACATAACTGAGTCCAACGCTTGCAGTGTATTCTTTCTAAGAGGGATTTCTTCAGTGTAACTATGTGTGCTGGATAAGAGATAAAAACCTCATGAGCTGAGGCAGCTTGGGGAATTAAAACTGAAATTTTTTGTGGGGGTTGCATTATCAAATTGGGTAGGACCAAGTTGACCCTTCATTTTGCAGATGGCAAAGTACAAACCTGCCAGGCAGACATTGACAACAGCACGTGGATTGCAATGCTTAGAGGATGCCATGTCAGTAACACATGGAAAATCATGGTTCCTGTCCCATAAAAATCTCTGTCATAGGAAACATAGGACAGTCCTAACTTTACCAAGCTCAACCTTAGAGCCTTGAGTCTTGCTCATACATCTCTCCATGAGAAATTGCTCCAGACATTGATTGCTCTGACAGTGCAACCTCCTCCTCCTATTTTACCACCCATGTCCTAAGATAAGCCATCAACCCCTGAGCTCAGTAGGCTGGCAAAGTGTGAAATGCTGTAATGCGTATGAATTTAAATTTTTACAAGAAGTGAAAAGGGAAGAAAAATTAACATTAGTAATATCTAACTTTAAAAAAAAAAAAGAAAACCCCACAACCTGCCATCACAAATTTCTTTAAACAGAAGGACTCTCTTCATGTAGGAAACTACAGAAGGAGCATTTAGAAGAGCAAAGACAGAAGAATTCAAACCCTGGAAAATGTACATGTGATAGCAAATGAGGCCAGGTCTGGCTCAAGATGGTTTTCTGTGACCTCTCCCTGCACATATTTCAAAATGAAATTCTCCTTTCTTTAATACTGAGTTGAAACATAGCAACTGAAGGAGATACTGTTGACACTTGTGTAGTGACATGAATACTCCTCCATGTCTTCTGAGGACTCCTCTAGTGATAGAGCGTAAGAAAGATCACACTGTTTTCAAGTTGGTGCATATTATACGCTTGCCTTCTCCTTTGTCTAATCAAGCTCCTCTCTCCTTTCCTTCAAGATTTCTTCAAAAACACAAAATACTTAAATCTAATTCTTTTGAGTAATTTCTCTGAGCTCTACTTTTAAATATTGGCACTGCATTTCTTTTTTTTATCAGCTGGAAGCATCTGCAACCTGAAAAACTTATAATTAATAATTTATGTAGCTTTTTCTGCCTTTCATTTCTGTGTCTGCCAACCTGGGTATATTAAATTTCTTGAGCTTTGCCTCCATCTTAGTTTGCAAGATGGATCAAGGTGATATAAATAATAGCAGTGGGGATATGAGATGATCAAAACTGAGGTCAAGTTCTCATTTAAAGCTGTATCTAGATCATCCTTGATCTGTCTTATCTCTGTGATATAACACTTTTTTGTTTCCTTGCTCTTCTCCTCTTATTTGTACACAACAGTCTTGTTGCTGTTTGTTGTGAATTAAAACTCTTCAGATTTGCAAAAAGTCATTTGTTCAAATTGTGTTCAAAAACAGAATATTTTTTTAATAAATAGGGAGTGGGATATGTTTTCATATATCCTAAACTCTTCTAAATCCATTTTGTACATTTATAAATCAGGTGTTTGTTTGTGTCATCTTAGAAAATGGGGCATGTTTTATTTCTTAAAAAAACCAAGTGAAACAAAACGAAAAACCAACAAAAAAAAAAAAAAAAAGAACTGAAGAGTAAGACCAACAGCTCCCAAACTGCAGATTGAAAATTAGCTTGTCCTTAGCAAGTGAGATGGTTTTGGCAGCAATCACACTAAACAGGGATTTTCCAATCTTGGCTGCTAACATGAGATTCCTTGTTTAGGATCACATTGCTTGTAGATTACAGAATTGGCCACAGAATAGACACACTACTCAAATGACAGATTTGTCCAACCTGTGCTGTGTTACAGGAAACGGGGCCATGTTTTGTAAACCAGAGCTAATATTTTCCATCTGTAACCAAGTACAAGACTGATGAAGGACATAAAGAATATTCTATAATGGAGAACGATTGGAAGAAGGAATCACTAGTCTTAAAAAAAAATGTATTTTTGTTTGTTTCTCTTTCTTACGATCTTGCAGCCTGTAAGTGTAATATCGGAATATCCATCCCAAGGGAAGAGCCCTGTGTTACAGACTGGGAGCTGATGGACTTGCTCATCAGTGCTCCCAGACTTTGCCTCATGGCGCCCTAATGCCCTTGGTCCCTGTATGATGTGTTACAGAGTCTGTAGTGGATTAGTGGCAGATGACCTTCTGTCTTTGGATAGCTGTTGGGTTGTGGGCCATCTAGTGTTCCTTGTTTCCTTTGAACAAAAGGGGAACAGTGACAATTTGAGATGTTTTAATGATTTGTCCTTGCTTGGCAGGTGCTGTTGCATTTTCAAAATTGGTTTAGAGATGAGAGGAGGCTCTGATTTGGAGGCAGGGTGGTCCTCTGCCAAGAGCTCCCACTGAATTCACCATGTGTGGACCAAGTGTGTATGGACAGGAATTTCCATTTTCTAAGACATATTTTAGAAGATGGGGCCAGAAGGGCCAATGTGAAAGTGAGAGCTGTGTAAGGTTGAAAGAAAAAAATATAATGGCTCTCAGTGGATGATAACAGGGTGCAAGAGGGGAGATGCTCACCAGGCTGGGATTTCCAGGTTGCTGAGGTGGAGTACTCAGCAAACGATGCTGGGTTTGTGCAGAACAGATGGCCACAAAAGTTTCACAGTTGTGGAAGGGGATTTCTAAAAGGACAGAATTTGGCTCAAAGTATTTCTCTGAGGTTGTGGTGCCTGCAGCAGTCGTGGGGCTGTGTCTTAACCCCAGTGTGAAAAATGCTGCATGTGTAAAGCAAATATTCCTCTGCCCAGTTGTATTCAATAGCAATGACTGCACAAAGCCCATGACTGGCTAATTTTGGTGTGAGTTGTTTTTTTGTTTTTTTTTTTTCCATAAAGACTGTCACTCCTGTAAACCACACGCTTCCACCCTAATTTCCATCTGCTCAGAGTAGCACATGGCTAAATCTAGGACTGTGGTAGACATGTACAAATATTTTAAGTGCTCCTAGAAAGTAGGCTTTATGTATAAAGAATAGCAGACTATGAGTGGGAAAAGCAACTCAGTTATGTGTTTCAAGACAAATCAAGTAGCAGAGATGGCTTTTTTATTTTTTTACCAGACAATGGACCCAGCTGTAATTTTTTTATATTTATGATATATAGAGATATGATATATAGAGAGACAACTTATTTAACTTCTCAGTGCTTATAAAATACAAATATGCTTTAATTGAAAGTTTAGTATTAAACAAAATGGTTATCTCACACTGAGTAACAAACTTTTCCAGGAGAAAACAGATTGCAGTGATGTTACAGCCGCAAGTTTCAGTAAGCTATATAAGAGAAATATTTGTACCTTCTCAAATGGAAACAGTATTAGGGTCTGTTACCCAAATGCTTCTTGAACTCAGACAGGCTTGGTGCTGTGACCACTTCTCTGGGGAGCTTGTTCCAGTGCCCAACCATCCTCTAAGTGAAGAACCTTTTCCTGATATCCAATCTAAACCTCCCCTGACTCAACTTCATGCCATTTCTAGAGGAAACTCTAGTCCTATCACTAGTAATGAGAGTGAAGAGATCAGTACCTTCCCCTCCATTTCCCCTTGAAGACCACAGTGAGGTCTCCCCTCAGTCTCCTCTTCTCCGGGCTGACAAAACTGAGTGTCCTCAGCTGCTCCTCATAAGGCTTCTTCTCCAGACCCTTCACCATCCTTATGGCCCTTCTCTGGACACTCTCTAAAAGCTTAGTGCCTTTTTTATATTGTCATGCCCAAAACTGCACACAGCACTCAAGGTGACGTCACATCAGTGCAGAGAGTGATTCAAGGAGTTACCAAAGGCTTGATCCACTGGCAGCTAAGAATGGGGGTTAGTGGTGGGACTGCAGACTTGCTTCTGCTCTTTGCCAGGTGTGAGGTTGTCTCGGGACTCACCGTGCAGCAGTGCTTGCTGGTGGGATTAATACCAGATTAAGTAAAGATATGGAACCAGAAGGAATTAAATATCTTATTTCTTCAGTTCTTCCCATTCTGGGAAATTTACTTTTCAGCCTGTGTCCAACTTGCTCCTTTTGTGGGTGATATGTGAATCTCTGAGCATAGCTCTGACCCTTTACATTTCTTTTCAATGGTAAATTGTTATTTATAGAAAGGAGTTTGAGAGAGGCTGTGGAATTACTGGCTGTATGTTTTATAAAGCAAGCCAAAAGAGGAACTAAAATAATTTGGATTCAAATTCCTCTAAGTCCAAGCTCTGAATTAGCTCTGCTGCTATTCATGGGATCCATAAAAAAAACCAAACAACAAACAACCCTGCATTAAAGCCTTTCAGATTTGTTCAGTTCTACTTTTATCTGGCAAAAATTTAGACCTTTAACTTAATCAAACCCTGGAAAAATAAAAATTTGATATAGCTGGAAATTTGACAGAAGATGTGGAAGAAGTTGGTGCATAAACTGTTAAATTGCTGCCATGTGAGGACACAGACAGGAGGAATATATGTAGCAAAGGGGGACTGTGGTGTCACTGTTTGTTAAAAGCTGTTGTGTTTTGCAAAATGTTTCTCCAGCTTGGGGCATAACCTGGGATGACCTGGAGACATACCTGGGCACCAAGTCAGAGTCATGCACAAACACATGGTGAGGGACTGACTTGCGCTTGGCCCTGACTGTTTGCTTTTCCATTTGCACAGCAAGATACGTCAGTCCCACATATGCAAAGGAAGAGGCTGCCATCTCCCTGTGGCACAACTATGAGCTCCTGAGGCTAGGGAAGTCATTAAGAGGGCAGTAAGATAACCTGTAGCCAGATGGGATTGCAAGCTTTTGGGAAAACACCAGGAAAGTATGGGGGGAAAATTTGTAATATTTGTAAATATTATTATCTGTATCAAACTCTATGTCCCTTGGTGTTGTGAAAAGTTTTGGCAGTGCTTTGCGACGAATTACGTCTGCAGTGAAATGTGAGGAGATGAAAACTGGAAGCAATCATGCTGAACATTCGTGAGGCTGTACCCTTCCAAATGTTTCTGTTTATGTGGTCCCTGTTTTGATCACCTGCTTGCTGCTGAGTATTTTCCCTTTCCTCCCCGGACTTTAAGGGAGCAGCAGACTAATAAAGGACTAGATTTCTCTTCCTCTTCTGTTCTGCTAATATACCCTGTTAGGAAGACGAGTTAAATGTCCTGGCAAGCAGATCCGAAACATGTTCTGAGCTTTTGGGAGACCTAATGAGGGTCAATCTGTTGTGTATCCAGCACTCGCAGGAGGCCTGTCAGACTAGAAATGGGAGTTTTGATGTTGCTAAAATGTGAGAAAAATCAGTATTTATTTCCTTTCTTCATAAACACCAAACTTGCTCAGCCCTGTATGACATGGTGGCCTGTGCTCAGGTCCTTGGTGAGCCTGGGTTTTCCCAGTCCATCCCCTATCCCCTAACATATTCACTGTGCAGTTAGAGAGCCTGGAGCTGCACATGTTGAACCAGAAGGTGCTGGGGTGCCATTCTCCCCACCTGCCTGCCCCCCCTCCCCATGCACATCATTCACACTTTCCTCACCACAGGGGACAGGCTGATATTTTATATCACCACGTTGCCATGACCCTCTATGACAAGGAGAAAATTTTAGTCACTTGTCTCGTTGGGTTGCAAACCTTTATGAATACCGCAACTAATAGCCCGGGTAAGTGGAAGATTAATTTCTATACCACCTGGCGGCAAGCTGTGGATTAGGCTGCTGTCCCTCGTGTGGGTTTAATGTTGGAGGAATGGGGCACTTGAGTACCCAGACAATCAGCCTCTTGTTTAAACAATGAGCTTCTCGGTCTTGTTAGCCAGCGCTCTTAAATTTTCATTTTATTCTGGTATGCAGGCTTGTGTGATGTGGAGAATTGCTTCAGCACAGAGAGACTGCAAACCTGTTCAATTAAAGGAAATGCTCAGATCCAGCTGTTGGAGCCCCATGAATGCCAGTACTCCTCACATAGTAAGTAAGACCAACGCACTCTGCCCTTGGAACAGATATGACGATTTGCGCCTTAATTCTCCTGAAAAAAGAGCCTTTGTTGGGGAAGGATGGTTGGGGAAAAGAGGAGGAATGCAAAGCGTGGTGCAGAAAATGCCCAGTGAGACCAAGTTTTCTGCAGATAACAGTGAGGTCTCTATAGCATGAGCCCAGTAACGAGGCGCCATAAGAAGCATGTACAGTACGAGCTCCTATTACAGCTATAGAACTGTCTTGTAAATTTTATAAATGCTTTCCTCTCATGAAAAAAGCATATGTTGTGGGGTAACTTACCCTATACTTTCACTTCCAAGAAACAGGCTAACAAGCATAGCCACGGTGTGCATACACTCACTGTGGGTGCGTGACCATACACTGACTGTTGGCGCCTGGTTTTTCAGTTGCCTTGGTTTGGGTGATATGTTTCTGCACCCATTTGTGGGTGACACAGGTGTTGGGGCAGTATTGGATGGTCAGCCAGATGTCTTTTTACAGATCTTTTATAAAAGATCTTTTATATCTTTTATGTATATTTGGTATATCTACACATACCAATATATATAATATATTATCATTTCTCTAGAAATATTATATCTATTTTATGTATAAAAGGCTGTAGCAGTTTCAGTAGGCGCTGAATGCACTGCAACAACAAACGAAGTAGCTGACCTAATGCTTGTGTCTCAAACAGGAGCTGAGTACTGAGGACTGGGCATGGGGAAGGAAGACATTGGAATGGGACAAACCACAGGAAGAAATGATGAGCCATTGACCCAGGATTCAGCTGAGTGGCAAAAGCCATCTCCTCAAAGGTAACGGAGCTGGAATCCTCACCCCAGAGCAGGGGCTGGTAACCTCTTGTTTGACACCAGGAACCACCATATCTCCGAAAAAGTGGCTTTCCCCACTCTTGCTGTCTCTTCCCTCTCAACCTCATTTTGTTCCCCGCCATGGGGGCTTTAAAAAGATACTAGGCACAGTTTCAGCTGCTGAGATGGAAATGGGTCACTGGTCCTCAGTAGCAGGTTAGCTGCTGCTGGTCCTTAGGCTGCACACTCATGCCATTTGTCACACAGGCTACAAGAGAAGAGGTTGCATTTTAATTTACTAGCTGGGCCTGTGAGGTGCACAGGATTTCAGTCCAGTGCTGAACTAGATAATGAAGTGCTTTGTTGTTAATTGGCCACTCCAAGTGTCTTTTTTAGTCAAGTATATGTCCATCTTCATCTGTCTATCTACTCATATACATACAAACATGTAAATATATATGTACTCATATGTGGCTCTGTGTGTGTATACATAAATACCTCTCTTTATATATATCATTTGTGTACATGTTAAAAAAATAAATGCCTGACTTTCCTGACAGGTTACGAAAGGTTACGAAAGGGCTCCAGTGCTTTAAATCCCTGCAGAAGATGCAGCAGCTGTTGGGTCAAATCTTTGCAGCTTTTCTAATGTGTGATGCTTGTTTCAGGCAGCAGCTGAGCCCGCAGGCCCTCTGCAAGAAATTTTGCTGTAGAAATCCTCTCTGCACGTGCCTAGGAGCCAAAATCAGCCTTTTCTGGTGGTTGGTGAAACAGTGTAAGACCTTTGAAGGAAATTGTTACCATGTCCTTTGTCTTGCTGTGAGGTATGTAAAGCGTCCCTTGCCCCTGTTCCATTTCTTTGTTATTAAAGTGTATTTTAAATACACATTGATAATAACAAATTGAAAGAGATAATTTTTAAACAAAAAAATAAATAATTCCAACACTCAGCATGATATGAGGTATATATGGTTCTCTTTCAGGTGAGTTAAAATGCAAAACCAGAGAAAAACTGTGGTCCAGTTTGATGAAGTGGCATAAATCAAGATTTGGAAATATAAAGTGAGTGGGCTGAAAACAAGACCTTAATGCCTCCCTGCACTGTTCCTCTACGTTTGGGGCAACTGAACACAAGGTACACAGTCAAAAGCAGATCCAGAGCCCAAGTCCCATTGAATTTTTGGCTCACTGACTAGTGTAGATGCTTGCAGGACTTCTCCCCCAGCTGGTTAAGCAGACTGGCACCTCCCTTAGACAGAGAGTTACAAAGCCAGATTGTTCCAGTGAGAAATGTCTCTAACAATTAACATTGCTTTGGATTTAAGTTTTTGCAGATATGCTTCCTTTAGGATGAAGAGCAGAAGACTTGGCTCCAAGAGCTTCAGTTCTGCCCCACCTCAGCTGGACATGTTCCAGCACCCCAGCATCATTCCTGCTGCAGTGGAGGTGCTTGCATGAGAGCCATCTGCTGTGCCTGCACCTTCACCTTCAGGACTGTGTCTGGTAGGGTGGATCTTGCAGTCACAGAAATCTGCTTCTGTGCACGGAGGTAGTGTTAGACCACCACCTCCCTTGACAGGGCTTCAGCTCACACAGAGCCAGGGCTGTGCTGTGAGGGGAAGTGGGACACACAAAACCCTTCCAGTCTTAAACACCATCAGGGCTGCCGGCAGAATCCTGTTGCACAGCAGCCAGACTGGCTGGCACCCCAACAGGGCACTCCATCCCCAAACAGCTGCAGCTGGCCATGACAACACCCATGCTGGGCAGGAGGAGGATACAACGTGTTGGAGCAGACTGGAGGGCAGCTGTGGGGGCAACCTCAGTGGCACCCAGGGGTGCTGCTTCTTGCACTGCACAAGCCGCTCACACTGGAGCTGTGAGACACTAACCACTGTTCATGTCCTGTGTGCACAACACGAGACACAAAACACATCCTCCCCACACATCCTAAAACACATAACACTCACTGGAGACAAACCCACTGCTGCACAGCACTTACACACTGCACACAGGAAAAGCAGAGTAGGTGTGTGCTGCAGACATGGGATACAAACCACACTAGCGACACTTGGTGGAGACATGACTTGGATGCTACTTGTGCATTCCCAGTTCAGATTTCCCAGCTACTTTCTTTCTTACACTGGTGGGACTGAAAGCAAAAGCAAAGCACAGCACGTCCCCCTTTGGTAGTAGAGCAGAGAAGATAGTATTCATCATCTCCACTCAGATGTATTTCTTCCTCTGCCCATCATCTTTAACTAAACGGCAAATAACCATGTTAATATTTGTCTTAGACCATTTCAGCCTCTACCTTTCCCAAGGCATTCATCCCTGTGACCCTCAGCAATACCAGGATGCGTTCAAGCCTTGCTCAAGGCAATGCTGTAGCTGGTGGTACGCCTGTAAGCCATGTACAGTTGGATAGCACAGGAACAGAAGGCTGCTAGAAGCTGGAGGCTGACACTCATTTCCCCCCAGCTATTTAATACTAGTGGTTAATTTCAATGTCCATAACCTACCTGAATCACTCATTTGAAGCCAAATAACCAACACCAATAACAACAAAAAAAAGGTTTTATACCTTAGTATTGTGGTACAGCAACCATCCCTCTGCAGTGTGGACTTCAAGTTGGTTGATTTAATTCACAACTCTCTGGTGAAAGCTTCATTTTATTTGCCAAGTATATGTACACTATCCCAAGCATTTCATCTAAGCAAGATGGTTATCAACACACCCTCTCTCTCTTTTCAGAGAACTAGATGCACACTCCAACACCCTCAGCAAACATTACCTCCACAGAAGCAAGCCAAAGGTAGCCCCCAGGCAACTCTGTCCTTGCTTGTGCTGTGCTATGCTCAGCAGATGCTCAGCTACAAAAGAGTCAGCTTGCTTCCCTGTGTAACCCAACTCCCCAGTGCCACAGCTTGGGTGTTTCAGCTGTGAGTGTGCCTTAGCAGGAATGCTGCAGGACAGTGCTCCTGGCTGCTAAGCATAGTTTTGATGGTCACACAACATCTTCCTGCTCCCTGTGGTGGCACGTGTGCCTAGCAGGCACATACCTCGCTTTCTCACATAACCTCTCCTAGTGCTGTTAACAAATCAAGCATGGTGCAAGAGCTGTATTTTTACTGATCCTGGACAGAGTGACTCGCCAGGTTGACTGTGATGGAAGCCTGCACCTTAAAAAATAACAACAATAAAAAGGTGCCGTTAAGCACTATAAGTTGCTGCATATTCTACATTAGGGTGCAGGTCTAAACTCTGCCGAGCTGGGGAGAACAGGATCCACTCTGTCTTTGCAACGCAGTGCTGTACGTTGCCAGGCACCCTCTGAGCTGCCTACTAGTCAGGCTGAACTCCTGGACTCATCACTGGACTCCTCTGAGTTTAAGAGCAGTAGACCTGAATGCTTCTCTACCTTTGTGCTCAGCCAGTTTCTGCCTCCAGCATTCCTTTTTGACACCCACATTATAAAAGATTCATGAAACCATTGCATTTTCTTATCTAGAATGAGTTTCAGCTACAATACTTTTCTTAAAGTTTGAAGATAATGTACCCATTTGCCAGTCTTGACAGTTAATGTCTGTGCAACACCAGGGAGCACTACCATATGATACTAGTCAGGTCCATCACAGCCATTCTGGTCCATAAAGTTAAGACAAGCCATTTCCAAATAAGCTGCCACACCAGTTATGATACTAGGATCATTCATCTGGTTACTCATTGTCCCGTACAGGTCCCTTGGTTTGGATTGTTTCTAATTGTTTATTCATTGAGTTAGAAACAGGTAAGTGCGCTCTCCTCCCCTCTGGAGTCCTTCAGCATCTGAGTGCCACTCACTCTGTTCACCAGCAGCCATCCACCAAAAGTCATTCACTCCCAGCTTGAGGCCACCAGCAGCACATGTCCATCAGAGCTCACTGGGGAAGACAACAACTTTACCTGTAGAGTTTATGACATCTGGATGCATTGAACACCTCAGAATTGCCATATAAGGAGTGCCTCTTCACTGTTATTCTGTAGTTCAAATCTGTCTACAAAAGGCCCCCTAGATTTATGTGCATCCATACTTGATCCATGCTTGTCAGCTACATGATGCACTCTATAATAAAGTCCTTTGTGAAGTCTGCAGATAAAGCAGTTACAGACAGTCTTAGTTCTAGGGACATCTGTTGTAGTCTTTACTTACTCCTCTACTTTGGCAGTTGTATTGCATCTTTTCTTTTCCTCTGATTGAGGCCAAACAGATAATTTCCTTTATTGACCTCCCCCCCAGCTTTGGGTGTCATGTTTGCTAGACCCTGTTGTGGATTTAAGTCCAGTGATCCAGAGGAAGGAGCAGCCTCCCCCTTCTCGGTTTAACGGTCAGAGGAGCCAAGCAGCAAACCCCCTGTGGAGTCAGTAATTTTTATCCTGTGACCTAGGAGACATCATTCATGTTGCAACTTGGATGATATTTCTGGAGCAAGACATGAATTAATTACTGGAAGCTGGGCCCGTGGAAAGTATTCCTGTTTGTCACCGAATCCCACCAAGAGCAATGGGGGCTTTATGCGAATGTCTTGGATACAGCCACGTTAGACTGATCAAGTCCAAACTGACAACTGCATAGAGCATTAGACTTGCCTTTGTGCATCCTGCAGGAAGATGATGGGCATCATCCAATAAAGCCTAACGTGCATGCAGTACACAAGTGTGCCTTTGCATACTTCACAGGTTAAATATTAAGTTGTAGGTTTTTAGGAAACTAGATGGTTTTCCTGCTGCTTAACATGTTTCTGTGACATTTTAATTAGCTGCTTATCTGTCATAATACAGTCTGGCTGTATTGCTCTAGCCATCTAGACTAGCACAGGTTTATTCTCTTTCTATCTGGCATACAATCATTTTTCCCCAACCTCAAAAACAGCGAGGGCAAAAAGAAAACTGACCTATTGGCCCCATTACCATGTCAGTCATCCTCAAACCATGAGGCTTGTATGCCAATTACAGCACACACCTAAAACCTGCCATCAGTGTTTAATGCCCAACTTCGTTTTTCAGGGGTTTAAAGAAGTTTTGTCAGTCACATTATAGAAGTACCATTTACTTGGGCCCACTGCCTGAGACCATCTTTAGTCCAGTACTCCACACAGGATGGTTACAGTTAATAAAGGTACTTTTTCTAACCTAGAAATAGTTTTGGACCAACTGTCTTCACTAAAAGAAAAGCCAGAAAGACTTACTTTGCCCTCTTCGTCCCCAGCATGTAGCTATGTAACATGTTCTGGAGACTGAATATTTGAAACAAGAGATAGTCATTTGTCTTTATGGGCTGCATCAAATGGTGAATTTAAAACAGTTGGAAGTATACGGAGCAAGGGTAGGAATGAGGAAACTTGGTTTGCTTCCTTGGCAACAAAATCTACAGCACAGCAGGAGAACAGAGCATGATAATTAGGGAATTACAGCTATTAGTCACAGAAAATATGCTGCAGTTGCAGGTCAGGGACCTGAGGTTGCGGCACAGGAAGGAAAACTGTAATTTAGAGTCTGCAAGGAACTCACTGCATGCACTGGACTTCTTGCTACTTATAGCATCTCTACACCTGTTTTGCAGGGCGGAAGTCAAACAGACAAGAACAGAGATCAGCAACAAGCCACCAAGGAAATAGAGTTTCTCTACAAGTCAGGACAAAAACTATTTTCGTAAGAACTATTTTTAATAAGAAATGGATATTCCACCAACTCTTGTTCACTCCCCCTCCTTCTCAGTTGGCAACCCTCTTTCTAAACAGGACAATCAGAAGTGTAAGCTTTAAGATGAGGGAGATGACAAAACTTGATCCACACAGTTATTCTGGGAGCAAGCTTAAGAAGCACCAGTTGTTACAAGGGATGTATAATGCAAGTCTCACTGAAACAGGGCTTGGTTTGGAGAGTTCTGTGAATTAGCCCAGAGCCTGTATTAATTTCCTGCAAAGGGTAGCTGTTACTGAAGGGAACTGAAGAATACAAAGGGAAATACAAGCCTCGAACTGAAGACGATACCACTTTATTTTCCTAGCCTCCACCTTAAAAATGCCAAACTTTAATCATATGCACAAGAACAAGCCCAACAGTCACTCACAATAACAACATTAAAGCCACTCTGATCATAGTTTGCCCACAAGCCATTAAAAAGAGGACCTATTGGTATAGTTTATGACCAAGACACTCGCCAACCACCTTATGTGAAATGCTATGCCACCTCCTCTTTTTCCAGTGGAAGCTGGTCCCATCCCTGAGGACTAGGGTGTGCTATAGCTACTGCCCACCAAAAACCTTCACTTGACTTTAGCTGTCCCCAAAACTGGGTGAGAGGCTGTCATGATCACACACTTTCAGAGGTGGATTTTTATCTGGACAGAGACATTATGGCATTTTCCTCATTGTACTCCAAGTGAAGTTGTATACAAAGCGACCTGGAAACTGGACTCCCATTTCAGTTGAAAAGAGTGGTTTTCCCAGACCTTGAAGGGTGTAAGTTTCAATATTCTTTCAGCCAGTAAAGCAAATTCATAGAATACAGACACATTCACACTGCACTGACATGCCTGACTCATGGAAAAGCTAATCTATTACTCATGTGCTTTACTGTAACCTTTGATATAGCTAAATCCCCATAAGAAGTTCCTCATTGCCATTCCACTCAAGAGGAGAATTTTCATTTATTTCACCAAATCTCCTCCACCTTTTGTTCCACACTAATCATGTCTGGGTTTAGTTTTTAAATAATCTTCCTTTCCAAAAAATTTAGTGTGTGGAAAAGCTTCTTTCTCACTTCTCTATCCCTAAATTAAGTTGCTTCAGAAACAGAGAGGTGATTATTACAGGTGAGAACTGAAGCATGAGGGAACTTGAGGGAACCTAAACTTGCTGAGGAACAGAAGAAACACCCACCACACCCTGAGGCTGACCAAGAGCTGACAGCCTCATTTCTTCAGACTTGCACCTGTTTTGCCTGACCACACAGCTCAGATTCAGAGGCCAATACCAGGAGACCTCAGGCCATGAGGCTCAAAGTTCTCCATAAGGCATAACAAGCTCATTCAAGTGTTAATAAACAAGACTTCCAGCGTTTGCTTGCTGCACCAGCTAGAAGCTTTGCATCACATCTAAGCCAAACTAATTCTTTCCATGGAAGAGCAGCTATTAATAACTTCCTACTGCCCAGTCCAGCCTGCTGACCAGTAGCCAGGCCTCCCCAGTTCTCCTTGAAGGCTAACAACATGCCATACAGATCAACCAATTCAAACTATTTCAGACAGGAAGCTATTTCAGTGTCCTAGACCCTCAAACTGCCCTAAGCACCTCTGTTTCAAGGTGATATCACATGAATTCAGTCACTGCTCTCCCTTGAGTGAGGTGTCACAGCTCAGAGGTGAGCAAAGCTCCTCGGCTCTGGGCTAAAACCCTTCCCTTGGTCATCTCTCAGCTGTCTGGATGAGAGTAAGTGCTCTGAGAACCAGTGGGAAGCACTTACTCTCAACCAAAGGGATAAAATACTTTTATTCTTCTTGGTGAGCTGCCAAACCTAGAACCTGTGCCTCACTCAGAGTTATCTGTCAGCCAGATGGTTTACGCAGTTGGAGGCTGGGGAAGTCATGCCAAATGCTTGATGGAACCTTCCTTCTTGCCCTGTTTCTGGTTATTAGCAGACTGCAAAGGCAAGTTGGCTCCCAATCCCTACTCAGAAGACCACCTGTATTCTCCACCTTACTGAAATACAGCACATCAAACGAGAAACGTTGCTGCCACTTGGGACAGAATCTCTTTAGCTTAAGAAGAAGTGGTAGCTGAAATGCACCTCAGTCCTGTAGCCTTTCCACCAGAACCACTTAACCATAGTAATGTAAAATTTGGTTTTAAAACCTTCCAGAGGAAGATTGTAATTTGCATTTTAGAGCCCCATGCACTGACTTGCCCGAAATGGACCTCCACCCACTTGCTGGTATTTGTGCCTTCGTTTCTACAGGGGAGACAAAGATTCACCAGGTCTTGGTGCAACGCACCCAATTCATCTCAGCAAAGTTTTAAGTCCAGTTCTAATAGTGCCAAGTGCTTGATGCCATTTTTAGAAAGCAGAATAACTAAGTATTTAAGGACAGATCCTTCCCCAAATAGACAAGAAGAGCCAATCAGCAGCTGTTTCTCTGGAAAGTTTTTGCCAGCACTACAAATGCTCCATATAGAAGCAGAAAGACACTACTTCTGATCATAAATGCATGTTAGATGACACCGCCACTAAATATATCAGGTGACTGCTAGCACAATTGGTTTTATTCCAGTCTGGTTCCCTTCTGGTGTGGGCAGCAAGGGCATCTTAATTGAAACAGCCCCAAGATGAATTTAGTTTAATCACTGAATGTGAAGTAGGGGGCAGGGAAGAAGGAAAGAGAAGCAATATTAAGTGTGGAAACTAATACAAAAAGCTTCTGGGATATTAATAGTGTGCTGAACTAATAAGATGCAGTCAAAGCTATGAAGTTTCTGGAACACCGCAGCAGCTGCTACTGTGAAGTAAGAGACTGGAGTGGATCTGTGTATTTACAGCAGTTATCTGAAAGCTTGAGCATGTAATTCCACTCAGAATCCCCACCAACACAAATACGTTAAAAGGAGACTGAAAAAGCTCCTTTAAACCCACTAAGCACAATAGCTAAAGTTTCCAGAAGAAATAATTCATAGCATTAGAGTTATGCTCACAGAGATGGCTAAGACCCTCTCTGGACTGAACATAGAGCAGAAGCTCTTGCTGAGAGCAGGCTATACTGTAGAAGCCCAAAAACTTTCCAGCCCTCTTGGTTATTTAAAAAGCCTTCTGGGACAGGAATCCGTTACATAAAGGAATCTGTCCCATAGAAGTTGGGCTAGACAGTGATTGTTTAAAAACCTTAGATTCACATCAGTTTGTTTGTTTGTTTGGCGTTTGGTTTTCTTTGTTTTTTGGGGGGTTTTTTGCATGCACCTACAGATAAAGTTGATTTGTCCATGAAGAGATAAGATGAGGCATCCGTTTCCTTCAAGAGCTGGAGAACAGGTCCAGTCAAAGACAAATCCCCATCGAGCAAGGGCAAAGCTCACGGCATCCACCACACCAGGAGGGAACTCCCTACGTGAGCTGGTAGATGGCAGCAACTTACAGTTCACTAACAGCTCTGCGGTGCCTTCTGTGCATATTGCCACAGCCTTGCCAAAGGCTGAAGAAGGCTATGTGACTGAGAACCCTCACAAAGCACAGGAAAGGTGGTATTCAGTTAACCCTACAGAAGAGGGAGGGGGAACAACTCAACATACTGTCTGTGCGGCACCAGCCATGCTAGGGACACACTAGGAAAAGCTGCAACCACAATAGCAGAACAAGTGCTGCTATTGCCCAGAAACACTACAGCTCTGGGTATGGACCAGAATCTTGATATGGAATGAGTAGGTAAGCACATAACATTAATGTACTATGGAACTGAGAGTAGATGAACATGGCATCTACACAAGAAGACACTGCAGTCAAACAAACAGCATCACCACAACCCCCTCGGACTCTTCAAGAAAAGCACTAGTCCTAGAGTATCTAAAGCCCTTACCATGGTTAACTATTCCAGTCAGAGGTCTCTGAAGGCTGAACAGCAGCCTAATGTTAGATATTAAGAGAGGAAAAGCCATTTCGTTAAGGAAGCTTTAGAGAAGAGTTACAGATTTGAAGACTCATTTTAAGCTTTCGTCACTGGCAGGGAATGGGAGAAGTCAGGTTACTTAACTGCTGTTATGACAATTATCAAATAGAAGAGACCAGTGACTTGAAGAGAACATTGCAGTTCATAGCAAAATTCCACTATGCTTTTCATTAGGTGTGTCCAATTACTTCCAGTATAAATTAGCTAGACCGTTGAAAGCAGGTTTGCAGAAAATAGGTTTAATGCTGTTAAATGAGTTTAATGTGGAAAAAAAAGAAAAAGAAAACAACGAAAGATTTGTTTCCCATGAAACAGTCAAAAAGTTTGAAGCTACTTTGGAGATCTCTCAGACCCTGCAAAATCTTTCAGACTTCCTATCTGCTTCACTGACAAGATTCAGAACTTCAAGACAGCACTTAATGCTAACTTTGTGCAACAGTTCTAAGAATGAAAAGCAAGAACTTACTAGGGTCAGCTCTAGTAGAGCTGACTTCAAAGGCTGCTGAGCAACTGCAGATGCAGGCAGATGACCCATAACTATTTTACCAACTTACTCATACATATTGTTGCTAATAGAGTCATGGAAGCAATATTACAAACCCTGTTCCTAGTCATGCTGGGCTCAGTGACCATTCATGCTGCAATCTAACAAGTCAGCTTCAGCATCTTCAATTAGGCCAGAAGACAAGTAGGGAAAAGAAAACAGGAGTGATACCATGCAACTCTACCATTGGTAAGTGTGGGTTGCAGTTCACTCTGAAAGTCTGGGCAATCCTGCTGACTCTGACAAGTTTCTTGTAGAAAAACTCATGGTTTTCTATTGTACCGATATGCAGAAAGAGAGCCTCATCCTATTTGTGATACCCAGCTCTGGCAAAAGCAGAGGTACATCTCCCTATCTGCAATAGGGCACTTTAAAAGCAGAACACACCCAAACCTTGTTGAAAAGATGCTTTAACCACTTCACATATGTCAAAACTACAAAGGCAGTTTATCTGCACTTAAAAACAGAGATAGAGAAGGAGTGCAAGCACAAACCTGAAGACAGAAAGCTTTGAAAAGCCTGGTAACCCCAGGACAGCTCCTCCACAGCAACCCTAAGGCTGAACAGCACTCCCACCTGAGCCCAGTGCCTGCTCACCCCAGCCTTTCCTCCCCTCATCGACCATAAAGGGCCAGCCCCGACAAAGGGAGCTCTTGGGAGTGTTCAACAGGATTACATACACGAGGTAACAAGAGCAGCAGCTCTGTGTTGTAAGGAGACAGGCACACCACCGGCTCCCAAGGCACACTGCTCTCCAGTGAGCTGCAAGTTTCCCAGTGACAGTTTATCCACTAAGAGTTGCCTGCGCTCCAAATTTGACCACTAACTGCCTGAGCACCATGCAAGCAATTTAGGACTATTTTCTAGAAGCAGAGCAACTGGGACCTGTTCTTTCACCGTCAGAAAGAGAAGGGGAGGGATCTACATGGAGGGCAAATGAAAGCCCAAAGCTCACCTATCCCTAGTTCCTCTATTGCCTGCATCTTCTCCTTTCCAAGGGGGATTAAGTCTGGAAAAAGTTTGATTATTTGGAACAGTGCTGTGATCCTACACTTTGCCTTTTGGCAGTTGGGTGGAACCAGACTGGGTGCACAGCAGTGCAGGGTGAGCCATGCACACATGACTGAGATAGGAAGAGACATTAATGAAACCTTCAGGGTTTTCTCAGACCATCCTGTCATTCGGTATAAGAATCACAGAGGAAACAACTCCTCCTTACCTGAGCTGGGCATTGAAAATAGTCAGGCTCCAACCTTCAATGAGCACACACTTGCTCAAGCACAAGTTAGTAGTACAGAAGTGGGCTATTTGGCTTTTATGTTAGCACCTGGTTTCAACTAGAAAACAGACAATCAAGAAGAGCCAGTCATGTTTTACAGTGACCAAGACAGAGTTTAAGGATAATTTCACTATGGTACTCCTTTGTTCAAAGCAGAGTTTCAACTGAGAAGTAACAAAGACAAGTTTTTCATGGCAGAAAGTTTGTTCTCCAAAGCAACAGCTGTTGCCAGTTACAAAAGCCACATGAGTATCCTGAGCATTTACTACAACATACTCATAATACAGAGCTAAAGGTTACTCTCAGGTCTCAGCTACAGCTTGTTATTGCCCCCCATAATTTTTCTCAAAAGGCTTTGATGTTTCACTGTTTCCTTGGTGCTGATTATGACTACCTATCCACTGTAGAGCCTCAAGTCTGTGATGGAAGGAGATTAGTTAGCTAGAAGAAGAAGAAGAAGATGGTTTGCACATGAGCTCAGTACCCCCACATCTGAGCAGGCACGCAGAATTTGGCAATTGGTTGTCCACTGGCAGTGAAGGCAGCAAACGTGCTTGTTGCAGAAGCAGGTGACCACAGAGTGATAGCTTGCCCCTTTCCTCAAGTTCACAGCTCCTCCCAGCTCCAAAGGGCTCACCCATCAAGACTTTACCACTTGCTCCCTCTACACATTTTTGCCAATGAGGGAGAAGTGAAGAGACAGAGGGGCTGCTTGTTTGGTATTTTTGCTAACTGATTCCATGGTGCAGTGATATCCCAAACAATACCAACCAAGCTCTACCAGATTTTTGGAAGTCTTAATGCAAGAGACCTTGCAACACCCCCGTGCAGTTAAAAAAAGGATATTGGCTCATGCCACCCACCACTGAAACAGACACCCCTAGGCTGGGATGAAGCAGCTGTATGACACCATGCAGCAACACTTCACAGCATTTTAGGGTAGAAAGCAATTAACCTTTGGCTGAATCCCCTTAGCTCCAAGCTACAAAAAGAGTGTTTGTTCTGTTTTCTTCTCTACCCCCCACCTCCCCCAAGTCTGCACAGCTCTGGTGTTCTCATTAGCTCACTGCCCAGGCTGCTCTCTGGACCCTGAAATGGAGAACAACAGTTGTCATCAAATTAATGGGCTGTTTATCCAAATATTAATTTTGTTTTTTCTTGCTTCTGCTCCAGGGTAGTGGCAGCTGATTCCAATAAAATTCGGGTGAGGCTGTAGTGCATTGTCACTGTTTGGACAGTAAATACACTGGAGCTGACACCTACTTGAGATCTCTGATGTACTTTAAAGCAAGTTCAGAGAGTTTGGGCAAGATCCTCTTTACGGGTCTGAAGAGAGTAACTGCTCCAGCTGAGGGAAGACATCTTTCTGCCCTCTACTGTTTCTTTCTAGGTCTGATTGAAATTTAATACTACTTTCTGTACTTACACAGAACCTTCATCTTCAGGTCCTGCCCTAAGACAGAGCTTCCTAGGATCCAAGTCTGCCAGTGACATCATGAAAGCTTAGAAATCCCAGCAAAGTCAGACGTCCCTTAGATTTTTAACTTCTGAATTAAAATCCTGTATAGCATAGGCAAAGAGTGAAAGATTTTAAAAGTCTGAAGGCAGTTAAATGAAGACTTGGGAATACAATCTGTGTCTGATCCTCCAAGTGGGATTCCTCCAGTTCACCCCAAGCACATATTTCCAACTTCATCTGCCTCATAGGCAGAGAATGGGTTCATCTCAAAGGCTACCATCAATTTAAGACAGGTCTGGTGAATCCTCTCCTTGCAGAACCCTTATTTCCATCATCTAGGCTCACTCTAGTCAACTCCCATACCACAGTAGCATGCATATGCACCTTTATGCATTCAGCACAGCACTCTGCTTCTGCTGAAGCAAATATCAGGTATGGGTTGTCTAAAAAAACCTATCAAACTCTCCATAGCTGCGTGCCAGCTCTGCATTTAAGTCGGAGTGGTTCTCACTCACATCAAGGAGATGCATTAAATGACCTTAGGGGTGACACTACATAGAGAAAAACAGTATGTTAGCAACTTTATCTTTCCAGGTGCTGCTTATCAGCTTCATCCCAATAGTCTTCCACCCTCTTCCATAAAAAAGTATGTTCCTAAACAGACATAATTTGTAACTGCACCACTTCAAGCAGTTAAAGAGACTACTCTGGCACCTTCATGTTGCTGCATGCTTCTAACATGAAGCTTTCCCAGAGATGCTCAGCTCTGAGCCATCACAAATGGGAAGCTAGAGCAGAGGCTGTGGTCACCTGCAGGAGCTCTGGGCAAGCACAGACAGACCAGCAACAGCCTGTAAACAGCAGGAGGAGGGTGTAAAGTCAGCCTGAACTGAGGGCAACATACTTGGTGCTCTGGAAAGCACCCTCGGGAGGGGTCTTTCCAGCAAACTTCAGGCACCACTAAGACCAGTTTGGTCATAGGACTTGCAAGTGCACACCTCCTCTAAGTTGGTGGAAGGAACAAGCCCACTGTAATTCCTCAGCCCCAAGCCAAAACCTATTCTGCTACCTTTTGTTTCCATCACCTAAATGACATGAAACCTGTCAACAGCCCTTCCCAGACAAGGAGTGAGCCAGATTTGAGACACATAAAGCTACCTGGGTTTAACTCTCTCTTATTTTGGCTTCAGGTGGTTCCTCATGTAAGCCTGTCAGTCCTAAAATCCAGTCACAGGCAGTGGGGGTCCCTGGGCCATGCTGTGCCTGGCCACCGCACCCCCCTTGGACTGCAAAACACCATGGGCTGTACCTGCACCACAGCAGGTTTGGTGCCCAGCCAAGGCAGCAGCAGGAGCACCACTGAACTGCCAATGAGCAGATACCACCTTTCCTCCGGCCTATATCAGTAAGTTTGAGAATAATCCAACACCTTCCCACTCCTATTGTAGGTCTGGTGTCATATTCAAACATGAGTGTTACATTCATCTTTTCCAATGTCTGAAGTCTCTTTTGCTTTGGTTATCTACAGCAAAGGCTGCTGTAGGAGCTCCTTCTCCAGGCAAAGAAGAAGTCAGAAAATAAAATCAGGAGTCAAAGCAAAGCAAAGTGCTTTCCCTTAAGCCTCACTAGAGTGATGCAGGCAGGAAAAGAGCGCCTGCATTAGCAGATACCCTGCTAGTGGGCTTAAAGGGGAAGGAATCCATAAAACCTCCAGGCATTCCAGCAGGCTGGGTACCCAGGATCACTTTCACAGTTTAGGAAACAGTTTCATCTCAACCCCCACAAACTGACCTTGGCAGAACATCGAAGTTTGCACATAACAGCCATGTCTGTGCTATGAGTAATCCAGTCCTCTAAGCTAATGCTCCATTTCGTTGGTGGAACAAAATATCTCATTATCATGTGAATGAGACATGAGAGGAAAAAAGACCTAAATCACATCAAAATGATATTTACGAGAATTTCCTAAATCCATTTAACAAGATCCTTCTACCCATGGAATTTCCCCGTTTTGTGCATCTTCATGTCTTTCCCACATAATTTTCAGTTTTACGCATAATGCATTTTTTCCAATACACCAGAATCAAAGCACACGTGCTCAGGCTGAAACAACAAGGTGTTCTGGGCATTAAATGGGGGAGTATCTTCTTCAGAAATAACCCAATGTTAATCTTTTGATTACACTTAGCTCAGTGAAAGAAGAGAAGGTGACTGACTACATTTACAGACAACAGCTATAGCCCTATAGTAATATCTTCCTATTGTTTTTCCATTTGTCAAGCTTATTGCACATGCTCAGAGCTAATCCCATTGATTAGCTCTTCAGGTTAGAGATGCACTGTGCACCTGAACATGACAGGACACTATTGCCTGCTGCTGGCCAGCAAGGGAAGGAACAGCACACTGGGACAACCAGAAGTGGGAAAGTATTGTTTACACACCTGCTGTCTTACCCAGTCAGCTAGGTCAAAAAATGAGAGTACTGCATTTAGAGGTTTGTAGCTAAAATGCATTTCTGTTTTTCATTCATTTTGTGTTCCAACTTAACTAATTACAGCAATTCTTCAAAAGAGCCTAAGCTTACACAGAATTAAGCATGCAAAGAGAAAATTCAGGAGTCTCATCTGTGTCCTATAAATGCTCCAAGATGGCTCATCAGTGCTATGCAAGGCTTACTTTAGTCTCTTAAACAAGAAAGCATCTTCAGTAAGTAATCTATGCCAATTACATGAAAATTAGGTCGGGTACCTTACCTATATTATTCACCTTGTAATCATTTCAGAAGTACTCTGAGATACAGCAGTTTCTGGAAATAAGACCTAATGAATTTGGCCAAATAAGCTGTAACTTGGGGGGTGGGAGCAGTGTGAAATATTTCAAAGCCAGTGAGGAGTTTGGTCCAGTGGAAGAGAGATGCCTGCTTTTCTAATGAGACAAGGTGTCTCCTTCTAGCTCAGCTGGGCTAGGTAACATGAACTGTTATAATTTGCTTATATTTAAAAGCCTGAATCTAGAGCCAGTGACAAGCTGGATTGCCACAGCAAAATGTTGATGGAACCAAAAGCGTGAAGGACAGATTTAAGTTGTGGTATGTCTTTGAAGTTCTTGAGCCATTTGGCATTAGAAGGATCTACAGACAAAAGGAGAAATAATGCATTAAGGAGTGTGTGACAGCCAAGTTCATATAGCTTCTGGCTTTGCAGGTTCTCACAGAATTAAGCACATTCACATGCATTAAAGGGTGGGTGTATAAATAGACCATACCTTTGGCTGCATTAATACCATGCTGATTTGTACTGGTAATATTTAGGCAACCCATTTCCTCTTCCCCTTCCATACAGACACTGTAGCATACTGAACTATATTAAGTAGCTCATAGGTAAATGCTTCCAACAGAGCTGAAGCTTTGCTTTCCAAAACCTCATCCACTCTGCTATGAATTCAGAACTGCAGGACCACCTTGCAAGAGGTGAGTGCTCTGCCTGACAAGGAATTTGGGAGCAATGGACACAAAGACAGGAGCTGATGTGGTGATGAGGAAGCTGAAGGTGACTGACGTTTTCCCAACATCTGAAAGATATCAGCTAAGGACAGGGTCAGCAGTCCTTAGGCAGTGGATACAGCCTAAAACCATAGCACTGTTTACGTCTGACCAATGCAGACAGAAGAGCAGGTTGTGCTCAGAGGGCTGAGCAGATGAACACAGCACTCTTGCCACCATCTGAAGTTCTGCAGCTTTTAGGTTGACATCATGGAACTGCAGCTTTTCAGTATGGAAGCGGGATGACTCCCTATGGTTACTTATACCTCCATGGTCCAAGTCAACACAAGTAAAAGGAAAAATATCCTCTATTCTAGCTGGCCCTGTCCAAAAAGCGAGTGTAGGCATGGATATATTGCTGAAAGCCAGGGGCTGAATAGCAGCCCATCAAGACTTCCTTCACACCAACTAAAATAATTAGCACAGAGTGAAGATGAGCCACTCCACAGCAAGGGATATAGAGGCAATAAACTCCTCTGGAGCAGAAAGAAAAGGCACAGCTCTGAGGTGTCTGCACAGAGGTTCTTCACAGACTATTCCCAAAACAGTGCAGCAGACACTATGCACTACGTTAGCTCCCTGTACACACACACACAGAGAGGAGCTTTGAAGCAGTATTCTGCTAGATGGAGGTGAAAGTTTATTCCCAGCTCCCATGCTTATGCTCACAGATCTTTCCAGCCAGTGACTCCCACTGTGTCAGTCACACATGCAGCACACAGGCTTCCCCAGCTCTTCTATCCCATGTACATACAGGTTTTTTGCTGTTGCAAAGAGAAAGAGAGAAACAAATTCAGAAGAAATGCACTCAGCCCAGTGTTATCTAGCAATGCTGAGTGAGAGAACAAGTATTAAGCAGCTAGTGCAAACCCACTGTGCAATAACTAACTCACGAGCTTCTGGAAGCTCTATAAAGTGTCCTTTCATTGTTGCCTGCCCTCAGATAAGCAGGTGCAGGCAGTAAGGCAGGAGTGTAGAAAGAAACCCTTAGCCTTCCAGACAGTATAGTCTCCAAAGCTGATATTATGGTCAAACAGCACAACCCATAAGCCAGCCCTTCCCTGTCTGTCATCGTTCTTGCCTTATTGTCCTGGGCTTTGCTTTGTGTGCTGGGAGCAGGCATGCTCCAGTTCTCAGCCACATGCCAGCAAGCGTGCTGGCGTGCTGCCCACCCTAAGTACCGTGTAGGCAGGATGGCGCCTCCGATATTTAAAACAATATTTAATGTTTTACATCATTGTGGGCCTGTAGATTATTTTCTAAATCCATGAAGCAACAGTGGATCAGCATGTGGTGTGTTAATGCTGCACAAGGAAATAATGCATGAGGGGAAGAGATTAGTGGGGGGCACTTGAAATTACAGTTGCATTAGCTATAGGATTACACGTAACTTGGAATGACCTACTCTTCCCAGTGCATTTAAGGGTGGACTCCAAGAAAGGCACATATGGAAGGAAGCCCTAGCAGCAGACAGTTTCACTTTTCAAGTTCTACCAATGCAAACCTTTGAAGAAAAGCTTCTTTAGGAACTGCTTAGGCAATAGAAATGCTAAATATTGATAGGAACATTGTTTCCGGAAAAGAGGACACAGGTCTAAAGGAAAGACCTCAAATACAAGCCTCCTTCTCATGTACAAGGAAAAAATCAACATGACAGGCATGGAATGACACACTCTGCTTGATGACATATACCACAGACCTCAAAATTATACTTACAAAGCACCAATGGATCATTCTTTCTGCCACTACTGTTAAAAGTCACATTAAGGACCCAAGCAAACACCATAGCATTGAAGTGTTTAAGATAGTGGTATAAAATGCAAGAGTTCAAGAATGGTACTATAAAGAAAATATTTGACATTTGTTAATAGGAGAAAGTTGGCTCAAACCACATAAGGATATCTTAACGCTGTCTTCTCAGCTATATTTTTTTGTTCAGTGATCAACTTTGTTATGAAATTAATTTTGCAGGATTAGTGATAAGTCCTTTATGGTTGCCTTACATTTGTCACTCATGAGGAGAGAGTATAACTTCATTTCCAGAACAGAAGCCTGACAATATAAAAAGAATTTGTCCAAGATGAATGGTGAGGTCCACTGACGTCAAAGTCAGGAGACACTTAAGGCTCAAATATTGCAGTTCAAAAAGCCACCATTGGCATACTAACTCCCTGGTAGGTATTTAGAGCTGAGACTAAAACACAAAGATGAGGAGCTGAAAAAAGAGGGGTTGGCCACTTTGGCACATAAGCAGCCATCTCCAAAATCCAAATGTCTCAGTCCCATTCAAACTCTAATACAAGTACAAGCTGTTCTTGTCATGATGACTACCCCTCTGCTTTTAAGTAGAGTTGCTTCAACAAGATGCTGCAGGTTTAGTGCTGGCTATCAGGTTGCAGTCATTGACCAGAAGTGACCGAGCGTGCCATGGACACGAAGATCCAGCAAAGCATAGCACACAGTCCTTCCCTGGAAGGGAACACTGACAGCAGAGCAGCTCATCTTTATTTTGGTACCAAAAATCTTTAGGACTAGTCTTCAAAGAAAGTGTATGCAAACTTAAATGCATTTCAATTCAACTTAATTACTTAATTACTTATTTAATTTACTCAGCATTTAATTACTTATCTGATCTGACCCTAAACTCAAGTAGTGTTGAGCAAGGTTTAACTAGGAGAGCCTTCTCAGCATATTTAGGGATTTCCATCCTGCCTCTACCCTATTCCTCCTCCTCAGTGTAAGAAAACAGAAATATTTTTAAGTTACATGTACAGGTAGTGTTCACTATGGTCATTCTTGCTGGATTTTCCACTTCATATCCTCATTCAGCAGTCAGAACTATTTTCGGATACAGAAACTTGAATTCAGACCCTCCTTCTGCTCTGCCAGGCTCACAGGAGAGAGGAGAGCGTCAACAGCTTTGTAACTTTATTGCTAACCCTACCAGCCATATGTAAAGAGGTAGAGATGCCCACACTCCCTCCCACCGGTATCTTGGAGCTGTACATGACTTTTGAATTCTACCCTGTTAATTAAAAAACAAAAAAGCCCAACCAACCAACCAAAAGCAAACAAACAAACAAGATTTGAACTCCTCAGATTTCTTACTGTTATTTGGGGGAGGGGGGAATTTTAAAAATACATGCAATTGAAGTAGTGTCTTGTTCTTGAAACACAATAATGCTTTCTTCATTCTCTGAAAAGTTTGTCTGAACCCAAATAAATTTTCCTTGCCTATACAACCATCAAACTGAAGAAAAATAACCAGTTATTCTCACACCTCAGATTTTCAGCAGGAGTCTGCTGAAAGGAAGCTTCCCCACATATACTTCTCAGCACCGTTCCTCTTCAAGGAGTATTACAGTCGCCTTCTCTGCTTATTTACAGTACTGCAGCAAAACACATTTATAATGTTACCTCTATCTTAGTAAGTGTCATTACCTCACATGCAGTGCAACTGTTATTCCTTTTACACTGAACTATTCTATTTTACTTAATGGTATTTTCCTATTATTTCTCTTTGGGACGCCCAGTGGTTGCTGGATACAAAAATGCACCTAAAACCACTGTGCTCCAGAGACGTACACCTCCCCTATGACTCCAAGATTATTTCCTCTAAAATCTGATAGGGAGATGTGAAATACTTTGTAGTATGATACATTGCAACTGTGTTCCAGCAAGGTAGGTAATCCTACACGGTCCCAGTTTTATAAGAATCCAGGCAATTTGAATTAATAGCATAGAAGTATAGAACTTGCCATAAACATGGAACAGTTGCTTTATTGCACTTGTCAAATGCATTCCTCTCTTTGGTCACAGTTATGGTCAAAGAATTTAACAAAAAATTAACAAGCCATTCACAATAAAAAAGAACTCAAAAAAAGTCAAAGCTGGAGAAAGCATCACATACCCTACATATTTGAACTCTTATGGTTTTTCCAGCCTGGTTCTCACTCTTAGTTCCACAAATTTGTTATAAGTGCCTTCCCTTGTTCAACACAAACGTGAGTGGAAAGGACACCAGAGAAGTGTCAACTCTGAGAAAAGTGAGCGGATGCTGCACACAGGATAAAGATCTGCCCTATTTGCAAAATAGAAACAGAAACAGTAGCTATGCACAGAAAGGCTGACAGCATTGCCCAGGTCATTAACCCAGATGGCTCATCCTGTGCACAGCCATCTGCCCACAGCTTAGCTCTACATCCCAGGTATCTGAGGGGAGCCTGCAGGCTGCCGTGCCCACACACAGCATGGCTGGAGCAGACAAATCCTGCAGCGCTGCTGGCCCCACACCCTCACCCTGCTGCCAAGCCCTCAAAGCCTGAACACCAAGCAAACACTTTAAAGTCTAAAAACTTCTATTTTATAGCAGCAGTCAAAGAACAACAGATCACAGAAAGAAATCTCTAACAATATTTAGAAAGCAAACCCCTTTATTTTTAAAGGGCTACAATTGATCTGAAAAATTAATGTCTACTATAGTAGAGGCAAATAGCTTGAGAGACTCAATATAAAACAAACAATTTACCATTTTGATGTGGCACGGTGGTGGTAGAAAGCATAATTTTATCTGCTTTTACTATGCTGACCTCTGAACCTTTGCATTATAATTTGAGAAGCAGCTGTGTATTTAGATTTACAACACCCTGCTCGGTTCCTGTCTGCCAGGCACGGCGAGTGTCACTCTTGGTGATTAGCACAGCCACCGAGGAGGCTGCCACAGGGGAAGACCCAGTGCCCCCAGCCCGAGACAGGTGCACACCCCTGTCACATCCCAAACATGTATCCTTTGGGCTCGTTACCACTGCTGTCATCAAAGCAGACTATCATCGGCAAGTGCAACATCACACAAGACACTCCCAGTAGTTTGAATTCAAAATCATAGTGATGTTCCTCAAAGGCTTATTTTCTTTCAGAAATATAGCAGGAAGAGTTTAAAGATAAGGGAGTGGGGTCAGAGCAAAAGGTGCTGGAGGAATCTATTTTTTTTGTCAAACAGAAAAATAAAATATTGTCTTAAACAAAACTAATTTGAAGTCAGCAAACAGGGTTTCTTTTCAAGTCTGCCACAGCCCTAGTCAAGAACTATTCTTTGTATGCAAAGTCATAATATAGCAACATCTCGTGAATTTTTTGCTGAAAATTAAAAGTTTAAGAACGTAAGTGTCCAATATTTGCCAGTCACGGGTGTATTTCAGTAATCCTGTAGACCTAGGGGTCCATATGAAGGTCCTGAACACTGCAGTTACTTGAGAAAGGGGACCTCCATCACATTAGCATTTTGGCCCTGACCCAAGAAAGCACTTAAGCATGTGCTTAACTTTAAGCACATGAGTGCTCCCACCCACATAAAAAGACCACTTATTCACTGAAAATTAAGCATCTGCAGAAATACTTTACTGTATCAGCTTCTTCGCTGAGTATCTTACAGGATTACACCCTATCAAGTGACTCTCTGGAAAAAAACAAAACAAAACACTAGAAGTTGATTTCAGGATTGCCAATTGCCAAGGGCTGTCTAAGCACATGTGGCACTGAGCTATGGAGGCCCATGTCCTCCCTGGCTCTCGGAACAGCTGCACAGCAGCGAGAAGCCTCTCCCAAGAGCAGTGCATATTCAGAGCTGCTGTCTCAGCCTTTGCCTTCTGGTTCTAAAAAAAGTCATGTAGAAGCTATCCCCTCTGACCAAAAGCCTGCCTGCTTCACTCAAGGCTGTGATGTAAAAGCACAGACCTGCCACAAGGCACTACACTGCCTAGATAGGCTAAGAGTTGCTGCCAGTTAACATCAACAGGTGTTAGGATGAAAACAGCAATCTACGACAGACTGGTGGCTTTGGATCAGGCGCTAAAGACCTTAAGGTGTAATACAGAAGAAGGTGGTGAGGGGATAAGAGCAGCACAGGAACTAATGTATACAGGCAGAGGGCAAGGCAGTAAAATGCTAAGCAGGCAGTGGAAAAATATTGTGTCCTGTCTCAGACATGCATTTTTGGAAGGTCATTACAATCACAAATGCTAACTATGGTTCATGCTCCCATCACAGAGTAATACTCATCAGTCATCATCAGCAGTTACATTTAGAAAAGACAAATTACTCCCTTAAGGAAAGTCCATGCCCAAACACCCTCAAACCCTTCTGGGATGAAGCTACTTATGTCTCCCTCCTGCATGCTGGATCTCTCTCCTCGGGAAAGAAACATGGGTGTTGAAGACCCAGCCCCAGTAGGAGCAATTGGGGAACTGCAGGCTCAGTTTTGTGTTTCACAAAAACCTCTTGCCTTAACACTACAACTTAAAGGTATCATGACTGTTACAAAGTGTAGAATTGAACCCACCCTCAAGTCAGAGCACAAGCAGTAGTCAGCTCACTTTAATGAAAAGCAAATGTTTCTAGTTCTGCACCAAGCTGTACAACAGGCTTCCCCTGAGCAGAGAATTTGAGTCATTTGCACTGCAGTCACAGGCTGGCCACCCAGGTTTCCTACCTGCTGCTCCACACCAAGGCACACTCTGCTGCAGGACACCAGCACAGGCACCTGTCAGCCCCGTGATTTGTGACCCATCTGACAAGGGCGGCTGCAGCCACTGTTTACAGCCCGGTGTCACTTTTGGCTGTGTGTGTTCCAGCTGCTGTTGTTGGGAGCATTTTCCTTACTGATTCAGATCAAAGGCTGCACCGACACAAACACATGAGTTTTACAAGTCAGTCAGCTGTGCATTGTAATGAAGGTGTGCCTGGGATGCTCCTTAACATTTGTCTTACCGTGCCCAAAACTGGTATCAGCTTGTGTGAGGATTAAGACTGGGTAGACAGGAACTATCAGCCACAATGTTGGTACCAGGTGATGAGGTGACTTTAAACAAGACTTAGTAAGTGGTTTTGAATGCACATACAAAATTGAGCCATAGTTCTTACTCAGCTTTCTATAGAGGAGCAAATGCAACCCAAATTTTCTTTTACTACTTAATCAGATACACGGACTACTGTGTATCTGATGCATGAGTCGTGACCGGGCTGAAGTGAATGCAACAGAACTCAAAGTATCCTCCATCCTTATTTTCTTGTGGCACCTGGCTTCCAAGTTCTACAGGAAACAAGACAACCATTTCCACATCTGACTATTTAAATTTGAAAGAAATATATGCTAGGCTTAGCTATTTTCTTTCCATATGTGTCTGGTAGATATATTTATCATAGTGAGATTTTTCTCCTCCTCTTCCCCCCACTTAACAGCTCTTGACTTGTGTGGCCCCTCTATACCAGCATATTGTTTGTGCTTTTTGCAAGACCCTACTTTAAAGTATGACATGTTTATGTAAGAGGCATTGATGGCTAACACAGGCTTCAGCTCAGTAGGGCATTTGGGATGGTGTCAGCGAGGAATGCTCTCCCCTGATTTATGAGCATGTTATAGTTATTCAGGTGGAGTGGCAGGACCTGGCAGTAAGCACCATCATACAGATCAAATGTGTTTTAACTTCATAGATCAGGCTGAAGCGCTGCCAATCGCCACAGGGTTATGGCAGTGGAAACTAAGCCCTCTGTTTTTCAAAAGAAAGCAGCCTCTGAAGACAAGGAGTTGTGCTCCTCCCTAAGCTTACGAACCAAAATCTTGCACTGTTCTTACAAACCCTGTACTGCAATTTGATGATGGCATATGTGCAGATTCAGAGACAGATGCTTGGGTTAGCCTACAAGTCTGAATTATTACACCATTCTTTTTGTAAGGCAAGTCTGATTCACTTGGCTGTTTCCAAATACTTCTTCAACTTCTTGAAAAAAGCTCTTCAATCTTTCCCTTTTAATCTGCTTTATTTATAAAAGGTACAGGTTGAAGTTCTTTTGAGGCATGTGACTGAAGTGCTCATGTTTATAAGCCTACTCGCTCTACACTGTGCCACTCTACAAAAACCTGGCTTTGGAGCATCACGTGCTTTCCCAGCAGCCAAACCCCATCCCCAGTGTTTGCCTGCATCCTTTCTACACAGGGTGTTTATTTAATACCTGTGAAATAAGTTCCCCTCATTTCCTTCAGCATGAATAGCTTTGCAGTTTGCACCCTTAATTAAGAGGTGTTCAACTTCATTTTTCCCTTGTGCCGTTACACCTTCCTCTGATATTATCAATTTGGCAACACAACTCTGTAAACTTGTTTTTATATGAAAGCCTATGCTGGATTAATAAATCTCCCATGAAGTAACAGGAGTGAAAGTCCTTCAGTTTTGTAAGGAAGAGGGGAAGAAAAGCAGGAAAACACGTTCTCCTCAGCATTTCTCATACTAAATCAATTTGACAGGCTGAGAGAGTTGGGGCTGTTCAGCCTGGAGAAGAGTAGGCTCCAAGGAGACCTTACAGCATCTTTCAGTACCTAAAGGGGTCTTATAGGAGAGTTGGAGAGGCACTTTCACAAGGGCACAGGACCAGGAGGAATGGCTTTAAACTGAAAAAGGGAAGGTTTAGATTAGATATTAAGAAGAAATTCTTCACTGTGAGGGTGGTGAGGCACTGGAACAGGTTGTCCCCAGAAGCTGTGCATACACCACCCCTTGAAGCGTTAAGGCCAGGTTGGATGGGGCTCTGAGCAACCTTGGTCTAGTGGAAGGTGTCCCTGCCCGTGGCAGGGGGGTTGGAATGAGCTGATCTTTAAGGTCTCTTCCAACCCAGGCCATTCTGTGATACTAGAACTCCTGGAGTTGCTTAAGTGAAGCCATTTAGGATACTACTTTTTTCCTAGGAGAAAGGTATGTATAAAGACTTTACTCCTAAAAGTCAGTTTAATAATTATGTGAGCTTTTTGCTGCTGCTCTCCCAACACTAGTGAAGGTAACTTGGCACTCATTATTTCAAGTTGGGGAGTTACTTGTCTCTACAGTGAGAATCCAAGTGATATAACACATCACGAGGACATCTTTGATACTTTTTGCTGTCTTGAACAATTCAAAAGTCCTCTTCTCTTTCAAAGAAGGAAGAACACACACACACATTAAGGTCAATAAACAGGCTCAGAATTCAGCTCAAAAAAATCCAAAAGACCCAGCCAGAAATAGCTTCATGTAGACTTCTGTACACAGCAGTCACATACACTGATAACCAGCCCATGGCTTTAACCATTCCATCCAGGTTGCCAAACAAGCAGTTCATGTTTACACAAATACAGGATGATTAACTTCCAGACAGACATTAGTCTGGCAACAGAGGGAAATACCAACATAGTCAAAACCTGACAGGAGTGAACTATTTTAAACAGACTCATAAAGCGAGACCCAGGAGAAGACCCAAATCTCAGTGCATTGGAACATACCTGACTGCTTTTCTTTCTGCAAGATCTTTATCTGTTATAGATCAGGTTTTGGAAATTACTTTTAACTTCCTTTTCACCAGCTACAAATCCAGAACAATAAATCAAGCTTCAAGAGTCAGTTACATGCATTGTAGGCACAATGAAAGGTACCAGAATCTGTTACCATATTTCCTTACAATCAAAGAACCTCAAACCCACAACCCTCCAAAATAACCGCCCCAGCCATACTGTGATTCTGTCCTTCAGAAATGACCTTGTACTCATTGCTGATTATTTTAGGATGAAAGCACCTTTTAGAGGCTCATTGCTGCTCTGTGAAAAACTCAACATCAGATCACCTCAATCAGCACACTTTCTATGAACCTCAGCCTCCCCTACTGCACTTACCAGAAGCCTGCTGTGCCTCTCCCTTTCCCCCACTGCTGTTTACCTTGGCTGCAGCAAACTTGCCCAAGTGTCCCCACCCAGCTTGGCCAGGGCTGCACTCAGGTGCAGTGCTCTCCTACTGCAAAAAACACAACTTAGAGAGCAGCTGTCTCACCTCTTTGCAAAGAGCACTCAGCCAAATTTCTGTCCCCTCATCTGTCCATTCTCTTTTACAGTTATAGTCCCAGACTTACAACTGACTGAGATATGAAACACCCAGTCAGGGACTACCTGGTTTCCAGGTGGAGAAGGTTCAGATGAACCTAATCTGGAAGAGGAGAATAAAGGGGTCATTTGCAGCTGAGTTAATTGTAAGTAACAACTCCTGCTATGGAACAGGACTGGACTAATTGACTGTTTCTGCTTTCTTTGCTCAGTGCACAATGACCATAGACAATGGAAAAGCCAACAACATAGATTGCTGGATTTGAGGTTTTGTTTAGTCTGCCTAGGACTCTGCACATTAGCTCAGAAAATACAAATCTACATAAAGTTGCTCCTCATTTTTTGAGGCAGTAAGCTCAGAAGTAACAATTTATCAGTTTTGCTACTACTGTCCTCTGGCATTGCTATTTTTTGTGCCAGTACTCTCTGTGGTACAACAGTTATTTGAATTAGGAACAACTAACGGTTATTTAAATATAAATAACAGTTACTTGACTAGGAAATGGTAAATGTGCAAAATACAAGTTTGCCAATTATCTTAAAATATTCTAGTGGAAATGAGAAATTAACTCTTAATGGCAAATTTTCCTCTTTCTCCCCACCCCCAAAAGAAAAATGTCAAGAGAGGCAAAGCCTAGAAATATATTGGGTTGCAGGGGCTATCCTGCACTGATTGTGCTGGAATGAGTGGAGGCTTCCCTAGCTTCATTCTGCTTTTGTTTGATTTGCTAAGATTTGAAATGCAAATGAAAAGTAAAGCTTCAGTCCCTGCAATTGAAATCTTCTAAATATTATTTACCAACAAAATGAAAGAGTAATCAAAGATTAGAAAGTAATGAGAGTCTATTTTCTTGAATTCCACTCTTACTTTCATTCTGAGTTTCTTCAAAATAATCATGTTTGGTTACACATTTTTTTCCTTGCAAATTTTTTGTAGTAATTGTAGAAGTCTGAGCTACCGAAAAGAACAACATGAACTGTTCTAGTTAGCTACCATTAAAGAGAATCCTTAAAACCAGACAAACAATTTAACTGCAGTTATGATGACATTGAAAAATTAATATGGATTATGCTTGTAACTGAAATAGGCTTAAAAAATGAAAGTACTGTTAAATACATGTATTTACATTATTGGCATTGCAATTGTTGTTTCATGCCAGTGCATTCCCAAAACTACTCTATGCCAGGTCAACTGCTTACAAAGTAAGCTCCATTAGAAAATTCTCTATTCTCATGGAGTTCAAGGCACTAAAAATTACACTGGGAAAAAATGCCCTCTGCAAATAGTTCCATTTATCTTTTTAATTGAGAACTATTACTGCAGTAATAGTTAGTCAATCAGTAGTACAAATTCTGAGCATCTCTGAGGGCAGAGAAGCCACCTCCTCTCTAGGTCCCTGTTCCAAAGCCTAGCATGTTCTTTTGGAATATTTTTTCTACCACTTCCTTTGAATTGCCCTTGCTCCAGCTTGGGCCTTTTGCCCAAGGTATTTGCTGTCCAACACAAATGGGACTCTACCTTCCACACACTCTCCAAGCAGATGGCTGTGGACAGAGAGAGCACCTTTCCAGGCTGAACAAGCCCAGTTCCCTACTGGCATATCACAGGCTACAGCCCCTCACCTTGGTGGCCCATTCCAGTATGACAACGTCTTTGTTGTACAAGGGAGATCAAAACTGGATACAATGCTTCCGATGCCATCCCATCTCTCAGGCTGCTGTTCAGAGGGGAACAACCGCACCCGGTGACCTGCTGCTCCTGCTGGGCATGCTCAGGATGTTGCACTGAAGGGAACTGACTGGAAACTATTTGTATGAGCAATTCTATTTGTAAAAGGGACCTGAGAAAATAGAGTCCACACAAATCATTGTGCTTGAATATTAGGCTATATAATTGGAGAGTACAGGTAAAATATTACATGGATTACATTTATTTCTAATAATTAATAAGTGTGCAAAATTAATGGGCTTTTTCATGAAATTGTGTCCCCAAACCTGATGTTCATGGAATCGAACAACTCATCTTCCCTTTTAGAAAACATAAGTAGTGATATACTATTTTTTCTTACCATTATAATGGTAAGAATATGACACATGCCTGCTGTCTGTGTGGCACATTAGACAGCATCCATTATCAAAATGGCCAGTGTATTATTCAGGTTACATTACACTAGCATTTAAAGAGATCTAGAAGCTGAATGATTTGGAAAGGCCTGGTGAGCCGGTTCCTCCTGCAGGATTTACAACTCATCTCCACATGTTCCACTCACTTTCACCAGTGGGTGATCGTGTGGTACACAGTCAGGGCATGTAAGCCTGTCTGGCAATCCCATTTTGGGTCCAGGCTGTGGGAAAGGAAATCAAAGTTTCCTTTTTTGATCTACTGAAATGCTTTTAGCTCCTTTCAGATTTGTCATAACAACAATACACTTAAGGAATAATCTAATGCAGGCTTAAACCTGCATTCAGCACAGACTGCTAAAAATGCCTTTCTCAATTTGATATGCTACACTGATGTATTGCACTTTTCTGTATCTGTTTCATTCCCTTATGATGTATGAAATTCAAAGGTATTTTGCAAAGTAACAGCTAGCCCCAAGTGAGGCAGCTAAACCCACAAATCTGGATGTGCAACGATATGATGTAGTCAAAGCTAATTAATTGTTCCATATCCATCATCATTCTGCCATTACAGAGTTCCTTTCCCTTCCTCTCAAGGGCTTTTCTCCTTCTCTCTATACCATTTCTGACGTCTTTCCACTGATGTACAAAGCTCTAACGCTCTCTTACATGAATTTAGGCTTCTTCCCCAGGCCTACTGGCATCATTTCCATGCACGTTTGTCTCAATTTCTTGCAGGTTTTTTCCAAAGGATATTTGAGTTTAGTCCTGAAGATCTGAGTTGAACCAAAGTTCTCAGTATCTCCTGGGCGCAGCTCTGTAGATGTCTGCTGCTCCTGCTTCACTCTCTGAGTCCTATTCTGAAGTCAGCAGTCACAGGAGCAGGAGCTGCAACTACCTTCTCTCAGTATCTCCTCTCCTCCTGTTTCAGTGGAGGGAGCAAACTTGAACCTTCCTCAGGCCCCTCTCCTTTCTGAGCAGAGGCCCAGGCACACCCTCAGAGGCACCACACTAACTGGCAGCTGGCACTGTCTGTCTCCCAGCAGCAGGGCATTAATAACCATTAACAAAATGCTATACAGTTCCAACATGATGTCAGTGGTATTAACCTCTGTCATTCCTGTATCAGCACTCATGAATGAATGTTTTTCCTTTTTTTTCCTTTAAAACTTATCTTTTAAATACCCCATAGCGTTAAAACCAACAGTGACTACTTAGAATAGCTCTTTTTTTCAATTTTGAAAATGAATTCTCAGTTATCAGTAGTGATTGCATTGAGCAACAGATGAATTTCTCTCATTCGTATTTTTTTACCAAGCTTTATAAAAAATAAACCAAAGCAAAGCCTTCATACCCTACACACTTTTGAATATTTTTGAGAAGTACTAAGGATTTGCCACCTATCAGAGAAAATAGGTGCAAGAGGTTTGGGAGTTTTCTGGAATGGAAAGTTTATGAGCAGATTACTCCGAACTGGTGTATTACAGCAAATCTGCTATTGCTTTCAGGAGCATGAAATATAAGTATCTTTTCTCAATTCAAACTAGTAACCAGAGCAGGAGCAAGTCTTTTTAAATGGTATATTCATAAAAGCCTCTTACAAACTTACAGTCTGCATTGTTTCTCAGCTCAAAACAAAATAAAATGCCAACACTATGAACAGAAAAGATAAAGTCTGTAGGAAGAGAGAGTTGGTATCATTTATTACAGTAATAAATACAGCTGAAGAAGATACAGTTTTCCATGTATCCAACCACATCTAATTTCCTAGATCACTAATAGAAACACCCCTGCTGAATTTTCCTGTGATGATTCAGGATCAATATGCCTTAAGATGATATGAAACATTGAGAGATCATTAAGACTGTCCTTTTCTTTTTACAGATTAAGAAGGACATATTTCCATTGCTTATATAAATTGCTATTTCCTGGAATACTCCAAGATATAAGAATGCCTAATACCAGCTTAGTTTAAGTGAACCTACATCCTCCTGTCTCCAACAATGACTTAAGATGTCCACTTTATCACAGTGAAATCTCTGGTTCTAGCAAATAGGATGGGGCCACCAGATAAATGTTCACATGGCAAAACTAGTCCTGCCCATCTCCATGTCTACACTCATGCCTAACAGCTATTAATAGGCACAATGAGTGGATGTGCAAGACCAGAGTGGGAATGCTTTGTACTCCCATGCCCTTTATCAGTCACACGATGCAGCTGTTTCTCCAACTTGGGTTCAATGTGTGGGGTTTGATTTTTTTTTTTTGGTAGGTTTTTGTTTTGTTGGTTTTAGGTTGGTTTCTGGTTTGAGGTTTTGGGTTTTTTGGTTTTTTTTTGTTTGTAAAAAATAAAAAAGCTTTACCTCTCAAAAAACCCCAAGAAGTTCATGTGATGTAGATCTTCAATAGGAAATTGAAAGAGGTTATAGGTATTTGCCACTTCTTGTTCCTGCGTATAGAGCAGCTGGTCCCAGTGGAATAAAGGCAAGGATGAAGTCATCTCTTCTATAAATGATGCAGCAACAAGGGATACTGCCACCAAAAGCAAAGTCTGCTCTGTAGCAGCTCAGTACAAACCATTGCAAGGAGTGTTTTAGGGTTGGTGAGCTGAGAGCACAGCACAGGCACTGCAGTCATGTGGAAGCAGATGACAGGAGTGAAAGGATGAATGTTTGCAGTTCTCCAGCCCAGCTGTAGACCTCCTAAGAAAGCACATGCTTCAGGTTACATCAGGTCTAAGAGACACCCTCTACCAGGCAGTGACCCAGCCAGCAGCACCTCCATGACAGGCAAATCCGTATCCCTGTGGAAATGGCAGAAGACTGATTAATTTAATCCCACGCCCTTCCTAAGAAAAGATAGTAAGAGATAGTGAGGAGCAAAATTTGTACAAATGTACCAGTGTCTTCCTCCTTCTTTGGCAGAGAAAAGGAGGAGCAGATTCCATATGTCCACCCCTCCCCTAATCACAGCAGTTAGTAGAAGGGGGGAGAAGGAGTTTTCTGCAAAGCCTGTGCCTTTGAGGCAGCAGAAGGGCAAGAGTTCAGTTTTACGACTCTTGGCCCCAACACAATTTACCATTTACAAACTAATCCTCCTCCGATCGAGAGCACAAGGCCTGCTAAAGCTCTCGTGTCCACTTCTCTGATTCTCCATTGTCCACACTGACAGGGAGAAGCCGAAGACCTAATCGGTGTGTAATTCAATCGCTGTCCAGGCTGTGTCACAGCACAATGCTGTGCTTGTAGTGCCATGGGGTAAGTCAGCCAGCTACTGTTATCCACCACAGCAGGTGTGAAGAATGTCACTTGGTCTGACTGTGTGTTGCCCCTCTGTCAAGGTCTGTTTCTGATACTACGTTCACTCACCACTTCAAGACTGGTTTTCCCTCTGGCAGCAAGCTAATTATCAGTTCCACGGTAAAAGGGCACTTCCAGTATTTTTGACCCTGAACTGGCAATCCCTGCACAGCATAATATGGGCCTCATACAAAGTAAGCCCCTCTGCTCTCCAGATACTCAAAACATGGAGGCCTGCTAACAGGCTCTTTATTTCCTTAGTCTTAATCCAGCAATTAGTACATTATGACTTACTACACCTAAACTGCTTCACTCTGTTGTTCCTCATCAGACATAACACTGGACATTGCCACACATCTCTTGGGAATGGTTTAAATCCTAAAGCTCCTTGGTACCTAATTACATTTTAATCAGCAAAAGACAGATGCTTCAAAAAATTCTTAGTCACATGTAGGTGGTTAAAAATACCCGGAAAACCAAATTAAATGTGCTGCCACACTAAAACACAGATCTTGGGCCACTTTGAGAATGGCATTTGGTTTGGTTTTTTAGCAAAAATTTACTACTCCCCAAAGAATAGAAAATTGCATTTTCATTATTCTTGAGTCATACCACAGTGCAAGGAGTCTGAGGAAGAGGAGGACAAAGGCAGGAGGCAGGGCAAACACCTGCCACTTCATCACCAGTGAAGCAGAGTGGGTGTGGGCATCACCCAGCCACACTACCGGGCAGATAAGGAGGCAGCGGGGAACTATTGCTGATACACCCACAGCAGCACCAGGGAGCTGTAATTTACTCAAAGGGGCAAACACATATGGATAGTAACAAGGAGCACATCAGGGATGTCTTCCCCTCACACAGAGATACATCACACGCTCCTAACAGTCGTGTGCGATGTTTCTCTCCACACGTAACAGTGACTTGTCCAAGGGATGTGAGAACAGAATGAGCACAGAAACACCCTATTTCTGATATATCTATTTCCTTAACAGCCTTGAGAATTTCATTCATGTGGAGTTTTGGTGCTATTTCTCCAATTCCTTAATTTTCATGCAGAAGCAAAACAACAGGAATACCCGATGGAAGAGCTATACTGAGACAGAAATTGTACAGGCCTGTACCAGCAGTAGCTTTTTGTCCAAAAGAACAAACAACTGAAGTCAGCTGGATTACCTGACCAGCCCAAGAAGTGGATAAACCAAAATGGAAACAATTTCCCTGCCACCACATGGATGATCTTAAATCAATATATTTGGCTGTCCAGAGTATTTCTATGTAATTCTATACAAGAGTTATGGTTACCAATCTTACCTAATCCTGTAAAGGGATGAAATACTTCGTCACACTTTCAAATTCTATGAAGGCAGTGAGCAGATGAAGAAAGATGATCCAGCTTCTTACCACTTGTTACAGAAAAGTTCATAATATTCATTATTCAAAATATGAATTGGACATCTGTATTTACAATGTTTAACAAGTCTTGCTTAGTGCTGAAGCCAAGCTGCTCATTTCACCCATACTCGTCTACTGTCATCATCGACGGCTGATTTCCAAACATGGCCAGACAGCAGTTTTCATGGCAGGGGTCATGAAACATTCTTGCATCCTGAATCAGGATTCAGCAATGCCATGTGCCAAGCCTTAGAAGCATGCAGAGCATTTGCAACTGAGCACCTGCGGAAATCCCATTTCCTGACAAAGAGAGGCCTCCAATATTCATGTTTTACTCCTGCTTTTAGGCCATGCTGTAATGAAATGTGGCCTGAATGATCCTTTTATAGCTATACAGGAAAATGTCCTTGCTTAGCATTTACCCCTCCTTATGCAGGTTCAGTGGAGACTTGGTTGAGCAATCAACAAAGACACACAGAGTGAAAAGTCTGGCTGATGGGATATGAACAAAACCACGCATAGAGCAGGGATACAAAGTGGACATGCAGGTTATCAGAGAAACTGGATGGACTCTGGTAACTTTATGGAATATAGGTAAGAGGACAGAACCCTAAGGAGTCACATTAAATTAGGCGTAAATGCTGACAGTGACATATGCAAGCACAGCCAGAGTGTGTGCTCATGGAAAGAGAGACCAGGAGTGCTGTTGCCAGCAGCATGTGGATAATCAGAGAGTACAGGACTGCACAGGAACTGCTGCTGGGTCAGTGACAACAGTCAATGGGGAGTAAGTTGAAGGCATGCTGGAAGGGACATGGAAGGGGCTGATTGTGACACTAGCGATGGAAATGACTTTGAGCAGGTTCTACTCTGAGAATCCCTGCTCTGCAAGGCACCCTCCCATTACCTCCTGCTGCAGTTCTGGGTTGCCCTTACTCTAAGGTGCTTTTGTCCCTTTAAAGGCAGTATTCCTTTACTCCAAGAAACCTGCATCCTTGTCCTGCCCCCTTCACTCTAATCCTGGGTTGCTGCTGCTTTACCTCTGACATGGAGCTATCTGTGTCTCGTCCTCAAACTCTGGCTGCTACCTCCCCACCATCACATATCTATATGCCCCCAGGTCGTCCTCTCATCCTCCATCCCCCTGGCACTGTCTCCTGTCACTGCTTCATACCCCAGATTATCTCTGCTTTTGTTTTCTTCCCTCTAGCAGTGTGAGTGTGAATCCCAAGCTGTCACATGTAGCAGACCATTAGCCTGAACACTGTTCATGCCCAATCTCACTTTTTCTGGGCCACTCACTGAAGCTTTAAACCAGCGACTACAGAGACTGAGCAACTGTGAAACACTACCAGCCCTTAAAATGTCTTACACAGCATCACATACCTATTTCATAGCTTCGAGGGACTACACAGGTTTGGCAGTTTGGTGATCAATCATTTGTCATGGCTCTGCTGGTCTTTACTGGTCCATCAGCCTCATTTTGGGAACCATAATCCATCATGGCACCGGGCAGGCTCAGTGGATGCAGAGTGACAGTGACTATTCCCTATTTCCACAAGGAAATGCTAGAACAACTTTTGTCTGATGGGTATAAAAATCAGGTCTTCATGGCACACTCCCTTTTCCTTCCTTTCTGCTGATGAGTCTTTCCTCTGGGTACTTCAGGGGACCTACCCCCTCCTCTTGGCCATGACAGCCTACATTCAAACAGCTGCTAGGGCTGGATGAAGCACCTGCTCTGGGCAACAGCAGCTGGAGTTCATTTTGGGTCCAAAGGGCCGAGGCCAAGCAGGCTGACTGCATGTGCACTAATCCAGTATCATCAACAACTCCACCAGCAACAGGTGCCTCTTTGAAGAGGGAGGGGAAAACTATTTGGGGAGGAATCAGAGCTTTATAAAGGACATTATGGGCCAAGTCCTCAGCTGGTACATGCACAGTTAAAGCATGTACTCTCTTGAAGTTATATGAGTAATGCTCACATATATGAGTAAAATATTTGGCCCACTCTCAGTGCTGCTTCTCTTTTTATTTTCCTAAGGATTTTTCACCTCCTCTCTTTGCTCTGCATTGATCTTACATCAATAAAGAAAAGAAACTTTTCTGTCCCTTGCTTCAGACCAAACAGCTGAAAAAGTCAGAAGCTACATATACCAGATTTCAACATCCTCCTCTGCATAGGTAACACAATCTTACCGCTGCCTGACAAGATTTGTCCCTCAGTCTTGCTTGAGCTGTGGGGTCCAGATCAGGAGCATGCATCAACTGGAACAAGGGTGATCTCATTCTGGAACAAATCAAACCAAAACCCATCAAGGTCCATTAAGAGAAAACTTTCAGCACAGGCATCATAAGAATTGCCTTGTACTTGCTCAGGCCAGTGGTCCCTATAGGCCACTGCGTAATTTCAATATGTGACCACTACACGATGACATGGGAAGAGTGCAAAAAAACCCTGACAGAAGCAGCTATTGGCCAAACTAGATCCAAGGAAAGTTTTATTCTTATCTCATTTTGCGGAAAAATTGTTTACCACCCAATACATATTAATCTCTTTTTAAAGTCCCTTTTAATGCATTTCTGATAAATGCCTGTATTAATGAAAGCCTCTATATTTTCTTCTTTTCTGAGTCCTGCCATTCTGAGCTCCAAAGGTCACATCTGTAAATCTGGTCTCACTCCTTGCAGTTACTCTTGTGCCTGTTCCTAGAGAACCTGGAAGCATTCTGGAGCCTGAGAATGGAGCTGGATTCACAAAAGTGGCACCACAGAGCACTGCCAAAAGCAACATGAGTAAAAGCAGCCTTTCCAGTGTTGATGCACTATTAGAGGAAAATGTGACCTAACCGCAAGTTGGTCATGTGAACCAGCCTTTATAGCTTTGTATTCCAAAAATTATTTTCCTGAACTGTGTATCTTTTAATTCACAACTTTCCAAGATTCAGATTTAAGTCACTTTCCTCTTGAGACTATGTCTCAGCTTGGTTAAATTACAAAAAGAAGCCAAGTGGAGACAGTTGGATGAACAGACCTGGTGGTGAGAAGAGCCCAGGCAGAAAAAACAGTCTCCAGTCCATAACAGTTTCTGGCATCTCATCCACAAGCACACACAAGTATAAACTGTACTGTGTTGACTTGACTGTTTAAATAAGTCTCCAAGAATTTCCCTTGACAAACACTGCAGTGCAGGCCAGGCAATGCCATTTCCTCACCAGTGATGGGACAGACACACAACCACACAGGAACATCCACTGCTAGAAATTCTAGCGGTATTCTCAGCTGCTGCAGACTCACGGATTCCCTTTGAGGCTTTAACCACAGTTCCAAAGTCAGAAAACACCAAAGCACGTACAAACACACACAGAAGGCAATATTGCACACTTGTGCTTCAAGTTTGCCCACATACCTGATTGCCTGAGGGAACCACAGGGCAATCACTCTGCACGCTTAATACTGAGCAGTCAGGATACCTACACATTACTGCCCTTCCCAGCCAAAGCAATAAAACACTGCAAGCATGTGACAGCACAGAGCTCTCCCTAACCCTCTGAATCCTCGCTGCGGTTGCTGTCACTGGGCACATTTCACGCAGGCCAGCTGCACGGGATTTATTCAACCAGTTTTGGAGTATCAAAGCTAACTTTTTTTTTTTTTGTCTTTGCCCCAGGCAGGCACTTGGTATGCAGGATTTAAAACAGAGAACAAAATGTGCTGTGAAATTTGTAAATACTCAGCACAGTAATTTCTAAATTCTAAAAAAAGATAGCAACTGCAGTGGTTAAAAAATCAAAAAGTAAAGCATTTCACTATATCACTGTGAGTAATGCCACTGTGACCTAAAGACCAGCCTAAATAACTTCCCAAGATTACTAATTAATGGTGCTGACTGCCTTGATAGGAGCCAAACATATTCCAAGTTTTATCCCATGATTTCAGTGAAATGAGGACAATGTCCAATTCAGCAAGTGCTCTGCATAAAGATACTGAAATTGAAAAAAAAAATTGTTTGAGCCCTGCAAGTTGGCACAAAAGACTTTGCCTGGGACATAGTGCCACAAACAGACTACAATCTGACACGTATCATTACAAGGTTTTTTTAATGCATTTAAAACTATTAAAATGGAATTAGGCAGAAAACTATAGGAAAAGAGATACCCTAGGGAATCACAACACTTACACAATTTAGATGGCCTAGTAGAGGTGCTTTGAGCAGAAAGCAGCAATAAAGGGTCATTTTTGACTGGAACTAGAAGAGGAATTACTTCATTGGAATTTAGCATTGCCTTTAAGGTCTATGACGTTTCAGTGAAATTATCCACTTCTGCTTTGCCTGATTCACCATCATTGACTCCATAGTAATAAAAAATTTAAAACAAACATTTAGCTGATGAATGTTCACATTAAAGTTGCAAATAAAGAACCTTTTGACATTTTTTTTTCTCAAGCAGTTTCCCTTAAACTTTGAAAGGATTCTTTTTCACAAAAATTGTGGAAAGGGTTCATTTGGGGTTTTTTGGTGACTGCAAAAGCCAAAATATTTAGAGTCATTTCCTCTTCATCTGCAAACATTTCACACTCCTCTTACCACATCTGTGGCTTTAATTTCTTTTCTCTCAAGCCAAGTAGCAAGTGGCATTAGTCAAACCAGTTAACTCCCAGGAGTACCTGAACCTCAGAAGCAGGTGCTCTTGGTTCTAGCAGGGACTCTATGAACATTGATTATCAGCAGCATAGAGGAGCAATAAATGGTTTCTGCATCTTCATCCCTTACCCACAGTTTATTTCACAGAATTATTTCACAGAATATTCTGAGCTGGAAGGGACCCGAGTCCAGCTCTTCAGTGAATGGCCCATACAGGGCTTGGACCCACAGCCTTGGTTTTATTAGCACCATGCTCTTACCAGCTGAACTAATCTTTTTACTTCTGCTAGGCCAGATATTCCGAGTATGTACGAAGTGCACCATCTTATGCTTACCTCAAAGAGGTAGGTCTAATGCTCCCTCAAGGGCCACCTGGAGCACTTACTGAAGTTTACATTGCCTGGAAGGCATTACCTGCATCACTGATTTCAGATGGCATAGGCTGTGCAAAAAAAAAAAAAAAAAAAGCCACTGCCTTTTTCAACATGTCAAGTCTTATTTTCTCATTTGTCCAAGAGTAAGTGCAGATTCTTTACCTGAAGCTGTGGAAAGGAAAGTAGAGTAGAAAGGCAAGGTATATAAATTATGACAGACTTTAGGCAGTTTGGCATTGCACAACTCCCTTATGCAACTCATTGCCCAGGGCGAGCCACATGTTTTCAGAAATTCCACAGAACTCCCTTAAATATGCTCCAGTGCTGAGGCTTAGTGGCTTCAACCTGCAGTTAGTGACTGGACTTATGATACACCATGGACAGATTGCATGGGTGAGCCTTAAGTTTGCTGGCCCATGCTTTTTAAAATGTGACTTGAAATAACAATTGCAGGATCTCAGAGGCAGATGAACCCTGACAATTTATTCAAACTTACACCCAAGCACTGCCTTTTTATAAAAATCAAATGGGTAGTATCAGCCAGTACCACTTCAAATGAATAGTCCACTTACAGCTTAAGTGTATTTATAAGAGAAAATGGTGACTGAAGGGCCAACACTGCTGGCCAGGCTGGAGCTTGCTCAGATGGTCTGCCAGTCCTCTGCAGCCACCAGGCTGGGAGCACAGACAGCCCTCAGGCTCCAGCTCTCCCTGCTGCCTCTGCCCAAGACAAACCATGGGCTTCCTGAGTGGTGGCAGTGGCTGGGCTCCTAAAGACACGGGTGAGCCGAGAAGCTGAGTCTGCACACCCAGTGATTTTGTAAATACAAGGAGAAAAGACATGGAGAGAGCAACTCAGTGTGATTTGTCAGCATTGAAAGTTGCACTGGAGTGATACATGCTTAAGAGAAAATAGTGACATACAGCTTCTAGACACGAGTTAAATAATGGCAACAGCTTAGTTTAACCTGCAGCCCCATCATTAAGAAGCCTACACACACGTAGGCAGTCACACAAACATGGCCACGTGCAACTGGACTTGAGATGGAACGTGAAAGTTGAAGGTGTCAAATGCAAACCAGGTCAGAGCAGGACAACAGTCACAGACAGGAGTCTGGCAATGCAGTTTGCTGAGATGCACTTACCTCTTCTAGGCTTGACTGACCACACACACAGACCCCAAACCTGCTTTTGGCATGAAGCTTTCTCAGTGGTCCAGAGAAAGAAGAGTGAAAGCAAAGGGAGAGGACAAGTCTGACTGACCATTGTTGTGACACAAGGTTAAAGATAAGCTTTTCTTGTATTTTAGAAATTCTTACAAGCTAGTCTCCTGTGTTAGCTTTGGACACAGCATAGATATGCCTGTGGGCTATGGGCATATTCTGTTTGAAGGGCAGATTTCAATCAGTACAGTTTCAAAGAATTCTATATATATTCCCTATATATTTTATATATATATATAACCATGGTTTATATTATCCAGCATTTGTAAAGTTCCTTAAAGAAGAACTTCATTGCAAAAGAAGAAAGGCAATGAGCTTCTCAATATATGTGCTATGCAGACTTGAGTCAAGGAAGCCTATGGAAAGGAACTGCCCGAGATAAAAGCCATATCAGAGGTACAAAGGGTTGCAACTTTATCAGGCTACTGATGCAAAGTGGGAAAACTCAATAAAGACAAAAAGACATGGCGCTTTCCAGTCATAAGAACATCCTTAAGCATCTCATTTGGCTTCAAACACTGCAGTAATTGATATTTTGCAAACACAAAAATATCAATGCGAGGAAAATTTTTGACTATAGAAAAGTAAAGCAACTGAAAACTAAGGTTTGGAGTATTTGAGGTGAGTGCCAAAAGAAGACTTCCAAATTTAAATTTTACTTCCAAAATTACAGTTAATCCAAGTATTTTTCAAATAGTACTTTATTACGGTATTTCATTTTATTAAACTGAATATATACAAAATATGTGTAGATCTGACACTGCATAGTAATTTTCAGTACCTATAACCCCAAAAAATAAGCTTCTGTCTGCTCTGTTTGATACCAAGACAGCTCTGACTTCAAAAGGTCTAGGCTTTTACTTTTGGGAAACCCTTTTTTTTTTATCACTAAAACATGCTAGTTTTAGAGCACTACAACAAACTGGACCTTTCCATTTGCTCATTGACATAGAGACAAAAAGCATTTTCCAGAATGCCCACCTCACAGCCTTGTCATAATACTGTTGCCTCCCAGGGCCATCTCATGTTTTGCTGATGACTACCTTAACCGAGAGACAGTTAAAAGAAGTTATATTGCTATGCCTACTTAAGTAGTAACCTCCCAAATTTCAGGCTTCTTTTTTAACTTTATGAGTCACATGGTGCAAAAAGGCAACAAAACAATTTTTGCCAAAAAAGCCAGAATTCTTGCTGGCTTTTCCTCTGTGGAAAAAGGAAGTAAAAAAGAGTGAGATTGGATAAAATAGTAAGGTGAAGCACCTGTTGAGAACAGAAAAGCATAAGAAAAATGAGTTAAGTGACTTCAAGTCCAATAAAAGCAATTGCAAATTCATGGGTGTTTGTATGAATCATTTTTAATTTCCTGCCAGAGAGCTTTGGTTTCACTTAATTACAAAACAAAGTGATGAATGAAGAAGGCTAATTCACAGGCACACATATCATACATTTATTTGTTTCTTACTTTTTCCCTCTGTTTCCATCATAGCTATTGATGGGCACTGAATGATCACATGAGAGAAAGTCTGGCAACATTACATGGACTATTTGCAAAGCACATGAAAAATCCATCACAGCTAGAAAGAAGCTAACAGATGGTAGCTGGACAGAAGCAACAGCCCCAACTCTTACTACCTGTGGTGAAAGAATAAACAATATCAACTGCAGATTACAAAGTGCAGCCTAAAGAGCCTAACTTTAAATGAGAGATTCAAGGTACAAAAAGGTCAGACACAACTAAATGTTTGCAAGTAGGCTCACGAGAAAGGATATTTTGAGAGGATTGCTAAATCTCGCTGACATTAACAGTCCTCTCTGCTGCACACTGCCAAAGAATAAAAAGGAGAGGGGTGGGGAAGGTGTGGGTGTGCACGTAGGAGAGTTTTTTTGCTGGAATTTTAATTGCAGTTCTGTATACCACACTGTGGTGGTTTGGCTTCCCACTCTGCCATGCACTTTCAACATACTTTAAAATGTGTTGTACCAGAATCATGCCAAATCCTAAAAATTAAAATATATCTTTCATCAAGGCATGTGCCAGTCACCAACTCCATTTACAGATGTCATCAACCCTTTCTGCAATGACCTGCACATAACTATCTGTTCTCGCTTTCCCTCAGTCCAGATCACTCAGTGTCCAACCATCTTCACCCCAACATCAGTTCACCAAAGAAATCCATAAAGTACCTTCATATTTCAGGACTTAGTGGGAATAAGGCTCTAATACAGATTCACTTGTATCACAATCACATGTAGACATTGTTACCTCAAGCAGGTAATAACTTCTCTGCAGCACACAGTCTGGGAGAGAGTCACCACCAGGAGAGGTGAGAAAAAAAGCAAACTATCTTAAAAGCAGCCTCACCTGATAGCAGGCAGCTATGCTGTGCTGAAATGTTGTAACTAAGAAACTAAACAAAGCACTTGTTCCCCAGGATACAGCATTTCTTGAAAACTGAGACTTGAGATCACAAGTTTTTTGAAACAGATGATACTTTCCTCAGTCCAGATACAATCAGCATGTGACAGCACCCCATCCTACATAGCAAGAATGCCTGTATTACTTTGTAATAGAATTTTTCCATAATACATTTGATAACAGCACAAATTATGTGTATTTCCTTTAGTTCTATGAAGCACAAAGCAAAATAAATTGAATGGTGTTCTCATAGAAAGAGGGGTTAAGGGATGTATGGAGATTAAGGAATTTTAGTCAGTCTTCAGATCAGCTCCACATATAATAAATGGCCTTAAGCAATGCTTTTGTGTCTTAGCTCTCCATCACTGAAATGGGATAATTTATTATTGTTTTGCAGAGGACTGAAGTCCACTAATATAGACACAAGCCTCTATGAGCTGATATGCTCAGAAATTATTGTCATGAACACCCACTTAGCAAAGCACAGCTACAAACTATTCCACAGGGACACGAGCTAACTTGCTTTCTGTTGCAATTTCACACTTCAAATTATTCGGACTGGCCAAAGAAAGGAGCTTATCAAGCATTTATTTCCATTGGGATGTCAATGCATACACACACAGGCACCACACTTGCTCTTCCTCTTCTGAGGCAGTCAAAAGATTATTCTGGAATAATAAAACACTAGCAACTATTTTAATGGCTAAAACAAGGACAGTTGGAATGGAAAGAGCTAAAAGGTAACTGTTAGAAGTACATCGTCCCTAGGAGCTCCAGTGAAAAAGAGGACCCTTACTGAAAACAAGTGTCTTGTCAATGAATTTGTTGAAAGTAAATGAAACAATTAATTTAGGCACTTACTTTAGCCTTGCAAACATTGGACGTATACTTTATGCTCATGCAGTTTTATTCAAATGCCTAAAGTAAGCAAATGCTTAAACATGGTTAATTTAAATACAGCATGAAGAGTGAGAATGAAAAAATGGATAATTACAGTAAACAAAGAGGGCTGAACAGCATATGAGATGGAAGCGCTGAACTAGAATTTCTTAAGTTTCTCATGAGCAATGTTCTCACATCTTTACATGACTACTCTCAGATGATGCGTGCTCTGCTCTAGGTAGTCAGATCCAATAACAATTAAAACACGCAGTGGAATAACGATTCTGCCCTTAGCATCCTGGGTTTGTGGGGAAGTGGGGTAATCTGCTAGAAAAATATTCCACAGAACAGCACATAACATTGAGCTTACTAAACAAAGTCACTGAGCAGAATATTAGCAATTTTGAAAGGTGTTGAGATTACTCACATTTCCACTCCACTGTTTTGAATTATTAAAGGTAAATAAACGCTCAAGCAACAACATGCTGAGCTCCATCCATACAGTAAAGCAGTTGAAGAAGTCAGAAACCTGTATTTTGAAGTTACTGTACAAACCAAGGATTATCAGTTACTAAAATACTGAAGATGGTTTACACTGCCTAGGTAGGACCAACATTTTTAGAGTTAAATCAAAAAAGCTACAGAATTTACCCTGTAGCCAAGACAGACATACCACTAAGTTCCCAGGATTTTTCAGAGCTTGGTCCCTCCCCAGGACTGCCTCTGCCTGTGTGCTCCCCCCAGCCGCTCCAGCCTTGGCCTGGCCTTGCCGCACTCTCACACGCAGCAGCTGGTACTGGAGGTGCCGAATGCTACCACCCGCAAATGGGCTCAGCTCTTACATTGGAAGAGTTTTATCCATGGCATTGCTGTCCCATAAACAGAATGTATTAGAGACAGGGAGCAAAGGAGAGCCACCACCAGCTTACACTGGTTTGAACACTGGCTCAGCACAGCTCTGGTGGTGTGGAGAATGAGAGACAGCAGCTGTGACTATGCCAAGAACTAAACTGAGGGAGCTACAGCATCTTCATCTGCTGGTTCCCTAAATATGCATGTGCAACACAGCACAGCTTTTGTCTCTTGGATATAAGCCTGCATTGGAATTCCTGTAACTGTGTATCAAGCAGGCTTGAAGCCTGCCTAAGAGGGGAAAGGAACGAGGATGTGCATTTCTTAAGTTCTGCTTCTCATTGCCTTCCCTGCTTTCATCTATTACCCCGCTTAAATATGAAATACATTCATTTCAGTTATGTTTCTCTGTTTAGGGGGGGAAAAATGAGGAAACGTTAAACACACAAGTTTATGTTTTTCTCCTATATTTTTATGGTATCTTGAAACACCGCAAACCTGTGACA